>NC_045442.1:22541442-22559789 GCF_002776525.5 Piliocolobus tephrosceles
TTTTTTTTTTTTGTGAGACGGAGTCTCGCTCTGTCATCCAGGCTGGACTGCAATGGCCGGATCTCAGCTCACTGCAAGCTCCGCCTCCCGGGTTTACACCATTCTTCTGCCTCAGCCTCCCGAGTAGCTGGGACTACAGGCACCCGCCACCTCGCCCGGCTAGTTTTTTTGTATTTTTTTTAGTAGAGACAGGGTTTCACCACGTTAGCCAGGACACATCACTTTTTTTTTAAATGGTGAGAACACCTAAGATTTGCTAAGAAAATTCAGTTATACAATAGAGTATTATTACCTGTAGTCACCATTGCTGTACACTAGATAATCATCTTATAATTGAAAGTTTGTATCCTTTGAACATTTCCCCATCCCCCCAGCTCCAGCTCCCAGCCCTGGCAACCACCACTCTAGTTTCTGCTTCTGTGAGTTCAGCTTTTTTAGATTCTCCAGATACGTGAGATCAAACAGTATTTGTCTTTCTGTGTCTAGCTTATTTCACTTAGCACAGTGTCCTCCAGACTTATTTATGTTGTCACACATGGCAGAATTTCCTTTTCTAAAGGCTCAATATGTCAGATAGAGACAAGGACAGATAGATCACATTTTCTTTATCCATTCATTCTCCAGTAAACACTGAGGTTGTTTCCTGGCTATTGTGAATAATACTGCAATGAACATGACAGTGCAAATGGTCTCTTTCAAGACACTGATTCCATTTCTTTTGGATAAATACCCAGAAGTGGAATTGCTGGATCATATGGTAGTTCTATTTTTAATTTTCTGAGGAACCTGCATACTGTTTTCCATAATAGCTATACTAATTTACATTCCCACCAACAATGCACAAGGGTTGCCTTTTCTCTAGACCCCGGTCAACACTTTATCTCTTATCTTTTTGATAATTGCCATCCTAACAGGCATGAGGTGGTATATCATTGTGGTTTTGATTTGCATTTCTCTGATATTCAGTAATGTTGAATATCTTTTCATAGATCTGTTTGTCATTTGTATGTCTTCTTTGGAAAAAATGTCTATTCAGGTCCTTTGCTCATTTTAAAATCATGATAATTTGGGTTTTTGTTGTTATTATTGAGCTGTGTGAGTTGCTTATACATTTTGGATATTAACCCCTTATCAGGTTTATGGTTTGAAAATATTTTCTCCCATTCTGTAGGTTGTCTCTTCACTCTGTTAATCATTTCCTTTTTCCTGCAGAAGCTTTTTGTTTGGTGTAGTTTCACTAGTTTATTTTTGCTTTGATTGTGGGTGCTACTGGTGTCATATCCAAAATAATCATTGCCTAGATAAATGTCAAGGAGCTTTTCCCCTAGGTTTTCTTCAGGGAGTTTTATGGTTTTAGGTCTTATATTTAAGTCTATAACATGTTTTCAGTTAATATTTGTGTATGGTGTAAGAGTCCAATTTTATAATTTTCATGTGGATATCAAGGTTTCCCAACATCATTTATTGAAGAAGCTATCCTTTCCCCCATTGTGTATTTTTGGCAGCTTTTTCAAAGATTACATGACCATATATGTTTGGGTTCATTTCTGGGTTCTCTAGTATGTTCCGTTGGTCTATGTGTCTGATTTTATATGGCAATGCCATACTGTTTTGATTACTCTAGCTTCGTAACATAGCTTAAAATAAGAAACTGTATGCCTCCAGCTTTGGTCTTCCCACTTAAGATTGCTTTGGGTCTTTGGGGTCCTCTGTGGCCAACACAAATTTTAGTATTTTTTTCTATTTCTATGAAAAATGCCACTGGAATTTTGATAGGGATTGCATTGAATCCATAGATAACTTTGGTAGTATGGACATTTTAATAATATAAATTCTTCCAATCCATAAACATTGGTTATCTTTCTATTTATTTGCATCTTACTCAATTTATTTCATTTATATCTTGTAGTTTTAAATTTACAGATCTTTCACCACCTTGAATAAATTTATTCCTAAGTATTTTATCCTTTTTGATGTTATTGTAAATGGGATTTTTTTTTCTTTTTCAGGGAGTTTTTTGTTAATGTATAGAAGTGCAAATAAATTTTTAATGTTTATTTTGTATCCTGCAACTTTACTGAATTTGTTTATTCTAACGGTTTTTTTGGTAGAGTCTTTAGGGCTTTCTATATATAAGATCATGTCATCTGCAATTTAACAATTTAACATCTTCCTGATTTGTATGCCTTTTATTTCTTTTTCTTGCCTAATTGCTCTACCTACAGTTTCCAGCAGTGGGCACTCTCATCTTTTTACTCATCTTAGAAGAAAAGCGTTCAACTTTTCACTGTTGATTATGTTAGCTGTGAGCTTGTCACATATGGCCCTTATTATGTTGAGATAGATTTTTTATAGACCTAATATGTTGGGAGTTTCTTATCACAAGAAAATGCTGAATTTAGTCAAATGCTTTTTCTGCATCTATTGAGATGATCACATGGCTTTTATCCTTAATTCTGTTAATATGATGTACTATGTTTATAAATTTGCCTATGTTGAACGATTCTTGCATTCCAAGGATAAATTTCACTTGATCATGATTTATGAACCAGTTAATGTGCTGTTGAATTTGGCTTGCTAGTATTTTATTGAGGATTTTTGAATCTATGTTCATCAGGGATATTGCCTATAATTTTCTTTCTTGTAATGTCTTTATCTGGCTTTGGTATGAGGGTAACAATAGACTTATAAAATGAGCTGGGAAGTGTTCTCTCCACTTCAATTTTTTGAAAAGTTTGAGAAGGATTGTCATTAACTCTTCCTTTTATTTTTTATTTTTATTTTTTGAGATGGAGTCTCACTCTGTTGCCCAGGCTGGAGTACAATGGCCCAATCATGGCTAACTGCAACCTCTGCCTCGCGAGTTCAAGCAATTCTCCTGCCTCAGCCTCCTGAATAGCTGGGATTACAGGTGTGCACCACCATGCCTGGCTAATTTTTGTATTTCTAGTAGAGATGGGGTTTCACCATGTTGACCAGGATGGTCTTGAACTCCTGACCTTGTGATCCACCTGCATCAGCCTCCCAAAGTGCTGGTATTACAGGTGTAAGCCACCGCGCCCAGCCATTAACTCTTCTTTAACCCTTTTCCTGTTTAGAAATAAAAGTGCAGCTTGCTGCCAGCACTCATTTAATTTTACATAAGCACACTCTTCCAGGCTGAAGCAAATCAGACTGATTTTTCATTGTGAAAATAAAATATGAAAACTGTTTTTGGAGTTATTTCTAAACAGAACTAACATCAGAATCATCTCAATCATCAGAATCATCTATTTTGGAAAAATCTGATTCATCAAATGAATCTTCAGTCAACAACTGTTCAAGAACGATGTTAACATCATGTGTAGGAATGCTATGCTTTCAAGAATTTGAAATTTTTAGCAATCGAGAATTACTATATTTTGTAAATGGAGATACCCCTACTAAAAACAGAATGCTATAAATAGAATGACGTATTTTGTTTCCAAAGTTGATATACTAGAGCAATGCAAAAATAATAAAAGCAATATATTTTGTAGCAAAGTTATCTCGGGGTAAATGTTGCGGCTGCAAGTGCCGCTGGTGAATATTCTCAGGGCAAACGGGAAAAGGGTTAAATTTTTGGTATAATTCACCTGTGAAGTTTTCTGCTCCTGGGCTTTTCTTTGTTGGGAGATTTTTGATTACTACTTCTCTCTCCTTGTTATTGATCTGTTCAGATTTTCTATTTCTTCTTGATTCGGTCTTGGTAGGTTGTATGTTTCTAGGAATTTATCCATTTCTTTGATGATCCAATTTTTTGGTGTGCGACTGTTCATTGTAGTCTCTTATGATCCTTTGTATTTCTGTAGTATCAGTTGTAATGTCTCCTCTTTCATTTATAACTTTATTGATTTGAGTTTCTTTTTTTTTCCTTTGGTTAATCTAGCTAAAGGTTTATTTATCCTTTCAAAAAAAACAAAAAACAAAAATCCAAGCTCTTGGTTTATCTATTTTGTTTAGCCTTTCGAAGAAACTTTTAGTTTCATTGATCTTTTCAGTTGTTTTACTATATAAATGTCATTTATTTCTTCTCCAATCTTTATTATTTACTTCCTTCTGCTAACCTTGGACTTAGTTTTTCTTTTTCTAACTCCTTGATGTATGAGTTTTTTTTTTTTTTTTTTTAAGATATATTCCTTAGGCATTTATCACAATAAACTTTAAATTTTAAATTTTATTTATTTATTTTTGAGACAGAGTCTTGCTCTGTCGCCCAGGCTGGAGTGCAGTGGCATGATATCAGCTCACTGCCACCTCTGCCTCCTACGTTAAAGCAATTCTTGTGCCTTAGCCTCCCAAGAAGCTGAGATTATAGGCACATGCCACGATGCCTAGCTAATTTTTGTGTTTTTAGTAGAGATGGGGTTTTGCCATGTTGGTCAGGCTGGTCTTGAACTCCTGGCTTTAAGCAATCGGCCTCCCAAAGTGCTGGGTTTATAGGTGTGAGCCACTGCACCTGCCCTTAAACTTTGATTCTATAATTACTTTTGCTGCCTTGCATAAGTTTTGACATATTGTATTTTCATTTTTGTTTTACACAGGATACTTTTTAACTTCGCTTTGATTTCCTTGTTGACCTATTTTTTTCAGGAGTGTGCTGTTTAATATCCACATACTTGTGGATATTAAATATTTAATACTTAATTTTTAATATCTACATACTTGTGGATATTAAATACTTAATACTTAATTTTTAATATCCACATACTTGATATTAAAAATTTTCCAATTTTTCTCATTATTTACTTCTAGTTTCTTATCACTGTGATTGGTAAAGATACTTGATATGATTTTAATCTTCTTGAATTTCTTAAGACTTGTTTTGTGGCCTAAAATGATATATCCTGGAGAATGTTCCCTGTGTGCTTCAGAAGAATATATATTCTGCTGCTATTGGATGGAATGTTCTATATATATCTGTTAGTTCCATGTGATCTATAGTAGTGTTCAAGTCAGCTATTTCTTCCTGATTTTCTGTCTAGAAAATCTATCCTTTGTTGAAAGTGAAGTATTGAAGTTTGCTACTATTATTGCATTGCTGTCTTTTTTTCCCTTCCAGGTTCTTCATATTTCTTTATATATTTAAGTGCTCTGATGTTGAGTGCATATAGAGTTACTGTTGTTATATCCTCTTGATAAACTGACCCTGTGTCATTAGTGACCTTCATTGTCTCTTGTGATGGATTTTGAATTAAAGTCTATTTTGTCTGATATAAGTATAGCCACCCCGTTCTCTTTTAGTTACCATTTGCATGGAATGTTTCCATTTTTCACTTTCAGCCTGTATGTGTCCTTAGAGCTAAAGTGATAAAGTGAGTCTTTTGTAGGCAGCATATTGGTGAGTCTTGTTTTTCTTTTAATTCAGTCACTGTGTTTGTTTTAATTTTGAGAATTTACTTCATTTATATTTAAGGTAATTATTGATAGGTAAAGACTTACTATTAGCATTTTCTTGTTTTCTTTTTCATAGCTCTTTTCTGTCTCTCTTGCTTTGTGATTTGTTAATTTTTGGAATTATATGCTTTGATTCCTTTCTCTTTTTTGTGTATGTCTTATGAGGGGTTTTTGGTGGTTATCATGCTTATATAAAATATATTTATAACAGTCTATTTCAAGTAAATAACAACTTAACTTCAATTGCCCACAAAAACTCTACACTTTTACTTCTCCCCTTACCCAGTATGTTATACTATTTATTTTATACTTTACACCTTTTTATACTGTGAATGTATTCATTAACTCATTATTATAGCTATAGTTATGTTTAATTACTTTTGTCTTTAAATATTTATACCAAAGTTAAAAGTGATTTCTACACCATTACAGTATTTGAGTACCGTTGACCCTTGAACCACATGAGTTTGAATTGTGAGGGTCCACTTATATGCAGATTTTCTTTTACCTCTGCCACCCTTGAAACAGTGAGCCCAACTACTCCTTTTTCTGTTCTCAACCTACTCAACATAAAGACAATGAGACTGAAGATATTTATGATGATTCACTTCTACTCAACGAATAGCAAATATATTTTTCTTCCTTAAGATTTTCATAATATTTTTTCTCTAGCTTACTTTAAGAATAGAGTATATAATACATACAACATACAAAATGTGTTAATTGACTATGATATCAGTTAACGCTTTTAGTCAACAGTAGGCTATAGTAGTTAAGTTTCTAGAGAGAGAGTCAAGATTATACATGAATTTTCAACTGTGTGGGGGGTCAGCACCCCAACCCTTTTATTGCTCGAGTCAACTATATACTGAATTTGGCTATATATTTATCTTTACCAGTGATTTCTATACTTTCAAGAATGTTCATGTCGTTACTTGGCATCCTTTTATTTCAACTTGAAGAATTCCCTTTAGCATTTCTTGTAAAGTCTAATGGTGATTAATTCTCTCAGCTTTTGTTTGTCTGGGAATGTCTTTATCTTTCCTTCATTTGTAAAGGACATATCTTCTGGGTATAATATTTTAGGTTCACAGTTTTCTTTCCCCTTAGCATTTTTTTTTTTTTTTTTTTTTTTTTTTTTTTTTGAGACGGAGTCTCACTCTGTCACCCAGGCTGGAGTGCAGTGGTACAATCTTGGCTCACTGCAAGCTCTGCCTCCTGGGTTCACACCATTCTCCTGCCTCAGCCTCCTGTGTAGCTGGGACTACAGGCGCCCACCACCATGCCTGGCTAATTTTTTGCATTTTAGTAGAGACAGGGTTTCACCATGTTAACCAGGATGGTCTCAATCTCCTGACCTCGTGATCCGCCCACCTCAGCCTCCCAAAGTGCTGGGATTACAGGCGTGAGCCACCGCGCCCAGCTCCTCTCAGTATTTTAAATGTTTTATTCCACTTCCTCCTGGTCTGCAAGTGTTTACTGAGAAATCTGCTGATAGCATTATGGAAAGTGGTTTGTACATGAGTCATTTTTCTCTTGCTGTTTCAAAATGTTCTTCATCTTTGACTTTTAATAATTTGATAATAATGTGTTTTGCTGTGGATTTTTTTTTTTTTTTTTTTTTTTTTTTTTTTTTTTTTTTTTTTTTTTTAGTTCATCTTATTTGGTGTCCTTTGATTTCTTGGATCTGGATGTACATTTCTTTCACCAGATGTGGGAAATAATTCAGGAAATTAAGTAAGTTTTCTACCCTCTTTCTCTCTCTCTCTTATCCTTCTTAAACTCCCATAATGCATACATTTGTTCATGTGATTGTATCCCATAGATCCCATATGGTTTCTTCACATGCTTTCTCTTTCATTTTTGTTCCTCTAACTGGCTAATTTCAAATGATCTTCCTTTGAGTTCACTAATTCTTTCTTCTGCACTATCAGGTCTGTTGTTAAAGCTCTCTATTGGATTTTAAGTTCTGTCAAAGTATTTTTCAGCTCTAGGTTTTCTATTTGGTTCTTTTCAATATGTTCTATTTCTTTATTAAACATCTTTGTTCAATCACTGTCTTCCTGATTTTATTCTTTGTCTACCTCTGTTCTCTTGCATCTCATTTAGCTTAAGATAATTACTTTGAATTCTTTGTCAGGCAATTTGTAGATCTCCATTTCCTTGAGATCAGTTACTAGAACGTTATTGGTTCCCTTTGGAAGTGTCATGTTGGCCTGATTGTTCATAATCCATGTAGCCTTCCACTGGTGCCTCTGCATTTGAAGGAGCAAGCACCTCTTCTGGCATTTACAGACTGGTCTCAGTAGGTAAAGATCTCCTGTTGGGTCCCTGGGCTGATAGGATTGCTTCTGGGATCACAGTTGAGAAAGTTTGAAGCTGGGTCACGTGGCTGCTGCTGGGTTCACAGTTAGGTCTGCAGTTGGCAAACCTATTTCCAGAGGTGTGGATCCTTCTTGGTCCCTGAGTGAATGGGACTGCCACCGGTACTTTGGTCAGTAAGGCTGACTCTGCAACAAGAGTTCACTTCAGGGTGTGTAGTTGTGTCTACTCTTGCCAGGTGCATAGGTGAGTGTGACTATATACTGAATTTGACTGCATGTTTATCTTTGCCAGTGATTTCTACACTTTCAAGTTACTTGGACAGTTTTAAATTTCACATTGGTCCCTGGGAGGGCTACCATCAGGTGTCTGGGTGGGTTCCTGGGTGGGCAGGCCTGGCCCCAGATTGTGGCTGAAAGGGGCTGGAACTGAGTTTGGCTGAGTCACTCTTCAGGTGCCACAGCCAAAACTGAGATCTGCAGGTCTGCCTCCAAGTTTACAGACAGGTGTGGGTCCATGAGTGGGTAGAACTGCTCCCAGACCATCATTGAGAGGGGTTGGAATTGGGTTATAGGGCCACTTCAGGATCAGCAATTGGACCATGATCACAAGGCCTGTAAACCAACACATTGGTAGGGATAGCTCCTCCCAGATTCCTCAGTGGCCAGTCCTATTGGTAAGACCAAGGCCAAATGGGGCTGTAAACAAGTCCACAGAAGGACAGAGTTGTTTGTTTGTCCTGTGGGAAGGACCACCCTTGCATCATATTGCATCACCACCACTTGTACATAGCCAATTTACTTGTCCTCCTTCTATAAAGATAAGCAAATGTGTGTTTATTTCCTTTTACTACACAACAGGTAATATTGTATATATGTTTATATTTTGCTTTTTTTTCCTGAACAATCTGTCTCCTAAACATCACTCCATAACAGTTATAAAGACTTCCCTTCATATATTTTGTATAGGTGCATAGTATTCCATTTTGTGGACACATCATATTCAACTAATATCCAAATCTGCTTGAACTATTATTTTTCAATATTTTGCCATTATAAATAATGCTTCAATGACTAGCTTTATGCATATGTGCTTTCATATTGTTAGAGATGTATCTTCAGGGTAAATTACTACAAATGGGGCTGCTGGAATGAAAAGAAAATGTATACCTAGTTATATTAGATATTGATAAATTTCCTTTTCGGTGGTTGTACAATATTGCTTTCCCACCAGTAGGGCTGGCACTGCAACAAAGCTTCACCTCAGGGCCTGTTCTCTACAAAGCCTTGCAAATGGAGCGTATGGTCAAATTTTTACATGTTGTCAAGCTGGTGGGTGAAAAATGCATTAATTTACATTTATCTTATGAGTAGAGCTGAATATCTTTTTTACATATTTTACATCTATTTGTGTATTTAGCTTATTTTTCTATTATTCAATTAGCTACTTTGGTCATAGTTTAGAAGGTTTTCCCTATACCCATATTAAAAAGTAAATCACCTATGTTATCTTCTAGTTACTTGCGCTTTTTAAATTTTCCATTTAGGTCTCTGATTCATTTGGGGTTCATTCTTGTGTGTGGTGGGAAGAATGGATCTAATTTTTTCAAAGAGCTATCCAGTTGTCCTTATACCATTAATTTAGAATATTTTTCCCAAGTGATTTATCACCTTTATTACATAGATTTCCACCTGTAGTTGAGCCTATTTCTGAGTTTTCTACTCTAATCCATTGGTCTGCCTATACCTGTACCAGTATCCCATTTTTAATTTTAGTATATTTTATTGTCTGATAGGGAAATGCTCATAACTTTGTTTTCAGTGTTTTCCTAGGTATTCTTGCATATTAGTTTTCTTACAAAAACTTTAACATCAACTTGTTTAGCCCCATGAAAACCCATTGGCATTTTTTGTTTTGCACTAAATTTGTAACTTAGGGAGAATATCTGGATGATGCTGAGATGTGTAAGCAAGAACAAGAATTATCTTTCAAATTGTTCAAGTCTACTTGTCTTTCAGGTGCATTTTATACTGTGTGCATGTACATATGATATATATATAGTATGTGTACATATATATCTATATATGTGTATGTAGTTTCTGAACATTTCTTGTTAATTTGTTTTTCTTGCTAACATAATTGGAATTTTCTCATCTACTGCATCAACTAACTGGTTATTACTTGTGTATACCACACATTCTCAATAGTGGCATTATTGCTCCTCAAAGACAAAAATTGGTTTGGTGGAATAAAAATCTAGTTTGTGGGTCTCTAAAAGATCACAGTACATAAGCAGAATACACTATACTTCTGTTCAGGTTTGGTCTCAATTTTGTTATTTTATGTTGTATTCATTGTGTTTCTCTACTTGCTGTGTCCTGTCTTGCTTTTTAAAAATTTATTTAGGTATTAGAATGGTTTGCCTTTTTATTTGGAAGGTTATCTTTGCATTAATAGATTTAAAATAATGCCCTAGTCCCCTTCTCATTAACCTTTTACTATATGGTATGTTGCTCTTATGTATCTTTCAAGTTTCACCTATACAGTGATTGATGATCTTATTTAAGCTTTCTCTCTGCCTTCTCCCTTTTAATAGCTTTATTGAGATATAAAGCTGCTTATATCTTTTAACAGCTTTATTGAGATATAATTGATATACCACACAATTCATCTACCTCAAGTAGATGCTGTTTTATTAGATACTATTTTATTATATTTGGAGTTATGCAGTCATCACCACAATCAATTTTAAAATATTTTATTACCCCTGTAGCCATTAGCAGTCACTCTTCATTTTTCTCCAAGATTTCCAGCCTTAGGCAACCACTAATCTATTTTATGTCTATGTTTGCCTATACTGGACATTTCATATAAATGAAATTATACAATATTTGGCCTTTTGTGACTGGCTTCTTTCACTTAGCTTTTTCAGATAATGTTTTCAAGGTTTATCCATGTTGTAGCATTATCAGTATTTCCTCAGTTTTCATTGCCAAATAACATTCCAATCTGTGGATATACATTTATCTATCCATTAATCACCTGATGGATTCTTGGGTTTTTGCCTTTTTTGCTATTATGAATAATGTTGTATGAATATTCTTGTACAAGATTTTGTATAGATGAATGTGTTCACTCATATTGGGTATATATCTAGGGGTGAAATTGCTGGGTTGTGTGGTAACTCTGTTTAACATTTTGAGTAACTGCCAGACTGTTTTCTAAAGTGGCTGTACCCTTTAACATACCCACCACCAATTTATGAAGGTTCCAATTTCTCCACATCCTCATCAATATGTATTCTTATCTGTCTTACTAATTATAGGCATCTGAGTGGGTGTGAAATGACATCTTCTTGTGGTGTTGATTTATATACCTCTCCTTTTCAGACTGCATTCTCTCTACTTTGTCAGAGTATTTAGTGTTCATCTGCCCTTCATTCCACCCTGGTTTTAATGTTATTTCCACAAATATACAAAATGCTCACAGTTGGTGTTTGTTTTCGCAGTCACTTTTTGCTCAGTAATACTCAGTAACTAGTAGATTCTTCAGGAAGGGTACATGTTTACAGCACTGCCTTAGATCTTGCACATTCAAAACTGCTTATAGCCTTAATACTTGAAGGTTAACTTTGATGGATATAATCTTCACACTAAACTTCAAAGTAATGTTCCACAGTTGTGCTTGTGCTTTCATATTTTTGAAAGTATAATGTCTTTCAATCTCTTGCCTTTAAAAATTTTTTTTTCCTGAAGGACTTAAGGATTTTTTAAAAGACTCTTCAATAGTTTTACATAGTGTGTCTCTGAGTCAACTATTCTAGTCAATTTTCTTGGGGAATCAATAGACTCCTTCTGAGTGTGTACATTCAGGTCTTCTTTTATTTCTGGAAAGTTATTTTCACTGTAGCCAAATATGGTGAAATACTAAGTCCTAACCTATATTCAGTATTTTGGCATTTAATGTTGAATTTTCTCTTTTTGGGGTTAATTTGTTTATCTAAGCAAAAACGGTGGAAGCAACACAAAGTTTACCACACCAACTTGGGCAAATACTGATGGCTTTTCCACCAACACCTCAATATCCTCCTAGGTTAGTGACAAGATTTCACTACATTATTTTCCACAATTTTATCTCAAATGACCAAAATATTTATTTCCTGTTCTTCCCAACATTAGAATGTAACGAGTCAGAGAAGAATGTCACTTGTAGGGAGAAGTGAAAGTTTTAAAATAGAAAAATCAGAGATGCAGAAACACTATTTTAAGATTACATTTTTTGTGAAAGCAATGAACAAGCTTTTAACAAACATTAACCAAACAAAAGAAAAAGAACTTAAAAGTGACATGATTTTTGACAATATTAATTGCAAAATACAATGATTTTAGAAACAATGTGCTAAAGAGGAGTTAACCATGCTCACTATCGTGATAGGATCCAATATACAGTATCTGGGGGAGGTCAGTGTGTTATCAAGAGTAATTCTGAGAGTTGCACAATAACTGCATGCTAGGACTTTTATAAGTCATATTTAGAGATAAGGATAAAATCGCAAAACAAAGATCTTAAAAGGATATTTTGAGGCTATTTATTGATACTTGGGGCATCAGGGTACTGCCATAATAATTTCATAGAGAGGGCACAGGAGTTGATTTCTCTCAAAAAGAGATAGCCACCAGAGAATTTCTGAGAATGACGGTTTCTCAAAATTTTGAGAGGCTCGTTATAAATCCAGTAGAATAACTAAAATGAAAACGTCAAACAATAGTAAATGTCGGGCAAGATTTGGAGCTATGGAACCCTATATATCAATTGATAGAAGTGTAAATTAATGCAACCACTTTGGAAAATTGTTCAATAGTGAGATCATTTGGCTGTGTCCTCATCCAAATCTCAACTTAAACTGTAGTTCCCAGGATTCCCTTGTGTTGTGGGAGGGACCTGGGGGAGGTAACTGAATCACAGGGGCCAGTCTTTCCTGTGCTATTCTCGTGATGGTAAGTCTCACGAGATCTGATGCATTTATCAGGGATTTCCACTTGTGCTTCTTCCTGATTTTCTCTTGCTGCCACCATGTAAGAAGTGCCTTTCACCTCCTGCCATGATTCTGAGGCCTCCCCAGTCATGTGGAACCGTAAGTCAAATTAAACCTCTTTTTTGTCCAAGTCTCGAGTATGTCTTTATCAGCAGCATGAAAAGGGATAATACAGTAAATTAGTACCAGTAGAGTGGGGCATTGCTGAAAAGATAACAGAAAATGTGGAAGCAACTTTGGAACTGGGTAACAGGCAGAGGTTGGAACAGTTTGGAAGGCTCAGAAGAAGACAGGAAAATGTGGCAAAGTTTGGAACTCCCTAGAAACTTGTTGAATGGCTTGCCCAAATTGCTGACAGTGATACGGACAATAAAATCCAGGCTGAGGTAGTCTCAGGTGTAGATGAGGAATTTGTTGGGAACTGGAACAAAGGTGACTCTTGTTGTGTTTTAGCAAAGAGACTGGGGGCATTTTGCCCTGTCCTAGAAATTTATGGAACTTTGAACTTAAGAGATAATTCAGGGTATCTGGCAGAAGAAATTTCTAAGCAACAAAGCATTCAAGATGTAACTTGGGTGCTATTAAAGGCATCCAGTTTTATAAGGGAAGCAGAACATAAAAGTTTGGAAAATTTGCCACCTATGTGATAGAAAAGAAAAACTCATTTTCTGGGGAGAAATTCAAGCTGGTTTAAGGAATTTGCATAAGTAACAAGGAGCCTAATGTTAATCCCCAAGACCACGGGGAAAATGTCTCCAGGCCATGTCAGAGACCTTCATGGCAGCCCTTCCCATCACAGGCCCAGAGGCCCAGGAAGAAAAAGTGGTTTTGTGGGCCAAGCCCAAGGTCCCTGTATTGTGCAGCCTAAGGACTTGGTGCCCTATGTTCCAGCTGCCCCAGCCTTGCCTGAAAGTGGCCAATGTACAGCTCAGGCTGTGGCTTCAGAGAGTGGAAGCCCCAAGTCTTGTCTTGGCAGCTTCCATGTGGTATTGAGCCTGCAGGTGCACAGAAGTCAAGAATTGAGGTTTGGGAACCTCCACCTAGATTTCAGATGTATAGAAATGCCTGGATGCCCAGGCAAGTTTGCTGCAGGGGCAGGGCACTCACGGAGAACCTCTGCTAGGGCAATGTGGAAGGGAAATGTGGGGTTAAAGCCTCCATACAGAGTCCCTATTGGGGCACTGCCTAGTGGAGCTGTGAGAAGAGGGCCATCATCCTCCAGACCCCAGAATGGTAGATCCACTGACAGCTTGCACAGCGCACCTGGAAAAGCCACAGACACTCAACACCAGCCCCTGAAAGCAGCCAGGAGGGAGGCTATACCCTGCAAAACCCCACAGGGGCAGAGCTGCCCAAGACCATGGGAACCCACCTCTTGCATCAGCATGACCTGGAGTCAAAGGAGATCATTCCTGAGCTTTACAATTTGACTGCCCTGCTGGATTTCAGACTTACATGGACCCTGTACCCACTTGGAATGGCTGTATTTACCCAATACCTGTGCCTCCATTGTATTTAGGAAGTAACCAGCTTTGATTTTACAGGATCATAGGCAGAGGGGACTTGCCTTGACTCAGATGAGACTTTGGACTGGGGACCTCTGGATTAATGCTGAAATGAGTTAAAACTTTGAGGGACTGTTGGTAAGGCATGATTGTTTTTGAAATGTGAGGACATGAGATTTGGAGGGGCCAGGGCACAATTATATGGTTTGGCTCTGTCCCCACCCGAATCTCAACTTGAATTGTGTCTCCCAGTATTCCCCCATGTTGTTGGAGGGACCCAGGGGGAGGTAACTGAATCATGGGGGCCAGTCTTTTCTGTGCTATTCTCATAATAGTAAGTCTCATGAGATCTGATGGGTTTACCAGAGGTTTCTGCTTTTGCTTCTTCCTCATTTTCTCTTGCCGTCACCATGCAAGAAATGCCTGTTGCCTCCTGCCATGACTTGAAGGCCTCCCTAGCCATGTGGAACTGTATGTCCAATTGAACCTCTTTTTTTTCCCCCAGTCTCGAGTATGTCTTTATCAGCAGCATGAAAAGACTAATACAAATAGTATCTAGTAAATCTGAATATCTGTATATTCTGTAAGTAATTCCACTTTCAGGTATATACCATAGACACATACATATGTTTATCAAAAAACACATTCAAAAATATTCATAGCAGCATTAGTCATAGAAGCCTGAAACTGAAAAGGAATCATAATATTCATCAGCAGTAGAATGGTGATTATAAATTGTGGTATATTCACATGATGGAATACTATGTAGCAATGCAAATGAACAAACTACAATTATATATGCATCATAAATTTCATTTGTAATTTGTGTACTTTTATATATATTTTTACTTTTATAGTTTATATAAAAAAGCTACCTACAACTGAAAAATATATATGTGACTTACTTGACAATGTAATACCCTTCATACACACAGAGCATTTAAGATCAGAAGGAAAAACAAAAACTAGTAACTCACAAAATAAAGAGTTAAATTTTTCAGAAATTGTGAAAAAATATAAAAAGGCAAGGTTTTTCTTCCAGATTTAAAGACTGCTACCCAAAAAGAAGCATTTGATGATATTGCACGTTACAATTCTAGCATTAGCTAGATTAAAAGTCTTGGAAGTTTAGTTCACACACTGTATTCTCCATTTTGGTTAATGAAGACAAATGCCTTTATGTTACTTGTCGCCTTTCCCATTGGTTTCATATCTTGGGAAGCATTTTGTCTTTTCCTCTTAGGAATTTTAAAGAAAGGTAACATTCACATCCAAGAACGAATCAGATGGTAACTCCATGGTACCCAGGTGTGACAGTGATAAATGTCAGTGATAATTAGTTATAAATTATAAAATTCTCAGATTAATAGTTTAATATAATAATAATAAAGCTCAGACTAATTCCATGATCTTTCATATTTCATCATGTCAAACTCTAAAAAAGGAAAAAGACAGTATACTTTTTAGTGTTTGGGGGGAAAGTTCAAAGTTGTGGTATTCTCATGGCAATCACAAAGGAAAAAACCTATAATAAATACACTAAACATAAAAAGCAAGGAATTAAAACATACTACCAGAGAATACAGAGAATACTATTTATCCACAAAGGAGGACAAAGAAGGAAGACAGGACTTACAAAACAACCAGAAAACAACACAATGGCAGTAAATTTTTAGTAGAGATGGGGTTTCTCCATGTTGGTCAGGCTGGTCTGGAACTCCCGATCTCAGGTGATCCGCCTGCGTCAGCCCCCTAAAGTGCTGGAATTACAGGCGTGAGCCACTACACCTGGCCTAAACCTCTTTTCTTTATAAATCACCCAGTCTCAGGTAGTTCTTTTTAGCAGTGTGAGAATGGACTAATACCCATGTGTTTTAATGCATCTTAGCAGGGCTGATCATAAACATATTTGACAACTGAGTGGCACAGGCATCAACCAGTCAGAACAGATGCTAGCAGTAAATAGCCATGAATGTCTCTGGGACTCATAACTGAACTAAAAGGAGCTCAATATTCCCCATCTGCCTGGTGATTGGGGTGCTAATAGTCCCCTGAGAGTAGGTTCCTGCTGTTTTCACTACACCACCCTGGCCTCCATAATAAGTCCTTACCTATCAATAATAACAGTAAATGTAAAAGGACTAAATTCTCTAATCAAAAGACATAGAGTGCCTGAATAGATTTAAAAACAAAAACAAAAGCAAGACCCAACTATATGCGGACTATCAGAAACTCACTTTATCTGCAATGACACATGTAGACTGAAAGTGAAAGGATGGGAAAAAGATATTCCACACAAATGGAAACCAAAAACAGAGCAGTAGCAGCTATACTTATATCAGACAAAACAGAATTCTAGTAAAAAATTATAAAAAGACAAAGTCATTATGTAAATGATATGGGAGGGGGCAGGGAAGTGCTAGGTAGGGACAATGAAGGGTACCCCGCAAGGGCTCTACCCTCGGGCCCGTGCCTGCGGACCTACGTGGGCAGGCACTCCAGTTTTTGCAACCAAATGTTGCATTTTTCAAGACCACCCTGGCCCGCCATGCCCCCATCCTATGCCTATGAAAACCCTGAGACCCAAGACCCTAGCGGGCACAGAGACAAGCAGCTGGACGCAGAGGAACACACTGACAGAAGAACACACAAGTTCCTGGATGTGAACCTCTTGAGGGGCAAAGTGGAAGAGCACACCGACAGGTACCAGCAAATGCTGACGGGTCATCAATGTGGGACAACATGGAATTCACAAGACAGTCCACGGCTGGGCAGCCCAACTCCAGGGGAAGACCACCTTCCCACTCCATCCCCCTTAGGGCCTCCCCATTCAATTCGCTGAGAGCTACTCCACTCATTAAAACTTTGCACTCATTCTCCAAGCCCACATGTGATCCAATTTTTCTGGTACACTAAGGCAAGAATCTGGGATACAGAAAGCCCTCTGTCCCTGCGACAAGGCAGAGGGTCTAACTGAGCTGATTAACACAAGCCGCTTGTGGACAGCAAAACTGAAAAAGCACACTGTAACACATGCCCACTGGGGCTTTGGGAGCTGTAAACACTCAGCCCTAGACACTGCCCGGGGTCAGCACTCCCCACCACCAGCCCGTCTGTATGCTCCCCCTAGGGGTAAGAGCGGTGGGGCACTGAAGAAGCAAGCCACATCCCCACTGCAGGCCCTGCGAGGAGAATAAGGCAACTTTTCCAGATGACAAAGGGGTCAATTCAATAAGAGGATATAACAATAATAAATAGGTATGCAACCAACATCAGAGCACCCAAATATATAAAGCAAATATAATAAATCCAAAGAGAGAGACTGAAATAAAATAGTATTAATAGATTTCCACATCCCAGTTTCAGCATTGGACAGATCATTCAGATAGAAAATCAACAAAAACATATCAAAATTCATCTCTAGACCAAATAGACCTGATATTTACAGAACATTTCATCCAACTACTGCAAAATACACATTCTTCTCATCAGCACATGGAACATTCTCTAGGATAGGACATACGTTAGTTCACAACGTAAGTTTTTAACAAATTTAATAAAATCAGAATTACATCAGGTATCTTTTCTGACCACAATGGAATAAAACTAGAAATCAATAACAAGAGGAACTATGGAAACCAAACAAATACATATGTTAAACATGCTCCTGAATGACCAATGGGTCAATGAAAAAACAAAGAAGGAAATTTTAAAATGTATTGAGACAAATGAAAACCCAACGTACCAAAATTTACAGGACCTAGCAAAAGTAGTACTATGAGCGAAGTTTCTAGCAATAAACAACACCAAAATGTAGCAAGATGTCAAATAAACAAACTAGTGATTCACCTTAAAAAATTAGAAGAGCAAGAACCAGCCAAACTCAAGATTAAAAGAAGGAAAAAATAAAGATGAGGGCAGAATAAAATTGAGGCTACAAATATACAAATACCAACAAAACAGAAAGTTGGTTTTTTGAAAAGACAATATAAGCAAATTGCCGGGCGCGGTGGCTCAAGCCTGTAGTCCCAGCACTTTGGGAGGCCGAGACGGGCGGATCACGAGGTCAG
>NC_045442.1:22559889-22568120 GCF_002776525.5 Piliocolobus tephrosceles
ACAGAAATTCAAAGAATTGTTAGGGACTATTATGAGAGCAATGTAGGCCAATAAATTTGAAAACCTAGAATAAGTGAATAAAGTTCTAAACACATACAATCTACTAGGATTGCAATATGAGAAACAGAAAACCTGAACAGATCAATAACAAGAAAGAAGAAGTAATAAAGTCTAACATCAAAGAAAAACCCCCAGGACCCGATGACTTCATGCTGAATTCTAGCAAATATTAAAAGAACTAATTCTCCTCAAAGTGTTTCCAAAAACTGAGGAGGGAATACTTCACAAACTCATTCTACAAAGCTAGCATTACCCTGATACCAAAATCATACAATAATAATTTTTAAAAAAAGAGTACAGGCCAATATCTCTGATGAACATAAATGCAAAAATCCTCAACAAAAACCTAGTAAATTGAATCTAACAACACATAAAAAAGATCACGATGATCAAGTGGAATTCATCTCAGGGATAAAAGGATGGTTTAACATATGCAAATCAATAAGTGTGACATCACATTAATAGAAACAAGGACAAAAAAATATGATCATTTCAATAGATGCTGGAAAGGCATTTGATAAAACCCAACATCCCCTTCATCGTAAAAACTCTCAACAAACTGGGTAAAGAAGGAACATAATAAAGGCCATATACGACACACCCACAGCTAGCATCATAATGAACGGTGAAAAGTTGAAAACCTTCCCTCTAAAATCTGGAACACAACGAGGATGTCCATGTTCAACACTTCTATTTAACATAGTACTGGAAGTCCCATCCAGAGTCCATTCCTACTGGAAGACAAAGAAATAAAGGGCATCTAAATTAGAAAGGAAGATGTCAAATTGTTTGTGTTTGCAGATGACTTGATCTTACATTTAGAAAAAAAGACTCTTCCAAAACATTACTAGAACTGATAAACTAGTAGTTACAAGATACAGAATCAACATACAAAAATCAGGAGCTATGATGTTAGTTGTGCACTTGAAAAAAAAAAAATCAGTAGCATTTCTATATGCCAAGAGCAAACAAACTGAAAAGGAAATCAAGAGAGCAATGCTATTTCTAATAATTATAAAAAAGCCACACCTAGAAACAAATTTAACCAAAGAAATAAAAGATCTCTACAATGAAAACTATAAAAGACTACTGAAAGAAATTGAAAAGGACACACACATACCAAAAGGAAATACATTCTGTGTTCATTGTTTGGAAGAATTAATATTGCTAAAATGTCCATACTACTCAAAGTGATCTACACACTCAATGCAATCACTATTAAAATACCAATGACATTTTTCACAGAAATAGGAA
This sequence comes from Piliocolobus tephrosceles, assembly GCF_002776525.5. Lineage (NCBI taxonomy): Eukaryota > Metazoa > Chordata > Mammalia > Primates > Cercopithecidae > Piliocolobus > Piliocolobus tephrosceles. Next base: position 22,561,204 of record NC_045442.1, read on the forward strand.
AAAATTCCTAAAATTTGTATGGAATCACAAAAAGCAAACAGAATAGCCAAAGCAACCCTGAGCAAACAGGACAAACCTAGAGACACAATATCTGACCTCAAAATACAGTACCAAAACAGCATGGTAGTGGCATAAAAAGAAACACAGACCAATGGAACAGCATAGAGAACTCAGAAATAAATCCATACATTTACAGTCAACTGATTTTTGACAAAAGCACCAACATATATTGAGGAAAGGATAATCTCTTCAATAAATCATGATGGGAAAACAATATCCATGTGCAGAATGAAAATAGGCATCTCTCTCACTGTATACAAAAATCAACTCAACATGGATTAAAGACATAAATATATGACCTGCAGCTACTAGAAGAAAACACTGGGGAAACACTTCAGGCCACTGATCTGGGCAAAGATTTCATAAGGCCTCAAAAGCACAGGTAACGAAAGCAAAAACTGACAAATGGGATTACCTCAAGCTAAAAAGCTTCTGCACAGCCATGGAAACAATCAACAAAGTGAAGAGATAACCTAAAGAATGAGAGAAAATATTTGCAAACTATTAATCCAACAAAGTATTAATAACCAGGATATATAAGGAACTCAATAGCAAATACTAATACTCCAATTTAAAAATGGGCAAAAGATCTTAATAGACATTTCTCAAAAGAAGACATACAAATGGCCAACAGATATATGAAAAAATGCTCAGCATCACTAGTCACCAAAGAAATAAAAATCAAAACCACAATGAGGTATCATTTCACCACAATTAAAACAGCTATTATCAAAAAGACAGAAAATAATAAATGCTGCTGAGGATGTGGAGAAATAAGAATCCTCATACACTGTTGGTGGGAATGTAAATTAGTAGAGCCACTATGGAAAACAATATGGAGGTTTCTCAAAACACTAAACAGTGAACTACCATATGGTTCAATAATTTCTTTGCTAGGTACATATCCAAAAGAAAGGAAATCAGTATATTAAAGAAATATCCATACTTCCATGTTTATTATAGCAGTAATCACAATAGCCAAGATACGGAATCAACCTAAGTGTCCATCAACTGATGAATGGATAAAGAAAATGTGGTATATATGCATAACCAAGTATTAGTCAGCCATGAAAACAGAAGGTTATCCTGTCATTTGAAGCAACGTGGATAGAACTGGAGGACACTATGAAATAAGCCAGGCACGAAAAACAAACATACCTTCTCACTTATAAGTGGCATCTAAAAAAATTGATCTCATGAAGGCAGTGAGTAGAATGGTGGTTACCAGAGGCTTGGTAGGGCAGTGAGAGTGGGGGTTAAAGAGGGGTTGGTTAATAGGTACAAAAATATGGTTAGATAGAAGAAATAAGATACAGTGTTTCGTAGCACAGTAGGGCAATCATAGTTAACAATTTATTGTATATTTCAAAATAGCTAGATTTGGAATGTTCCCAACACAAAGAAACTATAAATGTTTGAGGTGATGGACATCACCTCAATTGCTCAGATGTGATCATTACACACTGTATCCTTATATAACTGCATGCATCCCATAGATATGTGCAACTACTTTTTTTACAGTTCGTGGGATTCTTGTAATTCTAGGAACTCAAGCTAAAAACCTTAAAATCATCCTTCGCTCCCCTTTTCTCACACTTGCCATACAATCTTTCAGAAAATACAAATTTAAGGGTATATCTAGAATCTACTTCTCACCATTTCTACTGCAATCACTCTTATCCAAGCTATTGTTTGATTATTGACCTTGCCTTCTAATTGGTCTACCTGCTTTCACCCTTGTGCCACTAATAACCTCTACTCCTCATCACTACCTCTGTATATGTTCAACACAGCAAACAGGAGCATTTTAAATACCTAATCAAATAATGTCATTCCCCTGTTCAAAATAATGATGCAAATACTAATAGCCATATATATATATATATATAACTCCTTTTAATGCTCATATTACTAACACTAATCGTTAGGTATTCTTATTATCCCCATTTTAGATATGAGTAAATTTGGAGCAGAGAGGTAAAAATAACTTGCCTAAGGTCACAGAACTAGTAGTGGCAGAGCTACATTTATTCACTTCATTCAGGATAAAAACGAAAATCCTTAGCATGACACACAAAGCCTCGTGATCTGCTTTTCTCTTCCCCATCTCTCTGACTTTATGATCTACTCTTAACCAACTTGCTTTTCCTCACTCCAGTCACACAGGCCTCATTTTTCCTTAAACATCAGCTGTTTTACCCAAAATGCCCTTCCCTCAGATATAGCTAAACTTCATCTCTTGTAAGACTCAAATGGCACTTTCTTAGCCAGACTTACCCATACCACCCTATCTGAAATAGCAACATCATTTTTTTTCAAATACAAGTTTTAAGAGCAATTTTACGTTCAGAGCAAAATTGAGCAAAATACAGAGCTCCCATATATACCTATTCCATACACACCCACAGCCTTCCCAGCCAATGTCCTGTGTGGTACATTTGTTACAGTTGCTGAAGACTGATACATATTAAGACCCAAAGACCATAGTTTACATAGTGTTCACTTTTGGTGGTGTACATTCTACAGGTTTTGCCAAATGTGTAATGACATGTATCTCCCATATCATACTGAGTTCTTTCACCCGAAAAATCCTCTGTGCTCTACATATTCGTTTCCTCCCTTCCTCCAAACTCTTGTCAACCACTGATCTTTTTATTGTCACTAAACATATGCCTTTTCCAGAATATAATTTAGTTAGAATCATACAGTATAAAGTCCTTTCAGATTGGCTTCTTCACTTAGTAATAAGGATTTCAGTTCTCCATGTCTTTTTATGGCTTGGTAACTTCTTTATTTAGGGATTTCCCAGACACCTCAGGCTCTCTATGTGACCCTGAGAGGCAGTCAGAGGGCATCAAAATGGTAAAGGCATACAAGGGGTCTGGTTGTGATACCTACAGTATTTGCCACTCCTCCTCCTATAGAATAGAGTAACATCCCATTGTATGAATGTACCACAGTTTATCCATTCACTTATTGAAAGACATCTTGATTGCCTGCAAGTTAGCCAATTATGAGTAAAGCTACCGTATGCATTTAATTGCAAGGTTCTGAGCAGATGTTTTAATATATTTGAGTAAATACTAAAAAGCATGATCATATGGTAAGAGTATGGTTTGTTTTGTAAGATATTGCCAAACTGTCTTCCAAAGTGACTGTACCTTTCTGCATTTTCACCGGAAATAAATGCTATTTCCAGTTATTCCACATTCTCACCAGTATTGGTGCTGTTGGTGTTTTGGATTTTAGCTATTCTAATGGTTGTGCAGTCATATCTCATTGTTGTAATGTGCAATTCCCTAATGATAGATGATGCTGACCATCTTTTCATGAGCTTACTTACCATCTGTATATCTTCTTGGTGAGGTGTCTGTTTAGATCTTTCGCTCAGTTTTTAATTGGGTTGTTCCATTTCTTACGCTGAGTTTTAAGAGCTCTTTGTCTATTTTGGGTGAGTCCTTTATCAGGTATGTCTTCAGCAAATACTTTCTCCCAGTCTGTTGTTCTTATTCTCTTGATAGTGTCTTCTGAAGAACAAAAAATTTTAATAAAATCCAATGATGTCTTTCATGAATTGTGGGTTTGGTATTGTATCTAAAAAGTCACTGCTAGACCTAAAGGCATCTAGACTTTCTCCTAGGTTTCCTTCTAGTTTTATAATTTTCCATGTTACATTTAGGTATAGCCAATTTTGAGTTAATTTCTGTGAAAAGTTTAAGGCCTAGATTTGCTTATATTTGCATATGGATGCCCAGTTGTTCCAGCACTGTTATGTTTAAAAGAACTATCCTTACTCCACTGAATTGCCTTTGCTTCCTTGTCAAAAATGTTGACAATATGTGTGTGGGTCTCTTTTTGGGGACTCTATAGTGTTACTCTGATCTATTTGTAGTATCACAGTATTAATTACAATAGCTTTATAGTAAGTCTTGAAGTTGGGTGATGTCAGTCCTCTTGACTCTTTCTTCTCTTTAAATATTTCACTGGCTATTCTGAATCTTTTGCCTCTCCATATAGGTTTCAGAATCAGTTTGTCAATATCCACAAAACAACTTCCTGGGATTTTGAGATTGTGTTATGTTGAATTTATAAATCAAGTTGTGAAGAATGGGCTTCTTGACAGTATCAAGTCTTCCAGTTCATGAACATGGAATCTCTCTTCATTTAGTCTTATCATTAGAGATCTGTATTTTTCCTCATGTGTATTTTATATTTTGTTTAATTGATACCAAAGTATTTCATTTTGGGAGAGAGGTATTAATATAAATGGTATTATGTTTCTAATTTCAAATTCCAATTATTCGTTGCTCTGTATGGGAAAGCAATTTGCTTTTGTATATAAACAAAAGCAACCTTGCTATAATCACTTGCTATCATCAGTTGTTTTTGTCAATTCCTTTGGGTTTTCCATAGACAATCATATCATCTGCAAACACAGAGTTTTATTTCTTCCTTCCCAGTCTGTATGACTCTCACTTCCTTTCCTTATCTTGTTGCATTAGCTATCACTTCCAGTAAGATAATGAAAAGAAACTGTGAGGGAGAACATCCTTCCCTTGTTCTTGGTCTTCGTGGGAAAGCTTCAAGTTTTTTTATTTTATTTTATTTTTTACCAGTAAACATAATGTTAGCTGTAGGTTTCAGGTAGATGTTCTTTATCAAGTTGAGTAAGTTCTACTCTGTTCCTAGTTTGCTGAGAGTTGTAATGAAGGAGTGCTAGATTTTGTCAAATGTTTTTTCTGCATCTATTGATATGATTTTTCTTCTTTGCCTGTTAAGGTGATGGATTACATTAACTGTTCATTGTTTAAACAGCCTTGCAGGTTGACATTAATCTTGTGAATTCTTAGTCATTACTCCTGAAGTACTTCTGTTTCTTTCTCTTTATTCTTCTGGGCTTCATGTTAAATGTATATTACATCTTTTATAGTTGTCCCACAGTTTTTAGATATTTGGTTCCAGTTAGTTTTGCTTTTTCTCCTCTTTGCTTTTTATTTGGGAAGTGTCTACTGACACATTATCTTCAAGCTTCCTTCCCCAGCTGTGTCCAGTGTACTAGCCAATCATTCTTTATTGCTAGTGTTTTTTATTTCTAGCATTTGTAATTCTTTTGTAGAATTTCTCTGCTATATTACCTACCCATTCCTACATGCTGCCTACTTTTTCCATTACAGCCCTTAGCATATTAATCCTACTTATTTAAAATTACTGGTCTGATAATTCCAGCATCTGTCATATCTGAGTCTGCTTCTGATGGTTGCTGTCTCTTCAAATAGTGTTTTTATCTTTTTAGTATGCCTTGTAATTTTTTTGTTGAAAGCTAACCACAATGTGCTGGTTAAAAGGAACTGAGGTAAATAGGCCTTTAGTGGTGTAGTGCTAAGTTGTGGTGGGGAGGGGAAGCATTCTACAGTCCTAGGATTAGGTCTCAGTCTTTTAGTGAGCTTGTGCTTCTGTGCTGTGACCTCAACAAATGCTCTTAGCTTCCCCTCTCCCACTCCCAATTAAGTCAGATAAGAAGTATAGAATTGGACATTTCCCTTCTCCCACATGGAAAGCTAGAGGTGACTGAAGTTGGGTATTTCCCTTTCCCTGAATTGGGTAGGCAGGAGGTTAGGCTCTGATAAAATAATTTCTCTTGAGGCCAGGCTTTGTTAAGAAATACAGAATGTTCTGGTGTATTTCAAAATGGTTCCTTTTTCTCTTCCCATGCTGGAAACATGAGATTTTGGTTTTTTTCTTCTCAATCTTCACTATGAGAACCGGGTAGGGCTCCTAGAGGTAAAACTGAGAAAAGGGAGGGGATCCATTTTTGATACCCCTCTAAGGTTTTGTTTTTAAAAGTATTTGTCAAGACCTAATATATTCAAAGTGTACATGATTTAATATACATATATTGTGGGATAATTACTACAATCACATTAACATATCCATCACCTTCCCCCACAAGTTAACTCTCAGACTTGTCCACATTGAGCTTCCAGCAGTTTGTCGATTATAGCTTAGGTTTTTCCTACTCTGCCCTTGGTTCCCACAAAGGTTTCTGCTTGTGGGTTTTTGATCCAGTAAGTTGTGATTCTCTGCATCCATGTGTCTTTCTCCAATTTGGGGGGCTTCAGTTTGCTCTGTGTCCTCCATTCTCTGATGGATCTAAGAAGAGTTGTTGATTTTCAGTTTGTTTAGCTTTCTATTTGTTAGGACAGAGTGACAACTTCCAAGCTCCTTACATGTTGCATCAGAAACCAGAAGTCCATTGCTTTTTTATAAATAGTATCTATCAACCTTTAATAAATCACAAAATTTACTTAGTATATTTATCTTTTGCTTGCCTTATTAGAATGTAACTATGGTCTGTTATGTTTGCTAACATATCCTGCACCTAAATCAGTGCTCGGCATGTTGGTGAGTGCTCAGATATTTGCTGAATGATATACACACTGATTCTTTCTAAGAAACAAGATATAAAAAATATCACTTGGGCACTGTGGCTCATGCCTGAAATTTGGAAGACTGAGGTGGGAGGATCGCTTGAGCCCAGGAATTTGAGACCAGCCTGAGCAACATAGCAAGACCTTGACTCAACAAAATAATAACAACAACAACAATAATAATAATAAAATTAGCTGGGTGTGGTAGTGTGTGCTTGTAGTCCCCCTGTTACTCAGGAGGCAGAGGTGGGAGGATCATTTGAGCCCAGGAGTTGGAGGCTGCAGTGAGCTATGATCATGCCACTGCACTCCAGCCTGGGTGACAGAGCAAGACACCTTTAAAAAAAAAGATAAAGAAAAAATATATCTTAGAATTTCCTAGGAAAGTCATGAGATAGGAAAAAAAATGAATGTAGACTCATATATCAA
>NC_045442.1:22868636-22872789 GCF_002776525.5 Piliocolobus tephrosceles
TTTTTTTTTTTTTTTTTGTATTTTTAGTAGAGATGGGGTTTCACTGCGTTAGCCAGGATGATCTCGATCTCCTGACCTCGTGATCTGCCTGCCTCGGCCTCCCAAAGTCCTGGGATTACAGGCGTGAGCCACTGCGCCTGGCCTTAATTCTTTTACTCTATACTCCAGTCATTTATTCCCCATGAATATGCATACTGAAATACCCACTGTCTTCTGAACTCTGATCACCATTTCTTGTACTCTCACTCTAAGTTAGGACATAATAACTTGCAATATTAGATCACCCAGATTACCCCAATCCCAAATCCTACTCTTTCAAAGGCAATTGCGTGAATAAAGGTAAACAGTACATTTTTAATTGTGCCAGATGTTACATATTTGAGACCTGGTCAATGGGCCTCCATCTAGGCCCACAGAGCAGGAGAAGAAAGATTCCCTGGCACTCTGGAGTGAGGGTGGTATTGCAGTTGTAGGACTTGTTCCATGGCAGGAAATGAGGCTAGGCCTTGCCCTGGAGGGAAGCATCTGGGGCCTTCTAAGGGGACTGCTTCTGCCCCTAATCACACACCTACCATTCTACCTCCCCATTATTAGGAAAGAGAAAAGACCAAGACCTTCACAGAGAGGATGCCTAAATTATTGATTAGTCTTTTCCAAACTGGAAAATTGGCAATACGGACTTCACTTTTCATCACTTACATTATCCCCTTTTTACAAATGAAGAATGTGATACTTTCCGAGACAACTTTGCTGCAAGTGAGTTAGAGAGTCAAGAACATAATCAAAAGCTTGTGGAGAAACTTCTAGTGCTCACCCTCATCTAGTTTTTTTCTTCTGGGCACACAGGAGGATTACACTTTCAGCCTCCCTTGTAGTTAAGTGCGGACCATGCGATTAGTTCTGGCCAATGGGCTGTGAGTAGACGTGATGTTATCTCCAGGTTGAGGTGTGACCCTTCAGTACTGTAATTGTAATTGTAATGTAATTGCAGGGTTGAGACCCTGCCGTACTCTCTTCCCTGTCTCAGTGATCAAGGCCACATGTTCCAGTTAGCTCAGCTGTAAGATGGTAGAACCCCAGTCATCCTGAGTCCCTGAGGAATCGTATGGAGCAGCCCCTCAATATTCACCCAACCAAATCATGTAGGATTTGTGAATGAGTGAGAAATAAAATTTTTGTTGTGTTAAACCTCTGGGGTTTTGTGGCTACGGCATAAACCTAACCAACCATGACTTAACAAAAAAACCTTTAGTCTAGAGGGCTAAGATATGTATATAAGTAAGTACAATGCGCAAAGGAAAACTGACATTTGATGCCCTGAACCATCTACAGTACTCAACTAATGTCTGATGAAGGAGTGTACGCATGGCTTACATGAAAGTGCTGCAGACAGTGTGATGACACAAGACGGAAACATTCACTTCCACTTGGAGTTAATCAGTAAAGAGTGATGGAGTATAGAAATACAAATATTAACAAATTATGGGTTTTTTATTTGTTTTTTGTTGTTGTTGTTATTGTTGTTGTTTTTGGACAGAGTCTCACTGTGTCACACAGGCTGGAGTGCAGTGGCGCGATCTTGGCTCGCAGTAGCACGATCTTGGCTCACTGCAGCCTCTGCCTCCCCAGTTCAAGCGATTCTCCTGCCTCAGGCTCCCAAGTAGCTGGGATTACAGGAGTCTGCCACCATGCCCAGCTAATTTTTGTATTTTTAGTAGAGTTGGGGTTTCACCATGTTGACCAGGCTGGTCTTGAACTCCTGATCTCAAGTGATCTGCCACCTCAACCTCCCAAAGTGCTGGGATTACAGGCTTGAACCACTGCTCCCAGCCAATAAATTACATTTTAAAAACCTGTTGGATTACTGATATTATTTTCATCAACATCATTTGGGAAGGCAATCCTTTTTCCCTGGGACACCCCTCCAACAAGTGACTTGAAGACCAGGTGACAATTCAAGCCAGCTGGAGCCTCTACCCTGAGCTGCTGGGTCTCCAACCAGGTCAACCACTAGAGAAGGATTCTCCTTGGAAGGTGGACCATGTTGCCCCTTCTCAAGAATTCTAAGGGGCTGAGGACAACAAGGAAGGACTGCCTCACCTGGCGCTCTATCTGCTACTCCTACTGGTGACTCCTGTTGGGCATGGGCCACCCGCAGCTCCCAGAGGCTGTTCCTGCCCTCTTGGGGCAGCAGCTCCTCCTGACAGCTGACAGCAGCTACTCTCATCAGCAGGTCTCTCGGCAAGTCCTGGAAGCAGAAGTTGCTGTTGTCAAGTAATAGGGTCTTCTAGGAGTACCTTGGGTTGGAAGCTCTTGGGTCCTCATTGTCTGGCCCCTCTAGCAGTTCCTAGGAGCCTAGATGGCCACATGGTCAGCTCAGTATGACTACAACCACTGCAGAGCACAGCTTCAGACAGGCCAGTGCTAGGCCAGCTTTATTTGTTGCAGCAATCGTACTAGAGACATCTGCCAAAGAATACTCCTTTACACAACCTTTTCATTGCCCTCCAAGAACTGCAAATATGGTTATATTTCTAGCTACCCAGCATGGGCAAGACCCAGGTTCATGAGCTCTTGAGTCAGGGAACACTCTCTTCTTTCTCAAGAGGGTCTCCTACCATTCCCTAATCCCGACTATGCCAAGGCTCAAGTGTCTATTCAGTAGGCTTAGCATGTCCTAAAGTCCTCTTCCCATAGCCCATCTTCAGAATTAGGAGCACTGCCACGACTGTAACTCCAGGCACAGATCTGCTTAGCCAGGTCCTCACAGCAGATCGGTAAGTTTCATTCTAATAACATTCCTGGGTGATGATCCTTTGGGCCATGTAATCTTCTAGGGATTAATATGTTTGAATATCATCAGTCTTCACAACGAAATATTTCTTACTGTTCCCAACTAGCCCAAAAAGGTAGTCCTTAGCGGGCCGGAAAACGCACTGGCACAGGGATAAGGAGCCCGGGATTGTGGTCCAGACTTGCCACTTACTAGCTGGGAAACCTGAAAAAATAATCCCCTCCCTAAGCTTCCATTTCTTTATCCACAAATTGAGGTCAGACCTGCTCTACCTACTTTAGGGAATGGTTGCGAGGCTGACATTAAATTGATGAATGTGAGTCTCTTTCAAAACACTACACAAATGCTGAGTAGAATTTGTCCATTTATTCTTTAATGTTCCAGTAATGCATATATTTAGATAATAAAAAGTTCCTCAGCAATGCCACAAATGCCCAGTAGTAGTATTGAATTATTAAATGACTACTCTGCCCCTTTAGCATGCAAAGTGTCACAAGGGACACAGGAGATTTAGGGCCTCGTCTTTGTTCCCTAGTGATTTACCCTAGTCAGATTATAATTTTATTGCACCTAAAATGAGAATGGAGAGGACTCATGATATCATTCAAACCATGTTCCTTACTTAACAGTGAGGAAACTGAGGCCAGGAAAGATTATCTAATAACCAGCAACAGTTATAATACTAGCTAAGCCTAGTGCACGTTACTCTCCGTAGGAGACTTGTTTAGGACCACACAGCAGATCTGTGGCCAAGCCAGGCCTGGAATCCTAGTGTTGGCTCTTTGGCCAGGGCTCTTTCCATATATTTTCCATATAAATCCACTTCTCTTCATCTTCCCCGTTAGTCAAGCCTGTATGTCAACTACTTATCTTCTGTGATTCTCACACTAAAAGCCCTAAAGAGCAGGGAGAATAGAGCAAGCACTGAGAGGTGGACAGAACAAAAGAAGCATCACAAGAGGTATGCTGGGGGAAACTGAGGCACTCAAAGAGGAAGGAAAAGACACTTTAAAAATATGGAAGCCAAAGTGAGAGGTGACCCAGGATGACAGCAACCATTTTAAGATACTCTATAGAGGGTGTAATAAATGTGCTAGGGAATTACAGAAAAGACCAAAAACAGTTTATGCCAAACAGAATTATATAGTGGAGTCCAGGTGATGAAGTACATACTCATGACATAACTAAAAGGTAATTACTGGGGTATCTAGATCAGATTTTGGGGGGCAGGGCATAGAATCTTGTTCTGTTGCCCAGGCTGGAGTGCAATGTGTGATCTCAGCTTACCGAAATCTCTGCTTCCCAGGTTCAAGCAATTCTCCTGTCTCAGCCTCCCGAGTAGCTGGGATTAAAGGCAGG
>NC_045442.1:22872799-22921879 GCF_002776525.5 Piliocolobus tephrosceles
TTCTCCTGTCTCAGCCTCCCGAGTAGCTGGGATTAAAGGCAGGCACCACCACGCCCTGCTAATTTTTGTGTTTTCAGTAGAGACAGGGTTTCACCATTTTGGCCAGGCTAGTCTCAAACTCCTGACCTCAAGTGATCCACCTGCCTTGGCCTCCCAAAATGCTGGGATTACAAGGGTGAGCCACAGCGCCCAGCCTCTAGATCAGCTTTTATTGGCCTCAATCAATAAAGATTGAAATATTCTAGTGAACCTCTTCATGTCAAGCTCAGACTATGGCAGTAGCTACTAAATTGCAGTAGCTTTTAATTTTAAGACTCATCTCTGTTCACAATGATTACTACTAATACCACCACTCTTATTGCTACTGCTATACACAACCACACATACAAACATACACAATATCTTAGGGATGACAAAAATGAGGACCAGAGCTGGCATATGACTTACCTGTGAACCATACATGAACTCACAATTAACTAACTGTAACTGAGCACCTTGTTTGGTTTGATGCATCATTTCTTACTGAAGAATGACACAAAATAATATAAAACGTGATCTTAATTAAAACATATAATTCAATTGGAGGAAAAAGAAAATAAAATGCTACTTCCATACTTGGATCCTATCACCTCTTACTATTACCGATACTAATAAGAGATTACCATTACTAATGTTAATAAGCTTCCTGAATCTGAACCAATGCTAGCACTTTCCCGCTATAGATCAACAACACATTACTTTACAATATTAAATGAGTAACAACAATAAACAGAGGTGAGGGACAGAGGAATAAAAGGGATACAATCCCTGTAGGAATTCAGAATCGTAGTAGGTAGGAAGAGAGCACATTTGTAAAACTCTGAAGTCCTGTTTTCCTAGTACCTAGCATTGTATGCAGGTGATGCTAAGCATTGTGGGATAAATGCATGAATAAATCAATAATTCTTCTGGATCAGACTGATAGATAAAGGAGGCTGGCTTATGCGGGAGTCTCAGTTCACAGGGTACAAACATATAATGCCTTCACTTTTTACATATCTACCCCATCTGGGCAATGACAATCCCTTCTCTGTCTTTCCACATGAGTGGGAACTTCCTTAAAGTCATCTGTCATCTTAACCTTAAAGTCATCCCTTGACTTTTCAGTCACTTGCAATTATCCAGTCTCGTTTAGATTTCTAAGACTCAGCTCAGTTCGTTTCAAAATTTCAATCTCACAGCTGATTCCACATTCTTTTCATCCCCTCATCCCAGCCAGGCAAGAGCAGTGGTGGTAGCTTGGAGTAAAGGTGGCGGTGGCCTGTCCTTACCACAGCTCCCCTCTCCTGGACTCTTTCCTTTTTTCTTTTCTTTCCTTTGAGATGGAGTCTCACTCTGTCTCCCAGGCTGGAGTGAAGTGGCATAGTCTTGGCTCACTGCAGCCTCCGCCTACCGGGTTCAAGCAATTCTCCTATCTCAGCCTCCCGAGCAGCTGGGATTACAGGTGCCTGCCACCACGTCAGGCTAATTTTTGTATTTTTAGTAGAGACGGGGTTTCACCATGTTGGCCAGGCTGGTTTTCCTGGCCTCTTTCCTGCACTACTGGATAAGGGCGGCCACGATTGCCTGGCTGGAGTCTAATCACACACGCACCCCACAAGTCCTCCATGGTCTTAGGCTGGGGGACAGTAACAAGAGCCTCCTCCTGAACCATTCCTCTAGATGACCCTGGAGAAATCTGGATTCCCCTATAAGGGTGTGTCTCATGACAGCCTCCACATGTGGGAGCCTTCTGGCTCCCCAAGCAAAAGCAGACCCAGCCAACCATGGCCTTCACATCACCTGCCTGGCTCCACAAGTCCAGAGCCCAGGGCTCACATGAAGCCTGTCTTTGGGATAAGGGTTCCTGACCTCACTTCTCCTTCTCCTGTGCCAGGAGCCCAGGGCAGGCAGCAGTTCCTGATGACGCACGTGTCTAGCTGGAAAACTGGATGCCAGGGTGCCCTATCTTCACAAGAAACTTTGGAAAAAGGAAGCCCCATGATTCATCCCGCAAAGGGGAAGGTGGAGGGAAGGACCAGCTTCTCTCCAAGAAAACAGCATTCTCCAAAATGTGAGCTCCTTCTCCCACCTCAGTCCTTCCTACTGGGTCTGGGAGTTTCACTGGGAGGCAGAGAACTGAAGAGGGAAAAGCGGCTCTCTGAGGAGGCCCATTGAGGCAGCCCCAATATTCAGTTGTTCTCCAACCTTAGAACTGGAGGCATCATGAGATGGGGCTGGCAGCAGGACCTACCTCCTGGCTGTTGAGAGGATTAAACAGCAATCACATGGGAAGTGCTCAGGCAAGCGGGAGCACACAGTATACGCTACAGAAGTGTCTGATTCTTGTCATCATAATTTGGAGTCTTGGCTACATTTCCAGAGTATTGGGGAATATCCAGTTCAGCATGACCACCAGCTTGTTGCACTAAAACCCACCTCAAATACAAAGGAAACTGCTCAATATGGTCATAGTCCAACTATCGGTATCTGTTTTCACTCATCAGCACTAAAGAGACCTTGGACACCAAGGTTCAAATAGCATGATAAAAAAGTTGATCGAATTCACTGGTTTTCACACTTACTGCTTTCTAGAAATGAACTCTCTCTTCATATGAAATACTAGGTGAAAGCCTAAAACAGAATGCTTATGTGAGCAAAGCTGGTCTGGAAGATGTGTAGGAGGGCACACATCTTGGAGTCCCTGGGGCTCCAAGGGAGAAAGGTTTAAAAAAAAAAATTCTGTTAATCTCTAATGGGTTTTGACTTTTTTATTTGAGCTTTATGATTTTTGAAATCATAATTGAGGCTGGGTACCACAGCTCATGCCTGTAATCCCAACTTTGGGAGGCCAAGGGGGGAGGATTGCTTGAGTCCAGGAGTTTGAGACCAGCCTGGCAACAAAATGAAATCCCCATCTCTACAAAATTTTTTAAAAATGCCAGGCACGGTGGCACATGCCTGTAGTCTCAGCTATTCAGGAGGCTGAGAGGGGAGGATCACCTGAGCACAGGAGTTCGAGGCTGCAGTGAGCTATGATCATAACACTGCACTCCAGCCTGGGCAACAGAGCAAGATCCCATTCCAATTAAAAAAAACAAAAACAAAATAAATTATGATTGATCTTTAAAATCATGTTTAAGATGTGCCAGGGCCTTTAGTGAAAACATTTCTGCCCACAAACAGAAAAGTAAGAGATGGTCCCTCCTCCCAGGGTCAGGGCAGACACTCCCTCTAGCAGAGGGGCAGCAATGCTGGCCAGCGTGGGCTGCTCCCAGAACGGCCTGCTGTCTACTCCAGTGTTTCCAGCACGCCTGCGGGGTTGCCCTCTCCTAGGCAAGCGTCCAGCATCAAAATGCCAGGGTCATCCCCTGGTTCTTTGACTCTTGATCCCAGCATTTAAATCCTGGCCATTTCACAAGCAGCAGAAGGGTATTAGCCATGCCACATTGTACAGCGGGGATGAGATGTCAACAAGGGTTTAGAATCCAAAGCTGTTTATCTCACATTGAACCTGACCCTGCATCAGAAGGACAGCTCTGTCCTGGTTCAAAGGCAAGATGTAGCTTTGGCTAACAGCAACACGTCTGACCTGCTATTGAGGGATGAGGTGAGGAGAACATTAAAAAAGAAAAAGAAATGAGAAACAAAGATACACTGCAACTGATAGCCAAGGACTCAAAATAAAATAAAATTCCATCACTTGCCTCATGTGAAATTGGATGCCAGGCCCAGATTATTCCTAAGTTTACAAACTCCCACTGGACGTTTCTGCTACAAACAGTCCCGCCACCCCAGCCACATTCTCAATCACTCAGAGCCATTTCTTGAACTTCACTAAATTTTCTGTGGTTTCCCTCAGGAATAGGAACCCCAGGATCCTCAACGCCCCAACACCGCCTTCCAGAATGGGAAACAATGAACAGACTTTCAAAAAATTCTTCATTGTTTCTTGTTTCCCCTGAAATACAAAAATAATTCCTCCTTATTGTAGAAACTTGAACTCAGAGCTATAAAACTTAGAAAGTGAAAATCATTTGAAATCCCAGCTTCCAGCAATAGCCACTATTAATAATTTATTAATAATTTGAGGAACAAGGTTTTATTTCACCTGTTTTTATCTAGCAAAAATATATATGAACCTACATATTTTACTAAAAACTAGTAAATAAATGAGATTTAGTTTTATACTGTATGAAACAAGATAAAAATGTTTTAAAATACCACTTCTCTAATACTTAGCACTTTGAAAATAGTTGAAAAAAAATATCTACATGAAAGTTCATCAGGCTGGTCCTCACAAATTCACACATGGAGAAAAATAATCTGATAAATATTAGTTAAGATAAGGATTAAAGTTCAAAAGTCCAACGCTAGTTTGAGCTGAACTATTGGGTAGCTGATGCATAGGACCAGCTTCATAATTGGCAGGGCACGCTGCAAAATGAACATGTGGGGCCCTTGTTCAGAAATTAGCAAGAATTTCAAAATGATGATTACCAGAGCATCACACAAAGCACAGAGCCCCTTTAAGCCTGGGGCCCTATGTGACCGCACAGATCACCTGCCAGCGAAGCCGGCCCTGCCAACACTCATTCAACCATTTTATAACCAAGCGTTCACTTCATATGTTTTCTTTAATTTTTATTGTTATAGGTACATAATAAGTGTACCTCTTTGTGGGGTACATGTGGTGTCTTGACACAGAGGTACAAAGTATAATAATCATATCAGGCACCTCAAGCATTTATCATTTATTTGTGTTAGGAACATTACAACTCCACTCTTCTGGTTATTTTAAAATATACAATAAGTTGGCTGTGCGCGGTGGCTCAAGCCTGTAATCCCAGCACTTTGGGAGGCCGAGACGGGCAGATCATGAGGTCAGGAGATCGAGACCATCCTGGCTAACACGGTGAAACCCGTCTCTACTAAAAAAATACAAAAAAAACTAGCCGGGCGAGGTGGTGAGCGCCTGTAGTCCCAGGTACTCAGGAGTCTGAGGCAGGAGAATGGCGTAAACCCGGGAGTCGGAGCTTGCAGTGAGCTGAGATCCGGCCACTGCACTCCAGCCTGGGCGACAGAGCGAGACTCCGTCTCAAAAAAAAAAAAAAAATATATATATATATATATATACACACACACACACACACACACACACACACACACACACAATAAGTTATTGTTGACTATCGTCATCCCGCTGCACTATCCAGGACTGGGTCCTATTCATTCTGTCTTACTATATTTTGTACCCATTAATCATCCCCTCTTTCCACCCTCTCTTCCCAGCCTCTGGTAACCATCATTTTACTATCTCTATGAGTTCAGTTGTTTTAATTTTTAGCTCCCACATATGAGCGAAAACATGCAAAATTTGTCTTTCTGTGCCTAGCTTATTTCACTTAACATAAATAATGTCTTCCAGTTTCATCCATGTTATTGCAAATGGCAGGATTTCACTCCTTTTTATGGCTGAGTAATATTTTTAAGGCTTCAGATCTATCCTGTTTGCCTTTTAAAACCATTCATTCCATGTTTTTAAAATGTTTAACTTTCTCTAGGAAATAAATCAGCAGAATGGCGGGCAATAAAACCAGGAAAAACATTTTTTTTAAGTGTATTTTAGCTTGATCTTGATTAACTTATATGTTTTTTGGCGTATTTTCCGTTGAAATGAATTGGCTATGCAGCTAATATTGTAAAAATACAATATACATTCTGGAATATCAGGTTAACAAAAACAAAATCTTAAGCTCCATTTTATATCCAACAATCTACATCTGAGATTATTTACAACAAGAGATGTTTTTCTAGGATAGACTTTCTAATACGCTTCTAATTGTTTAAATTAAAAATATGAGCTTCCTTCCCAATATTCTCTGTAGCCGTCACTAAATAGATTTCCCTTATAAGGGGGAAAAGAAAGCCTTATCACTTGGCAGATTAAACTGTACAAAATTAAGAATTCTCTTTAGCCCCTTTAAAATGCAACAGGTTCATTTTACAACACACAATTGCTATATAAAGTAGCCATCCTAGAGCCTCCCTGGGTCGTTTAAGCGTTTTTCCATGTTCAACATGAGCTATGTCATGCATAAGAATAGCTTGATCTTTTATACACGATGAGAATACCGAGAATTCCTTCTTACTGCTATAAAAGGCTCACAAAAGCCACAGAAAGGCCTGGACCACATTCTTTGGCAATTATCAGTATGAGGAGAAGGCAAGACAAAGACACAGAAAGAGAAGGAAAGTGATTTGTAAATGGCCTGACTACAACCAACCCTCTTTGATTAGGAGAAACAGCTGCAGAGCCTCTTTACCCTCAAGCCAAGGAGAAACACTGTTGGTTTTGAGGTTCACCCTCCAGACAGACAGCCCAACACACTGTCCTGAAATTTCCCACCCTTTCATCCCAAGAGAGACCAGAATAGCTCTCCCATCCAAGCTTGCATGGACACAGCTCAGAACCTCTAGAATTTATTCAAGCTTCCTTTGGAGTTCAATGTAGTCACTCAATGAATGCTGCTTAAACAGAACCATTGCATTTCCTGGTGGACATCAGAAAGAGAAAAGGGAGGCAGCTCTGTGACTGGTCACCCTGAGCTCCATCCTCAAGGTCCAGGGCTGTCCCAGAGACATACAGATATTGCCCATTCCAGATGGAGAAGGGAAGACAACTCACATTTCTTAAGAACCTACTGTATGCCAGTGCCACTCCAGACACTTTGTGTGGATCATATTATTAACGCACACAAAGCTCTGCCATTTCGCAGATAAGGAAGATGACTATAGCTATGAAGGCGACTTGCTCAAAGTCACACAGCTACACAGTGGCAACTAAACTGCTACTCCAGTGCAGGCAATAATGTAGGACATTGTCTCTAGAGATTTTTACAACAGGAATAAAACCACTAAAAGTCATCTGCTTTTTCTTATTACTAAGCATCAGCAGTTTTGCTTTGTTTTGTTTTGGTTTTTGTTTTTGTTTTTGTTTTTGAGAGGGAGTCTCACTCTGTCACCTAGGCTGGAGTGCAGTGGTGTGATTTTGGCTCACTGCAAACTCCACCTCCCAGGTTCAAGTGATTCTCCCACCTCAGCCTCCCAAGTAGCACCAACATTGACAAGCCTTTCCCAAACCTCCAGTTGTCCTCATCTCCCACCTCCCACATGGCTGCCCCTGGCATTTTTCAGGCCTGCTATAATTTGCCTGCACACAATCTAATGACTCTTCTTTCCAGCCACTCAATTCCCAGAGCTAAGATTCGACACATCTTGAAGACAAGAAGACAAGAACTGTCACCATACTATCTGAATCCCCTCCTCTCCCTTTTCTCTTACACAGTCCTGGATACATTGTAAAAGCCAGTGGCCTGTTTTAACTTATTTAACAAATACTAACACAATGCTAGCTGCAAGTCAAAAAGTGGAACATCCATTTACTGTTGGGAGGTACAAATTTAAATAACAAAGTTTTTTTTATAGTTATTACAGTAGTAAACCTAAACGTGTAATTACCATATAACCCGGCAATTGCATTCTTAGGCATTTTAGGCATTTTTCCCAGAGAAATGAAAACTTAAAACGTTCACACAAAAACCTGTACACAAATGTTCATAGCAGGTTTATTTGTAATAGCCAAAAACTGGAAAGATGCCAGATATCCTTCAATAAGTGAATGGTTAAACAAACTGTGGTACATACATACCCTGGAATAGTATTCAGCAAGGAAAAGCAATACACCACTGATACGCTCGACAATTTGGATAAATCTCCAGGAAATTATGACGAGTGAAAAGGCTCGTCCCAAAAGGTTACACACTGTATTAGTGCTTTTACTTTATTTTATTTTATTTTATTTTATTTTACTTTATTTTATTTTATTTTATTTTATTTTATTTTATTTTATTTTATTTTATTTTATTTTATTTTATTTTTTGAGACAGAGTCTTGCTCTGTCGCCCAGGCTGGAGTGTGGTAGTGTGATCTCAGCTTACTGCAACCTCCACCTCCCCAGTTCAAGTGGTTCTCCTGCCTCAGCCTCCTGAGGAGCTGGGACTACAGGTGCACACCACCACAGCTGGCTAATTTTTGTATTTTCAGTAGAGATGGGGTTTCGCCATACTGGCCAAGCTAGTCTCCAACTTCTGGCCTCAAGTGATCTGCCCGTCTTGGCCTCCCAAAGTGCTGGGATTATAGGCGTGAGCCACCATGCCTGGCCTGATTACATTTATATAACATATTTGAAATGACAAAATTTTAGAAATGGAGAACAGATTAGTCCTTGCCAGGTGTTTCGTCAAAGGGAGGGAGGTGGATGTGCTTGTAAAAGGCAAAGCAAGAGATCCTTGTGATGGAACTGTTTAGTATCCCAACTGTAATGCTGTAAACATGAACCTACATGTGTGATAAAATTGTACAGGGCTAAACACATGCACACATACAAATGAGTAGAAGTAAAATGGGAAATCTTATTAAGAGAGGTAGATTGTAACAATGTTAATATCCCGGCTATAATACTGTTCTACGGTTTTGCAAATTGTTATCACTAGATAAATGGTACATGGGAACTCTTATCATTATTTCCCTTTTTAAGTTTTATTTTTAATTGATACATTCTAAATTCTTTCTTTTCTTTTACTTTTTTTTTTTTTTTTTTTTGAGACGGAGTTTCGCTGTTGTCGCCCAGGCTGGAGTGCAGTGGGGAGATCTTGGCTCACCACAACTTCCACCTCCTGGGTTCAAGCGATTCTCCTGCCTCAGCCTCCCGAGTAGCTGGGATTACAGGTGCCTGCCACATGCCTGGCTAATTTTTTGTATTTTTAGTAGAGATGGTGTTTCACCATGTTGACCAGGCTGGTCTCGAACTCCTGAGCTCAGGTGATCCACCCGCCTCAGCCTCCCAAAATGAGGCCTTATTGCAGGCATGAGCCACCGTGCCTGGCCTAAATTATTTCTTACAACTGCATCTGAATCTAAAATTATCTCAACAAAATTTCAGTTAGAAAAGTATTAAGCCAACCAGAAAAAAAAAAAAACCCACCCCAAATTCTTAATATTTATTAAGCAAAAACTTACATGGTGCTCACTAATTGCCAGATACCATTTTAAGCACTTCATGGTTAACTCACTGACTCCTCCTAACAATCACACGTGGTATGTACCATCATAATTCCCATTTTACAGATGAAGAAACTGAGATGCAGAGCAGTTAAACAGCTGTCCAAAGGGCACACAGTGTGTAAGTGGGTGGAAGCTGATTCCAACACAAGCAGTCTGGATCCAGAGCTCTCTCTTCTGAGATCTCTGCATTACGCCCATGAGGACTCATGGGTAGACAGGCACAGAAGACCCTGAATCCCGACGGCAGTTATTTTAGAAGATTCCCAACACCCAGGGGAAAGCATGGCACATCCTTCCAATCATAAAGCCAATCATAAATGTCACATGCTTTCAACTTCATTTATGAATTTTTTAGAGACAGGGCCTCACTGTGTCGCCCGGGCTGTAGTGCACGGTCGTCATCCTAGCCCATTACAGCCTTAAACTCCTGGGCTCAAGCGATCTTCCTGCCTCAGCCTCCACGCTAGCTGGGACTACAGGTGTGCACCGTCTCACTCAGCAAATTAGTTTGTTTCTTTGTTTGGTAGAGATATGGGTCTCACTTGTGAACTCCTGCCCTCAAGTGATCCTCCCAACCTAGGCCTAGCAAAATGTTGGGATTACAGGTGTGAGCCACCACACTCAGCTGATATGCTGTCACTTTGAAGAAGGTAAACAGAATGATTGAATTCTAATGTAAAATCTTCCACTTGGTGGGAGTGAACACGTTTAACACTTGAGAGCAACTTCCCACTTTTGCCCAGCAGGGATCGGAAAACAGAAAGAAGCGGTGGGCACGTTGGGGAGCACATTTCAGAGGGAAGGTGAGCAGGCTTAAAAAGCACAGTGCGGCCGGGCGCGGTGGCTCAAGCCTGTAATCCCAGCACTTTGGGAGGCCGAGATGGGCGGATCACGAGGTCAGGAGATCAAGACCATCCTGGCTAACACGGTGAAATCCCGTCTCTACTAAAAAAACACAAAAAACTATCCAGCCGAGGTGGTGGGCGCCTGTAGTCCCAGCTACTCGGGAGGCTGAGGCAGGAGAATGGCGTAAACCCAGGAGGCGGAGCTTGCAGTGAGCTGAGATCCGGCCACTGCACTCCAGCCCAGGCGACAGAGTGAGACTCTGTCTCAAAAAAAAAAAAAAAAAAGCACAGTGCATCTGGGTGCAGATAAAAGGGGAAGGCTGAGGCTGGCTGAAAGAGACTGTGCAATCACATCCTGCCTCACACAATTGTCCCAGCTCTCAAAGTCCTGCTGCTCTATCCCGAGAGGAACGCACCTTGTCTGGCACTCTCTCTCTGATAATCCCCCATTAGCTCTCTTCCTTATCAGCATCAAGCCCACAGGCTCTTACAGATGTTAGCCAGTGCAGACCCTGGGGACTGAAACTCAGAACCTATGCAGCATTCCAGGTTGCAGGCCTAGAGCAAGGCAATGTGGCTTGGGAGATTTTCAGATTATCAAGTGGGAAAGGCAGGAATGTCACGGCCTCTGTGGGTGGACACAGGGACATTCATCAAAATGACAGCTACCATGAAATCCCTGTCTCCCTTTCCCACTGGATGGTGTGGAGCTGGGGTGTGTTCGTGGACATGCATATGTACAAACCGAAATTATTTTAGCAGAAAGTCACTTCCCAAGACAAGGCAAAGGAGGGCTAGACCTGGACTTTTCAAGAGGCAAGCTCCCAACCAGTAAGGCACTGTAACTTAACACTAATAGTGAGATCTCCGGCTCATACATGGGGTAAATGATGGGAACAGCATGTTCCCCGTGGTCCAGGCTGATGCAAGTACCATTAAAAAAAAAATGAGAACCAGTACCACGGAGTAGGACCGGACTTTATGGGTTTCTAAAGACAAGAACTCTTGGAGATTTTCAGTTAAGTTTTGGTTGACCAGGTGAGAAGTAAGCCCCACTGTGAACTCCAGGCTGGAAGAAACTAGGAGGAAAAAAAACAAGAAAAATTCTTTACAATTTGTAATTTTGAGAAAGAACCACTGGGAACGGAGCTGAGAAGGGTCACCAGGAAAATGGAACCCCCGGCTCACACAGGTATCCCAAAATGACTCAGCTCTGTGCATCAGTTTTCACATTTACATGACATTTCCTCTGCAATGAGTTGGAAAATTTCCCCTCCCAGATAAGGCAGAAGCAAAGAGGGGTGTTTGTTTGTTTGTTTTGTTTTTTTGAGACGGAGTCTCTCTCAGCCACCCAGGATGGAATGCAATGGCATGATCTCGGCTCACTGCAACCTCCGTCTCCCGGGTTCAAGTGATTCTCCCATCTCAGCCTCCCAAGTAGCTGGGACTACAGGCACCCGCCATCATGCCCAGCTAATTTTTGTATTTTAGTAGAGACGGGGTTTCACCATGTTGGCCAGGCTGGTCTTGAACTCCTGACCTCAGGTGATCCGCCCGCTTCAGCCTCCCAAAGTGCTAGGATTACAGGGGTGAGCCACCGTGCCTGGCCCAAAGAGGGTTTTTATTTGTTGCCCATCCCATTTCCTGCTTTGGTTGCTGGCATGTAAGTAGGTAATCCTGGGGCCTCTGTCACTGTCCTGTGAAGAGGAGGCCACAGACATAAGAAAAAACGTCATGGAACTTGGCAAGGTAGGGGATGGAAAGACCTTGGGTCCCTAAAAACCCTGTTGAGCCACCGAATCAAACCTAGGCCTCTGCCTCCAGGTTTCACGTTGAGAAGAGAAATGTTCTTCCGGTTTAAGCCACTGTTGGGGTTCCTGTTGGCAGCCAAGCATTTCTTAATTGGTAAGCTCCTCTGCAAAGATTTTGCTTAACAATCATAAAAGGTTGCCAATTCCACACTCCCTAACTGGCCCAAGGCTGACACTTGGATGAAACCTCTAGGTCTCTTTATCCTATTATCTAAATCTGAAGCGCCCAAATGAAAAAATGTAGCACCTATAAACCCAGCCAACCTTGTCACCTGGAAGTCTGGTGTTCACGCCAAAGGCGCAACAGATAAACACAAACACACAGAAAAGGCAGGGACTAAGGGGAGGCATGGGAGAGGGGAAAAATAGGAAGGAGGAGTACAGCAGTCCCCCCTTATCCACCGTTTCACTTTACCCACAGTCAAATGTAGTCCAAAAATATTAAATGGAAAATTTCAGAAATAAATAATTCGTAAGTTTTAAATTACACACTGATCTGAGTAGTGTGACGATGTCTTGGGCCATCTTGCTCTGTCCACCCGGGACGTGGATCACCCTTTTATCCAGCATATCCATGCTGTGTATACTTCCCACCCTCGAGTCATTTAGTAGCCGTCTCAATGATCGGATAAAAGGCGATGATACGGCAGTTCTTGTGGTCAAGTCATCCTTATTTCGCTTCATAATGGCCCCAACGCACAAGAGTACTGTGCCTAATTTATAAATTAAACTTTATCATAGGCATGTTATGTATAGGAAAAAAACATAGTATATATATATATATATATATAGGGTTCAAGTACTATTTGCATTTTCAAGTATCCACTGAGGGTCTTGGAACATATCCCCCATGGATAAGGGGGGACCACTGTGTAAGGGAAAAAAGAGAGACAGGAAACAAGTGCCCTTTAAGAATGTTGGTTTTTGGTTTTTGGTTTTTTTTAACGGCTGTGTGCGGTGGCTTACACCTGTAATCTCAGTACTTTTTGTGACTGAGGCAGGCAGATCATCTGAGGTCAGGAGTTGAGAACCAGCCTGGTCAACATGGTGAAACTCCATCGCTACTAAAAATACAAAAATTAGCTGGGCATGGTGGTGGGCGCCCATAATCCCAGCCATTTGGGAGACTGAGGCATGAGAATCACTTGAACCTAGGAGGCAGAGGTTGCAGTGAGCCCAGATTGCGCCACTGCACTCCAGCCTGGGAGACAGAGCAAGAGCAAGACTCCATCTCAGAAAAAAAAAAAAAAAAAAAAAAAAGAATGGGTTGTTTTTTTTAAAAGATGCCCTCATGCTTTTTAAAATCAGCATGCCCTGAGTAAGAAGCCACTGCCTGCCGGATCTCCATCATCACGTGGATCTGGAAAGGTTAAGTCCATCAGTGGAGCCCCGTCTCACTGGCGCAGATGTGTGAACAACCAATGGCTTCTTGCATTGCCTGTGCATGACTTGGCTGGCCAAAGCATATTTTACATTAGCTTAGGTCCTGACATTCTATCATGTTCCCTGTCAAGAAGCCAAGTAGTTTCTGGAACCTTGCACACCAAGTGACATATAACAGAACCCTAGCAAATGAGACGGCCCTTTGCCAAGTGCCCTTACGTTAAAGGCTCTTCTTGCCTCTCCCACGTCTGTGGCAGTAGTCTGGCTGGCTGGGCTGAGAGCAGGCATACACCACTGAAAGGTCACCATCCTCTGCCAGCATCTGAGGTACTTTTCAAGGAGCCAGTGTCACACGGTGTGGGGCTATTTGCAATTGAGTTGTCTTTAGCAATCTGTATCACTGAGTCAGAAACTAAAAGTAGGACAGAGAGGGGTGCCCTAGGCTGTCTATGGAGCATGGCATAAAGCTAAGGGAATGGCCATCAAAATGACACCTTTTCTTTCCAGTTCCATGCTGTCTTCAACAAACCTGCCACCCCAAGGGACATTCTGTCAGGCTGTAAGGGGAGAAGCTCCAATGCCACCTCACATGACACTATCCGGAATGTCTGTGGCCCTGCGGCTGGAGTTTCTGAACCCTCCTCATAGGGTGTCAACACTCTTGCAAGGAAGATGGGCCCTCAAGGACAGGCAGGGTTCCTGCCAGGCTCCTGCCAGTGAGGGCAACTCCTGGTGCTCTCCTTCTGGCCTTCTCAGGGGCCACCATCGCAGCCTTTTTCTCTGGTGCTTCCCTGCCCTTCCCAGCTCACCTCCTGTGTGCCCTGAGTGTCTGCCGTAAGCTCAGAACTGTGCAGGGCATACTGCAGCAATGCCGAGAAGTATAGGGGAAGTCTTTGCCCATAGGGCCTATGATAACTAATATGAGAAATAAGGCCCCTGTTTCTTCAATGTGAGGGAATCAATCATTGAGAATTGATGGGATCATGGTGTGGAGAGTGCGCTGATAAAATCAGGGGAGCGAGGTATTACAAGAGAAAGCGCTGATTAGCGAAGACTTCTTGGAAGAGGTGAGACTTGAGCAAAGGCTTGAGGGAGGGATGAGGGCCAGACAAGGAGGAAATGAAAGGAGAGTGACGGCAGACGTGTGATGATTATGAGACAAGGTGGGCTCAGGGGCCAGGAAACAACCAACATGGGTGGCATCCAAGGAGGTGGTGAGACGTGAACTCATGCAGGCAGGACTGTGCCACATTTCTGGCTACCTGCATGGCAAGCAACAGACAATGCCTCAGTTCTTCTGCCTGAGCACACCTCTGTATCCCAGCGCTTGGCATGGGCCTGGCTCATAGTTAGTGCTCAATACACACTGATGAATGAACCAAGGAAATTACTAAGCACCCTCAGTCATGCAGGAGGCCCCAAACCAAAACACAAAACCATATTTAAAGGTGGGGATTGAAAACTCAATGCCCACATGGGCCAGGCAAGTAACAAAAGTGCAGCTGGCTAGGAGTGAGCAGTGGGGAACACCAGGGATACTGACGCATGGACACCCATCTTCAGGGGGACGGTTTCCACCTGACTGCAGCCCAGCGCTGCTGCTAAGGTTCACAAGCCCAGTGTTGTTGGGCTTTTGTTATGTGAAATCTCCCAACTTTTAAATCTGAGCAATGAACTTAAAAAAAAATTCTGCATAGACCAAACAAAACACATAACCCAAAGTCATATCCAGCCTGGGAGCCATCTTTGGCTATACAGGATCTGGTTTTTTTTTTTTTTTTTTTTTTTTTTTTTGCTTAAGAAGTGGATAGTTTAAAAAAGTCCCCAACAAAACTAATCTATGATGATAGAGGTAAGAATAGGAGTTGCCTTTGGTGGCAGGGGGCTGTGGGCTGGCTACCTTTTGGGAGGCTAGAAATCTCCTGTCCTTTGATCTGTGTGGTGGTAACAGGGATGAGCGCACATCTGAGAATTCATCAAGCTGTAAACATAAGAGTTGTACACTTGACTATATCTACTAAAGTAAAAAGCAAAAAAGGTCCCCCAGAGTTGGATGAAACCCTCTCCAGAGTGTGCTTTAAGCTGTGCTGCTCCTTTGGCCTCAAATCCCCTTTGGCCCTCCCTCTCTTTACCTCACCGCCACTCACTTGCCCTGTCAGCCACGGCCCAGGCAGCACTTCCTCCAGGAAGCCCTCCTACTCCACCCTGGCCCAGGACTGTGCTTGGCCCATCCGGATGCTCCCAGATCCAGCCCAGTGAGTGCCACCTTCACCCCCACCTTCATCACTTCCCAGGTCTGCCACCCTTGGAGTCTCTGAGGTCCCAGGAATGAGGACTGTGCACCGCCCACTGTGGTGCAGGCCTCGCAAACAGTGGGCATTCAGCAGCGGTCTGACGTGACAGCTCAATCTCCTCCAGCAATCAGCAAAGGGGAGGATGCCTCCCTCCCCAGCCCCATCTCTATTTCCCGAGAAGTGACTGAGCACAGAATCTGGAAACATGAGATCTGGGGAGAAAAAAAAGCCAGGGGACTAGCTGAGTCCTGGGTAAGAAGTCCTGGGGGAGCAGGGTTGGGGACATGTGCATATAAAGATGTAAAATGTGATTCTCTTGCAATCAGCTATGGTGACTTCTTACTGAGGAGAGGAAATAACGATGCGTACAATTCTTAAATCACCTCCGTGGCCAAAGAAACTCTAGGCCAGTGCGGATCACGCTTCCGCAGGCATCAGAATCACCAGAGGCTTTGTGAAAAACAGATTCCTGGGCCCACCCAGGAGATGACTCTGAAACAGGGCCTGAGAATTTGCATTCCTAAGTAGATGCTGATGCTGCTGGTCCAGACACCCCCACTGTGAGTTGGACTGGCTCAGGCAAGACCACTATTAGTAAGAACAAAATATCGCATTGCATCAGTGTTCTTTCATTGACTCGTTTAACAAATTTTTATTACATTTGTACTATGTGCAAAGCCAGGTAAATGAGGCAGATATAATTAGACCTAGTACTTGAACCCTTACCCTTGGTCACCAGAAAATGGATTGCTACCTCTCAGTGCCCATCACACGTTTTGCTGTTAAAGCAGAAAATGACACCCACTTTCAGGCACGCCCCAATGCTCAAATGGTCTCAGGTTCAAACCCATGACTCAGGGAACAAAGTGTTTGAAGTCCACTCCCATCAGTGAACTCATCTGTTTCTCCAAACGTTTCTGATGAAATGAATCATTTCTCTTGGGCCTCTCTTCAATACATCACCTCCTTTGTTTAACCAGAAGAGGAGTTGGTTGTAGATTTTGTACCCTGGGCTGGGCAGGGGGCGGATACATTTCCTCTGGAGTCCAAGTCAGCAAAGGGTCTCCAGAAGAGTCTGAGGGTGGAGGCAGCTTTCCAGCAGACAGACAAACACACTGCTCTGAAATAGCACCCGTTCCTGTCCCGGGCAGGGGCCGCCTTCTGACATATTCAGTTACAAGTGAGTGCCTGGGCATTAAATCTAAATGGCCCATGCTATGGAATGCCTGGGCAGCATGCAGTTAGATTATTTATGCCCTCTGCACCTGTGGAAGTGAGGTTTATTTATTTATTTCATGTTAAATTTCCAATCCTTGGCTTCTAGTCTGCAGATGAATAAACACCTCAGTTAAACTGCAGGGGACTTTGGGTCACCACTCAGCAGGGGTCAGAAAACTGAAGGATTTCAGCACCCCAGAATGTCATCTCACTCACTGCCTGAGGATATCCTAATAAAAATCAATCCTGTGGAAGAGTTTTAAGAATCCTTTGAAGTGACAATACCTGAAAAATTCAGTTCTGCCCTCTCAATCTAAATGTAACTCAAGAGGTAAGGGCACAACCTTTGAACCACAGTCATGATACTATACTCTGCTAGTATATCTTTCCTGACTTGCTGTAGGAGGCAATTGTTGAATTCAACAATTCAAAATTGTTAGAACTCTGGAGTTAAATGTCAGTCAGCTCCTTGTGGTGTCTGATTAAAATGTAATACTAAGGTATGTTCTAACTGAACGAGTTGCCTTCTTATGGTATAATCCAGTTTGCTGTTATCAACAGGGCTGTGGTTTGGAAATTGTTATCTTAACCCAAACCATCACCAGCTCTGCACCTCAAGCAGAGCTGCTTAGAATTCAAACCTCAACCCTTCTCTACTTGCCTTTTCCTGCATTAGTAACTTAAGTCTAATCTCTTGTTCCAATGAAATGATTAGATTCCCATTTTGCTGTATTTTCTTCTGTGGAGAGAATATCAGCTTTCACATACAATTCTGGAAGGTTTCCAAGGCCATGCACAAATTTACTGACTGCATCATTCCAGTCCCCTTCCTCTTAAAAGTGGCTGCTCAAGCTTTTGGCATAAGAGCTAGCCCAGTCCCAACAAAGATGGCAGTGCCTGAGAATGGGTTCACTTCAATAGGACCAGGATAAAAAGCCTCTAAACTTTCAATTTGGATTACAGAATCAATTTCTTTTGGGGGAATCAAGGCTGCCTTTTGGCTTTGGTTTCATCCAGTTCATTGGGTTCATTGGTTCTTCCAAAGCACAGGAAGCTGTCTGCTTTGTGCGCTTCTGTGCTCTGCATGGTTGGGATACCTGTGGTTACAACGGTGCCTGGCAGAGGGCAGGTACACAGCAAACACTTGTTGCATGAATGATTATCTACCAGGAAACACCCACCCTGAAGACCAGGTAGAAGCACACAGGAAAGTCACAAAGCTCTTGTGCCCCACTGATGCTGGTTGTTTCTCTTAGCTCTGTCTGACCCAGTGTCTGATAAGAAAATGGAGAAATTTAAACTTGAGCCAAGTATAACACTGGTTCATCCTGCTATACAAATTAAATAGGCTAAGAACCATATAAAAGCAGTCAGTTTACCAAGAGTGAGGATAATTGTGAGTCAATAATGATATTTTATCAAAAACTCCACAGAGGCCCTATAATCTAAACTATGTTACTGGTTTGTTGGAATCATTTTTATATAGCCTGATAATCTTATATACAAATGAGATTTCCCACTTTTAATAAGTCACAAGACACACAGTAAAATATTTTATTAAATATTTGGCAAAAATTGAATGCACATTAATAATAATATATACAAGCAAAAGCCTCATGTTCCCTGGTACTTTACCTTGGAAAGAAATACCATGTCATTTAAAATGAGAGTTTCACTCTAAGACAAGAAAGTAATTCAACAAAACAGACAGTAGTAACAAATTTGCCAACAGTTTAGTTTAGAATGGTCATGTTTGAAATGGGCGAATGCCTAGAAAGATACAATCTACCAAAACTGACCCATGAAGAACTAGAAAATATGAAAAGACCTGTAACAAATAAGACGACTGAATCAGTAATTAAAAACCTCCTATCAAAGAAAATTCCCGGACCAGACGGCTTCACTGGCAAATTCTACCAAACATTTAAAGAAGAATTAACACCAATCTTTCTCAAACTCTTCCAAAAATTTGATGAGAAGAAAACATTTGCTACATATTCTATAAGGCCAGTATAATCCTGATACCAAAGCAAGACAAAAACAGTACAAGAAAATAAAATCATAGAACAACATCCATTATGAATATGATGCAAAAATCCTCAACAAAATACTTGCAAACCAAATTCAGCAGCATATTTAAAGAATTATACACTATGACCAAGTGGGATTCATTCACAGAATGCAAAGATAGTTCAACATAAAAAAAATTAGTCAATGTAACATACCACATTAATCAAATAAAAAGGAAAACCTCATGAGCATCTAATTGATATCAAAAAAGCATTTGACAAAATTCAACACCTTTTTATGACAATAACACTCCATAAACTAGGAAAGGAAAAAAACTTCCTCAGCATGATAAAGGTTATATATAACAAACCCACAGCTAACATCATACTCAATGGTAAAACAAAACAAAACAAAACAAAAAACTGCAAGTTTTCTCCTAATACTAGAAGCAAGACAAGAATGCTTGCTTTCTCCACTTCTATTCAACATAATACTAGAGGTTTGAACCAGGGCAATTAGGCAAGACAAAGAAATGAAAAGCATTCAAATTGGGAAGGAAGACGTTAAACTATTTCTGTTTGCAAATGACGTGATTTTATGTGTAGAAACCCCTCAAGTTACACACACACAAACAATGGTTATAGCTCATAAACAAATAGCAAAGATGCAGGATACAAAATCAACTCATAAAATCAGTTGCATTTTTACACACTAGTAATTAACAATCCATAAAGAAAATTATGAAAACAATTTCATTTATAATAGCATCAAAAAGAATAAACTAGGAATAAAGCAAGGAGATGAAAGGCTTGTACACTGAAAACTACAAAGCATTGCTGAATAAAATCAAAGAAGATATAAATAAGTAGAAAGACATTCCATATTCATGGTTTGGTAGACTTAATATTGTTGAGTGACCTACAAATTGAATGTAATTCCTATCAAAAATCCCAATAACATTATTTTCAGAAATAGAAAAATTTATCCTAAACTTCACATGAAATCTTAAGGGACAAATCCCAAACAGCCAAAGAAATCTTGAAAAATAGGAATAAAGTTGGGGAATGTATCCTGATTTCAAAACTAACTACAAAGCTACAGTAATCAAAATAGTGTGGTACTGGCATAAGGACAGACATATAGAGCAGTAGAATACAATAGAGAATCCAGAAAAAAAATATTTACATATACGATCACTTGATTTTTAACAGGTGTACCAAGGCCATTAAATGGGGAAAGCACAGTCTTTTCAACAAATGGTGCTGGGAAAACTGGGTATCCGCATGTGAAATAATGAAGTTGGACCCTTATGCAATATGCAAAAAGGAACCAAAGACCAGAATTTGAGATTATAAACTACAGTTTACACTATAAAACTCTTAGAAGAAAACATGGGGAATGCTTCATAACATTGGATTTGGCAATGACTTCTTGGGTATGACACAAAAGGCATAAGCAATAAAAGAAAAAAGAAATAAATTGAAGTTCATAAAAATCACAAACTTTCATGCATTAAAGGACACTATCAAGAGAGTAAAAAGACAACACACGGAGTGGAAGAAAATACATGCAAATCATATGCCTGGTAAAAGATTATATTCTGAATGCACAAAGAAATTCTACAGTTCAACAACAACCAAAAAATTCAATTCAAAAACAGGTAAAGGACTTGAACAGACATTTCTCTAAAGAAGATATACACGTGTCCAATAAGCACATGAAAAGATACTCAACCTCATTAGTCATTACAGCAATGCAAATCAAAACCACAATGAGATACCACTTCACACCTACTAGGATGGCCACAATAAAAACAAACAAAATAATAAGTGTGTGTGAGAATGTAGAGATATTGGAATCCTCTTGCATTCCTGGTGGGAACATAAAATGGTTCAGCCACTGTTGGAAACAGTTTGGCAATTCCTCAAAAAGCTAAACACAGAATTATCATATTTTCTTTGTCAATTTGAGGTGCTATATAACAAATTGCCAAAGACCAGGTTGCTTGAACGTGCACATTTACTTCTCACAGTTCTGAGGGCTGAGAAGTCCAAGATCAGGGCACTGGCAGATCTGGTGTCTGGTGAAAGCACTCCTCCTAGCTTGGGACTGTATTTTTCTACTATCCTCACATGGTATGGATAGAGAGCAAGCACAAGCTCTTTCATGTCTCTTTGCATAAGGATACTAATCCCATTTAAGAGGGCTCCACAGCCTCCCAAAGACCTTGTCTCCTAATACCATCACATGGGGGATTAACATCTCAACATATGAATTTTGAGGGGACACAAACATTCAGTTCATAACACTTAAGATCTAGCAATTCTGTTCCTAGGTATATACACAAAAGAATTGACTCAGGTCTTTCAAGTCCAGCAAGGACTCAAATATTCGTACACCAACATTCATGGAAGCATTATTCACAATAGCCAAAAGGTGAAAACAATGCTTCTGGCCATCAACAGATGAATGGACAAGTAAAATGTGATACATACATGTATTCTACTTACAAAGTACATTTTATTCAGCTATAAAAAGGAATACAATTTTGATATATGCTACAGTACGAA
This sequence comes from Piliocolobus tephrosceles, assembly GCF_002776525.5. NCBI lineage: Eukaryota > Metazoa > Chordata > Mammalia > Primates > Cercopithecidae > Piliocolobus > Piliocolobus tephrosceles. The sequence goes on from NC_045442.1 coordinate 22,894,075, forward strand.
TGATCCTTGAAAACATGATGCTAAGTGAAATAAGCCAGACAAAAATGACAAATATTATATGGTTTTACTTGTATGAGATACCTAAAATAGGCAAATTCATAGAGACAGAAAGTAGCCTAGAGGTTAGCAGGAGCTGGGGGAAGAGGTACACGGGGAGTTTTGTTTAATGGGTAGAGAGTTTCTGTTTGGGTGATGAAAAAGTTCAGGAAATAGTGCGGGTGGTTAAACAACTTTGTGAACCTATTCAATGTCAGTGAATTGTACAATTTTTTTTTTTTTTTTTGAGACAAGGTCTTGTTCTGTCACACAAACTGGAATGCAGTGGCACTATCACAGCTCACTGCAACCTCAAATTCCTAGGCTCAAGTGATCCTTCTGCCTCAGCCTCTCAAGTAGCTGGAACTACAGGCACATACCACACACCTAGCTAATTTTAAATGTTTTGGTAGACAGGAGGGCTCACTGTGTTGCCCAGGCTGGTCTCAAACTCCTAGCCTCAAGCAATCCTCCAGCCTCAGCTTCCCAAAGTGCTGGGATTGCAGGCATGAGCCACCTTGCCTAGCCAAATTGTACAATTGGAAATAGGCTACGTATCTATTTAACCACAATAAAAAATGGCCATAGTTGTTTATTTTAAATCTCTCATTTCCAGGATTTTAAGATAACTGATACCATTCCATATATTGGTCTGAAGGCCCTATTTAAGCATTGTTTCATTCCCATTTTCTGGAAGCACTTAAAATTAAGAAATCTCTTTTATGAGTGACACAAATTGACAATCAGATGAAAAGCCCACCTAAATATATGCAATCCAGAATCTTCCCTGGCCTCTACCTCTCTGATTTTGTCACAGCTTCTTGATGATATGAAGAATACCAAGAAATAGAAACACTGCTACTTTAGACCTGTAAAAGGCTTTATACTCTATGTCCATTGTCACTAAATGCACAAAATGCCATCACCAACAGGAGGGACTCTACACTGTGGGACTAGAAGCAATGGAAACAAGACTTTCCATGGAATTTCCCAACAAAGAAACTCCCTAGATTTTTAAAGACCCACACTACCAGCACAGAACAACCCTGTGGATTTCGAACAAAGATATAATATAGTTATACATGATGGAACTGTAAAACACCGATTAAACTGTTACTGATATTTTCTCCCATCAAAAAAAGCAAGCGCCTGCCCCTGAGCTCCGGCCAACAGAGCTGAAAGGGAAGGCTGGCCCATGGATTTCCAACTTTCTCTGAGTCCTTAGTCTGATTGATTTTTCTTCATAGCACTTATTAGCTGACATTATACTGTTTGTGCAGGTGTTTACTTGCTGTCTGTTTCCTAGAAGCTAAGCTCCATGAGGGCAGGTTTTGTTTCCCACTCACCCCTGTCTCCCCAGGCTTCCAGCAGAGACTGACTCATGGGAGGCCTCAATCAGCATGTGCTGGACCAAGGGAGTGCAAGAGTTGAGATGGTTGGAGGATCTACTGACCTTGATTCTATCAATGTCAATATCCTGGTTATGGTATCAGGTGATAGTTTTCAAGATGTTGCCACTGGGGGAAACTGAATAAAGGTTACACAGGTTATGTACCCTCTGTGTTTACTTCTGTATTATTTCATACAATAGCATGTGAATCTAGAATTCCTTCTGTATTATTTCATACAACAGCATGTGAATCTAGAATTATTTCAAAATACAAAGTTTAATTTTTAAAAACTTTAAAATACATGCAAACAAACAAAAAATGCCCAAAAGCCATTCTATAAGATACCTATTATTCTTCAAAACTGTAAAGGTGATTAAAAAAATAAAAAACAAGGAAAGACTGAGAAGCTTTTATAGGCTGGGGAAGACTAAGAAGAAATGATAACTAAATGCCATGTTGGATTCTGGGTAGGATCATGAAACAGAAAAAGGACATTGGTGGGAAAACTGAAGAAATCTGAATAATGTCTATAGTTTGTTAATAGTATTCTACCAACATTAATAATGTCTTAGTTTTGACAAATGTACCATGGTTATGTAAGGTATTAACATTAGGGGAAGTTAGGGAAACTCTATATACTTGATTTGTAGCTTTTTTAGTAAATCTAAAATTATTGCAAAGTAACAGTGTTTTTTTTTTTTTTTTTTTAACGCAGGATTGAAAGAAGGATGTTTGATAATGACCAAGCAAAATCATACAAATCTAAGCAGTAAAAATGTTGGGACATCAACGCATAAACAATTATGTTGTGGTATGAATCCAAAATCCTTGGGGCCAAATTTGGTAAAATTTAGAATCTTTTTTATTTCAAAAAACAAGTATGATGCATGTGCTAGCCTTCGAACCCAGGACAGTCCAGGCCAGAACCATATCATTAAACACATGAACATTTCTTGAACAAAATGCATAAAGTCACACTATGTGAGATTAAAAATAAAGACTGCAAACAGCCTCTCATTCTATCAAGTCAGATTTTGCTGCCAAATACTTTTGCTCAAAACTTTAAGAAAAACCTTTCTGTTTTCAGAGCTATTTGGATTTCAAAATTGCAGATAAGGAATTGTGGACTGGATTATTAGGATTCCAAATGAATAATATTTGATTTTTAATTTGTTAAATCAGCAAATTTCTAAAAATTATCACCTCAGTATTTCTCTCTCTCCTTTTAAACACACACACACACACACACACACACACCATTTAGGAGTAGCACTCATGACCCAGAGGAAGGACAAGGGGGACTTCTAGGATGTTGATGTTTTATTTCTTAATCTAGGAGCTGTTAGAAGGGTAAATATTCAATGAGCTATGCACTTAAAATTTGTGTAACTTTTTTATATGTATCTTAAATGTTGATGTAACATTTTTTCAAAAGCAGCAGTGACACAATTGATTTAAAGTCACAACATGTTAACGTGGGAAGAAGTCTTTTCTCATTCGAGATACGTAGTCACATCCCCTGTATTTCACAGGTGGACAATGGTCAAGTGATTTGCCCAAGGTCACACAGCAACGCAGTGGGAGAACACAGACTTCCAGTTCAACTCCTGGTCTGTTATGCAAAATCATGAGATTTCTATTTCAAACATTTGTTCTATAATATGTGTTACTAATTAACTGGGAAAACTTGTAATACCATCAGACTGGAGTTAATACCCAAACATTTTTTGCTCATTTAGATTTACTTTTTCCCATGAAATTACAGAACTGATGTCTGGATCAGATGTCTACATTTAATTGGGTGTAACTATACTTCTCTCTAATAATGCGTAAAACCATCAATGACCATAAATACAATTTAAGTGTTTTGTCACATCATCCAACTTAATCATTCAGCTATGAATATATCATGGATGATTTAAATCACATTGATTGGACTCATCACTTAAAAAATGTTAACCCTCTAGTTAGCTATGACATTTTAAGGATGGAAAGGAAAACATAATTTGTGCCTCTTTGACTTACATACTTTTAGTATCTTACTACTTTTCTAGACATTACCATATGACTCAGCTTTTCATTGTGTTTAATTTACATTCTTTCTTTTCATAGTTTACAATCTTGCCATAGGCAGCTGACCTGGGACAGTACTAGAAAAGCACTGTGCTTATACGAGGAACACAATATTTTTCTTTTTTTTTTTCTTCTTTTTGAGTCTCGCTCTGTCACCCAGGCTGTAGTGCAGCGGCATGATCTCGGCTCACTGCAACCTCCGCCTCCCGGGTTCAAGCAATTCTCCTGCCTCAGCCTCCCGAGTAGCTGGGACTACAGGCATGCACCACCATGCCCAGCTAAATTTTATATTTTTAGTGGAGAAGCGGTTTCACCATGTTTGCCAGGCTGGTCTCAAACTCCTGACCTCAAATGATCTGCCCGCCTCGGCCTCCCAAAGTGCTGGCATTACAGGCGTGAGCCTCCGCGCCTGGCCTATTTCTTTTACTATAAAAATAAATGATGGATAAAAATGCCTACAAGCAGAAATTTCCAAATTCCAGACATCTGTAAAATATTTCTTAAATAAAATTGTAATTTCCATTTATATTTTATTTATTATTCTTTTTTAGAGACAGCATCTGGCTCCATCACCCAGGCTGGATCCAGTGGTGCGATCCTAGCTCACTGCAGCCTTTGAACTCCCCGGCTCAAACAATCTTCCCGTCTCAGCCTCCCAAGTAGCTGGGACTACAGGTGTGTGCTACCATGGGTAATTTCCATTTTTAAAAAGCACTTTAAAATCAGAGGCTTTAAAGTGGGCTTCAGACTGAATTATTGGCATTCTGTGCTAAATTGTGTGAGGATGGGATGGGGGAAGGAGGCTCATACTTCCATCAGATTCTTGAAGGAAGCCATGACCTTAACTATAGGAGGGCCAAGGGAAAGAATCATTCATCATTAGTGACTAGCTACAATAAATAAATAGTAATAATAAATAAAGAGTAAGGAAAGTAAGATCTGGGAGTGAGAGCCCAAGTTTCTATCACAGGTTTGATAGGATATTTAAAGAATCATGATGACATTGTCATGTAGCGCTGTATCTTGGGCCCTCACGAGAGCCCTGTGAAGCAGGAATGGACTGGGCTCCATTTTGCAGATGAGAAAAGTAAGGCCCATGAGATTAAAGAACTTGTCAAAGCTTCACAGCTATTCAATGTGGATGCAAGATGCTGGGAATACATATAGCATTTAAACTGATCCCCATCCAAGCTATACGCTCAGGCTTACGTTAAGTATCTGTGAGGATTTAAACGGTCTCTTAAAAGTTCTCCTATCATATCAGCCTGCATCACTGTGCTTTTAAAACAAAGATCCTACATTACATAAAAGCATTATAGAAATGCAATTTTCAGTGTGTTAGTTTCAATTTTTTTCACAAAACATACGGAAAAAAGAAGTCCTGCCCTGATCTTGTTAGTCACGTTAGCCCAAACCCACCTCCGGACTCTCCCACCCAAGGCTACCTCAATTCCAACCTTTATTATTCATGTTCCTTCCAGTCATTTCCTTTCTAGGCATTAAAAATACCAATACCGAATACCAATGGTAGAACTCCCTCTGAGCCTTCCAAACCTGAAGTTGGACATCTTTTCCTGCCAGCCCTCCCAATGATCTCTCTGCTTCTTCCCCTCTTAGTATGGACTACTAGGGACTTGCTAACCAAAATAGCAAAGAAAAATACATTCCGTCATCTCCTTCCTATCTAGGTGTTTAAATGCCAGAGCTATCTTCCAGCTACCCCATGACCATTCTGAACGTAGGCACAGCTGTCAACAGAGGAACAGAAAACAAGAAAGTCCCTGCGAGTCTGACCTGACAGAAGACAGCTTTGTCACCAGTCTCCAAGTCGAAAATAGATCACCCACCACTCAGAAGGGCACAGGGCACTTTTCCAGTCTTATCTCAGAGGCCTCCAGGAGTTACATGAAATGCGCTGAGCACTTATGGAATAAAATGTGCAATCAGCGATACGCTTTCAAAATAACTTCTTTTTGACAGGCCCGCCAAGGACAAGATGACAAGGAATGCGTAAGGTCGCGTGTAAAAGTGCTGATCCTCTGCGGTGACCACAAACCCCAGAAAGGACAGCAAAGGCCCCTACGGCCAACAGCTGGGTCATTCGCCTCATTTTACAAATGCGCAAACCCACTCTCTACCGCAATTCAGGCAGATCGCTCTCCGCTCTCCCGTGCTAAAGCTTTTGCAAACAGATTCGCTTCTCAAGATGTTAGGATCCACCACAATCATCCAGCTGTTTCACCAGCAGTTCTCTTTACTTGTCTCCTTCACATTTTGTGTATGCGTGATGGCAGCGCAGGGGAGGGGGAGTGCTCCTAAGCTTCAAGAGGTCTACGTCTGACTCATGTATGTGACTTTATTTAGGGTGCATCCCAGATAATGAAATAAACACATGGTGACAAAGTCTAAGATTTTCTATTGCAAAATTTTTTAAAAGTATTAATGTCCCCACTTTTCACCCAATGCTGCAATGGAGCAAGATGAACAAGTTAAGCAGAAACAGCATGCCTGAATTTTGCATGCAATTTCTCATTACCAGTGATTACCAGTGGAAACTGGCCTGAACTTCTACAGTGTTTTGTAGCAGACACTTCTTTTGAATTCTGTACCAAGACAAATCAGAAGCTCCCCAAATTATGTTTTGTGCTGATTTTGGTTTGGTTTTGTTCTAACAATATCTTGAGCAAATGACAATTTCTTTCTTTCTTTCTTTCTTTCTTTTTTTTTTTTTTTTTTTTGAGACAAGAGTCTTGCTCTGTAGCCCAGGCTTGAGTGCAATGGCACAATCTCGGCTCACTGCAACCTCTGCCTCCCAGGTTCAAATGATTCTCCTGCCTCAGCCTCCTGAGTAGTGGGACTACAGGTGTGTGCCACCACACCCGGCTAATTTTTGTATTTTTAGTAGAGAAGGAGTTTCATCATGCTGACCAGGCTGGTCTCGAACTCCTGACCTCAGGTGATCCACCTGCCTCAGCCTCCCAAAGTGCTGCGATTACAGGCATGAGCCACTGCGCCCGTCCCAAATGGCAATTCTTGTCTGTCAATGTTTTCCTTGACACTGTAGAAAAATTATTACCATGACTTTCTTTAAGAGCTGAATGAATTTACTTATCTCCCCCGCCCCATGCAAAAATATAATTAATTAAAAATATTTCAAAGTGAGGCATACAACTCTGTTCTTAGTCACAGGATATAACTTGATTTTTCTTTTTCTTCCATTATCTTCCACCAAAGAGCCATAAGTTTCTGAAATCATCTGAAGAACCCACAAAAACATAAAAGCCACATTTACCAATCATTTCACTAATCTTTCATATGGTTGCCTTAAGAATAATTTCAACCGTAGGCAGAAACAGGAGTTTCTCCTATTTTAAAAAACTGACTCAACATATTCATTTTGTTTTCTAAAACAGGTCAAATAGCTTTTGAAAGTTGAACTGGAAGTCTTGATTGACTCTCCAATTGAGGCAAAATCATTTAGACATTTTAATATAGAAATGAGTATGTAAAAGCTACAAAACTCGATTTGCTTTAAGTCTTCACTGAAACAAGGTTTTTAACTCTTAAATAACCCTCCCCAACAAATAACAGAACAAAAAGGAAGCTCTTAAGGAATAAGAGGAGAGGGAGAGCTTAATATCTGGAACCACACTCACAATGCAAACCCAACCTAGCATTTACAAGAAAATATTACCAAACTCCTCTTGCACACAAAATTAATGAAAGCCAATTACTAGCTCCAATCGCCCTAATGCAGACACTCTTACTGCAACTCAACCAGCACCAGCTGTGTTGCAGATTGAAATTGTAAATCTGACCAGTGTTTTGAGCCAAAAAATAAAACTGCTTTCTGCCATTAACAAGTTCATTAAATTCAGACCTATTAGGTCTGAGGGCACCAGATGCCCACAAAGTTGTAATTGGAATAAAGTTGACTATGAAATCAAGAAGGTGGTCAGGAATTTGATGAGACAAAAAAGCCCAAAAGGGGTGACACTTAGCGACAACTTTTGGACTCTTTTACTCTCATCTAATTATTGATTACAAGAATTAGACACAATCAAAAATTATGATCAATGACACAATCAAAAATTGTGATCATCATAACCCAAAAAGTAAAAGAAATATCTGACTCCATACTGACATAAATACTTGATAAATAAATAAATAGGAAGAAGGAACAACAGCTCTTCCTTACAGAAGAATTCCAAATAACAAATGGAGAAGGAATGAGTGAAATGGAAAATCACTGTTAGAATATAACAATGATAACTATCGTAGGCAAGCTCCACATATGAATGCCAAAATTAGCAGGAGAAAGTCTGAAAAGAAACAGGATATTTGCATAATCCTACAGTAGCTCCCCTGAAATATTCTTAATTACAAAGAAAAAATAGCAACTTTTAACTTTACAGTTAACACCACCTTAAGCAAGCAATTAAGTGATGCTCTGAGAAGGGCACACCCCCTCTTTGGGAATCTTCTTGCAGCATGCATAACTTCAATTTAATCATCAGGACATGGCAGGCAAACTCAAATCCAAGAATCTTTCACAACAGGAGTTGGCAAATTACAGCCTAAGGACCAAATCTGAACCTCTGTCCATTTCCATAAATGAAGTCATACAGAGACCCAGCCATGCTTATTTATTTACATATTGTCTGAGGCTGATCTGTGCCACAACAGTAAAGGTGAGTAGTTGCCACAGAGAAAATGTGGGCTGCAAAGCCTACACTATTTACTATCTGGAAAAAGTTGGCTCGATCTGTGTTCTACAAAATAAGTGACCAATACTTTTCAAAAATGTCAAGATCATGAAAAAAAGTAAAAACTGAGGTACTGTCACATTCTGGAGGAGGCTATGAAGGCACAACAACGAATGCCAGATGGGATCCTGGATTGCATCCTGAAATAGAAAAACACATCAGTGAAGGCCAGGCGCGATGGCTCACACCTGTAATCCCAGCACTTTGGGAGGCCGAGGCGGGTGGATCACCTGAGGTCAGGAGTTCGAGACCAGTCTCGCCAGCATGATGAAACCCCATCCCTGGGGTTTCATTTACAAATAAATATTTAATTTACAAATATTTAATTTATTTCATTTACAAATAAATATTTAATTTATTTGTAAAAATACAAAAAAAATTAGCTAGGCATGGTGGTGGGCACCTGTCATCCCAGCTACTCAGGAAGCTGAGGAAGGAGAATCATTTGAACCCAGGAGGCAGAGGTTGCAGTGAGCCGAGATCATGCCATTGCACTCCAGCCTGAGCAACAAGAGCGACTCTGCCTCAAAAAAAAAAAAAAAAAAAAAAAGAGACATTAATGAAAAGATTGTTGAAATCTGAAGAATGCCTGTAGTGTGGTTATTAATATTGTGCCTATATTCTTTTCTTGGTTTTGATAAATGTATCATGGTTTATCCAAGATGTTAACACTAGATGCAGCAGGGTAAAAAGCATGCAGGAACTCTCTGCACTATTTTTGCAAATTTTCTGTAGGTCTAAAATCATTTTAAAATAAAAAGTTAAACAATAATTGTGATGAACTCCTCACCCGACCTCAGGCTAACGGGGAGCAGCAGCAGCTGCCATTTCTAGGCCAGCCTCAACCTTCCAATGTGTGTCTTTATGGGGCTTAAAAACAACTGCAAAAATAATGCCAAGGTCACTGACACTTCAAGCCAGTGCCCTGAAGGCAGACAAGATTAGCAGAGAGCATGCCTCAACTAATACTGCCTTTAAAAATGCCTTACAGTTTAGGGATCCCTGTGCTTAAATATAAAGTACTAAACAAGAGGATGAAATTAGACATCTAAATCTCTCTTATGCCATTTCTCAAAGCTTAAACTAACCCTAAAAGATAGGTGGATGTGAAGATTTTCTTGGAAGTGTCAGCAGGAGGAGGTTTGGTGCAGACCCTACTGCAGAGGAGACGTGGTCTAACAGCAGGGGGAGACAGTGTGCCCCTGGGATTCAGGGCCAATTCTGTCACCAGCTTCTCGCACAGCCCTGACAAGGGAGTGAAATGCCTTCTGCAGAGGTCTCTTCCTTGTTTGTTCAAAGGCTGTCCCTGCATGGTCAGCGAGGAATGTGTGAGAAGAAGGTGCCCCTGTCCCTCTTCTATCAAACAAGTGCCCCCTAGAAAGAAACCTTCCACGCAGACTTAAGATTTTTCATGAATGATAGCAAGTCATGTCTGTAATTACGCAAAAATAGAGCGAGAATAAGAGACAGATTGCAAGAAAGAAGTGGCAGGGGAGAGAAGCGAAGGGAAATGGGTGGGGAGATGGGAGCACACGAGAGAAACAGGAAGGAAATATGGGGGTGCAGCTCTCCCCAGCAAGAAGCAGTTGAGCAAATGGACCCTCGAGAAGCACCTGTCCTCCTCCAACCTTACTAATCACTCCTGGTATAGGTGCATCAAAGCGAGGGTGAAGGAGAAGGTCCTGCTAAGCCCCACCGTGAAAGGTGGGTCAGAGCCTCCCCGAAGCGTGCACCTTCTCGGCCCCCAGGTGACAAGCATTGCGTGACAGTGCACCACAGCCCAGGCTAGTTAGCCACATGTGTCAGTCCCTGAGCTGGCCAAACACCCTTGGCAAATCCTGGCTCGCCACTGAACACACGACCCAGCAGCCTGAGGCCATCCATCATGCCAGCCCAGGAGAGCAGATGAGACTTGGAGAAGGAGGCTGCTACCACCTTTTTAGCTGACCGAGCTCCTCCTCCCTCAGCTTTAAGAGAACCGAACCCCTGAGATGGGGGAAACTAGGCAGTGGCCAGTGCCATCTGGAGAAGAAAGAGGAGGCGTTTTTATGAATGGACCATTCAGACAGGAAAACAGCCCTGTCGGCTCTCCCCGGCCGGTGCCACCCCTCCCCACTCTGAAAATTCTTTCGACTCCATCTGCTCGGAAGGAGGAAACACACCCAAGGAGCAAACCCACCACCCACTCCCAACTTGAACTTCCGCCCCCACCAAGAACATTCCAGTGGTTTTGCCAAACAAACTAATTGCTCTCCCCCAGGACAGCCTGCGTGACAACAGGTGCCCGGCTCTAATGCCACCACTCACATTTGCTGGGTTTCATTGTTTTTAATTAGCCTAAATAATTGTTTTTAAAGTCATTTAGAAACAGTGCTGTCCCACTATGCCCTTCTCTCAAAATGTCAGAAGAGCAGGTTAAAAGGGGTAGTGTCAGTCCAGGGATGAAACTGAGATCGAGGTGCCCGCCGACCGTCTCTGGCACGAGATGGCATGAGCTGTGAATGACAATCACCAAGTGAACGACGCTGTGGCCATCTGTGTGCTGGGCCTGTCTGCCTGGCTGGGAAGTGCGTCTGCATGTGCCCCAGTCCGTCAGGGCTAGAGGAAGGCGGGCCTGCCTCCCAGCCCTCAGCCAAGCCTTCTCTCAGGAAACAGCCACGCTGCAGACAGACAGACCTCCAGCCTGTGGCTTTGCCTGCCCAGCCCTTCAGAGAGGATCCAGGGGCTCATAAAGCACTTGCACAAAGTCACACTTGATTTTCAAAACAAGGCAGGAACCATAAGTAGGAAACCAAAACATAGAGGCTTACATGATGCTCCTGGCTGAAGAACTGCAATAACAGGAGCTACAATAATTATTAACAAGAAGAGGCTGGGCATGGTGGCTCATGCCTCTAATCCCAGTGGTTCAGGAGGCTGAGGCAGGAGGATTGCTTGAGGCTAACAGTTCGAGATCAGCCTGGGCAACACAGTGAGACCCTGTCTCTACAAAAAATAAAAATTAGCTGGGCATGGTGGCACGTGCCTATTGTCCCAGCTACTCATGAGGCTGAGGAAAGAGGATCACTTGAGCCGAGGAGTTCAAGGCTGCAGTGAGCTATGATCACACCACTGCATTCCAACTTGGGCAACAGAGCAAGACTCTATCTCTAAAAAAATTAAAAATAAAAAAAAACAAGAAGAAAAAGGACAATGACCATTCATTGGTTACTTACTACGTGCCAGATACGGTGCTAATCACTTTACATAGCCTTCATCCTAGTGCCAACCTTGGGAGGAAGAGAGGAGTACTTATAAATAAGAAGCAGAGGCTCCATTTCATATATTCAAGCCTGAGGCTCCAGGAGGCCAAGTTTCCTGCCCAGGTCTCCATGACTCCTCAGCAGAGTATCCTGGATTTGAACCCAGAACCTGCATGTTAAACCACTGCAGAGCTTCTTTATCTCTAAGTGTGGGTTTCAGCAAAGCATGAACCCATCTGTGCTCCAGGCCTGAATGAACATAAACCAAGTCATTCCAAAAGTCTCTGTATTGCTGAGCTTGAACTTTCAGACTCCTGGACCAGTGCTCCCTCTACTGCATCATATCATGAAAATGTCACATCTTCATTAGATATGAAGTGAATCTACTTCCAAACATTCTCTTATTGCCCATTGCTTCTGTAATAAAATTTAGACTTAGAAAAATCTTTTAAGGTCATCAAGCTCAATTCCTTTATATTCCAGATGTGGAAACCAAATCTCCAAGTCTCAGAGAAGCCAAGTTCATTGATCAAGGGAGTGGGTGGCAGGATGAATAGTAGACCCCAGACTCCTCCCGCCTTGCATACTCAAGAGTGTTTTCCAAAACCAAACTGTACCTTACTAGAAATGAACAATGAGGGAGAAATCACACAATAGGATGCTTTCCATGGGTGTCCTTAACTCAGGAGATCCTTTCTCAGATGATGCTGCAGTGGGCATGATGCTGCTTTAATCAAAGTGAACCACATTATAAGATGATGGTCGCAACATGCTATGAGCTCAAGTATGTCTTAAAACAGAATTCTATTTAGTGACACCCTCATAGCCACTAAATGGCAAAGTAATGTATTTAAATGCCTTGACACCTAAACATTTTTTGCATAATTACATTTAATCTTTGCTCTTTGGTTAGGTTTTCATAGGGATCTGCTTTGTGTGGATAAACTTTTGAGTACTCCCATAGCTCTATTTCCCCACCTTGTCTATAAGAAAGATAAGGTTGAAAGAAATCCTTTCTTTTCCTGAATATTATTTAGCTCAGTTTATGTTTTATAGTTACCTATGTTTTTTGGTTTATGTTAGTTTTCCTCACTAGACAGGAAGCTCCATCCATAAGAATTACCTGTTCCATTCATCACTCAGCACCTAACACATAATAGGTGTTCAGTAAATACTTCTTTCAGTTGAATGAATTAAAAATGAAGTGCCCCGGGGGTTAGGCTGTGAAGGAGCAACCTCTAGAGGGTGCAAATTCCCTCTGACTCAAGTAAAACATTCAGAAAGCCATTTTACCAGCCTGATTGATATCATTATTTTTAGAGAGATGTTTATAACATGAAGACAAGCAACATGAGATACATGCGCATCAAACACACCAACTATTTAAGATCCTCTGCTTTATCAGAAATTTGGAAAAATTAAACAATATGTGACACTCCAGTTTTCCCAAAATACCATTTAGCACCAAATAGTTCTGTGTTATGGTTTGAATATTTGTCCCCTTTAAGATGGGGCCTTTGGCCAGGCGCAGTGGCTCACGCCTGTAATCCCAGCACTTTGGGAGGCTGAGGCGGGCAGATCACAAGGTCAGGAGATCGAGACCATCCTGGCTAACATGGTGAAACCCCGTCTCTACTAAAAATACAAACAATTAGCCGGGCATGGCGGCGGGCGCCTGTAGTCCCAGCTACTCGGGAGGCTGAGGCAGGAGAATGGTGTGAACCCAGAAGGCAGAGCTTGCAGTGAGCCGAGATGGCGCCACTGCACTCCAGCCTGGGCAACAGAGTGAGACTCTGTCTCAAAAAAAAAAAAAAAAAAAAAAAAGGGAAGGGGGCGTTTACAAGGTGACTGGGTCATGAAAAAAGATGGGGCCTTTAAGAGGTGACTGGATCATGAGGGCTCTGGATTAATCCATTCATGGGTTAACATATTCATGGTTAATGGATTAATGGGTTATTATGGGAGTGGGACTGGTGGCTTTATAAGAAGAGGAGAGAGGCCTGAGCTAGCACGCTTAGCCTCCTCTACCATGTGATGCCCTATGCCACCTCGGGATTCTACAGAGTTCCCACCAGCAAGAAGGCCCTCACCAGATGCAGCCCCTTGACCTTGGACTTCTCAGCCCCCATAACTATAATAAATAAATTTTGTTTTTTTAATTAAATTATCCTACTTAAGGAATTCTGTTAAAAGCAACAGAAAACAGCCTAAGACAGTCTGTAAGTATCGATCTGATTATAGCCTTATTTGAAAATTTTAAAATTCTAAAGTGACTCTGAGATTTTTTAAAAACATTAATATTTTCAAGCTACGTATTTTTAAAACCTCTTTATAGCCTCTTGCATCCACAAATTTAAAAACCAATATTGGATTTGAAGCAAAAAAATGCATTTGTTGCTTCCAAAGAAGCCAAGTTGGATTATATGAAGGATACAGGGACAAGAACAAATAGGTTTGTCACAACCAAGGAGATTACAAATCAGAAAAGGACAAGAAGTTGTTCTTCCTAATTGATAGACACTTTGTGGATTTTGAAATTTGTGAATGAAGTAATATAAAGAAAAACTCTACAATCACAGAATGTCATATAGAAGAAAAACTACCATATGAACAGTTTGAAGTGTGCAGGAACGTGAGTGTAAGAAGTACTAAGTGATGTTGCCCCATAAATTCTGAGAGCGATAGTTAGAATTAGCATTTCATCTTAGAGCAAAATTTCTCTTCCACTGTTTTTTTCCTTTTATGCATTTTGTCTAAACGCCTCTGCCTTGGTTGTAATTGTTTCGTGCATTGTTTAACTTTATAGGCAATTAAAGATACCACTTTTCAAATATCTATTTTTCTCTCTGTGAGATGCAGGGCACTTATCTGTCAGCGCCATCAGGAAGTGGGAACCAGCAGAGCGAGGACACCGAGAATTTCAGCATATCCTGATTTCAGCCCCTGGAATGTACAATTGGCACCAGATTTTGTGCCAAATTTCAGTACAATGGAAATGTCCTGGTTTCACCCTCTGGGCTTTAGAAGACAAAAGGAAATGCAGTCAGTTCTTGGAGCAAAGCAGAACCACATCTGGAATTCATAGTCCACTCCTGGGATGCTCGAGAAGAAATCCAGCACCCGCTCTCCGTTAGCTAATTATCATTGCAAGTGTCAACCAAGTAAACTCTGCCTGAATCATGTCCACCCTCATTGCTTCTCATTCTCAGAGACTGCATTATAACCCTACATATATCTGTGAAATATAAGCCATAGCAGCTATCATTTCCTGCTTGCTGACTCTCTGCTAGGCATTCTGCTAAGTGATTACATATATTATCACATTTAATGCTCCCAACAACCTGAGGTAAGTATTCTTCTTCTTTTTTCATAAATGAGCAAATCAAGGCTCAGAGAAGTAATTTCCAAGGTCACAGCTAGTAAGTGGGAGAGCCAGAATATGAGCCCAGGTCTGTCTGACTTGAAAGACAGGCCTCCCTTAGAACTTGAGGATGACTATGTTAATCTCAATAGGGGCTCTCAACTAGCACTAAGAGATAGTATTATATAGTGGTGAAGAACAGACTCTGAAAGCAAGCGGCCTGATTGAGTTCATCTGAACCCCTGCTTGCCCACATACCATACCAGCTGGAAATTGGTTGACTTCTTTATATCCCAGTTCCTCTGCTATGAAGTGGACGTAACAGTTATCTGTTCCACACGGTTGTTTGGGGATTAAATAAGATACTACATGTAAAGTCCTCAGAACCACACTGTAAGAACGCAAGACACATCAGCTGCTCATAATGATGATGGTGCTGGTTGTGGTGAAGGCCATGATCTCAAGTATAAGCCTCGCCTCTTAACTTTGGAGCTTCCTCCCAAACCTAGCCCATCATCCTATCTATTTTTTGACTATCACAATTCAATATTAAATTTATTTGCCAAAACAGGCTCTCTTTCCCTTTATTCCCCTCCCCCTGCTCTTTTCTGGGTATAGCCAGTAAATTCACTTCCACCTATCCAAAACTTGCTTACTTCTTCAAGGCTCCCCCAAATCCCACCTCCATGAAGTCTCCCCCAACACAGATGTTCCATTGTTCCTCTCCTTCCAGACAGACTGCAGTCCGCCATGTCAGCATTTAGAGCATCATCAGCAATCAGCAATGTACCATGGATACAGAATTGCATCCTGCCTTGGAACATGTATTAGATATTTTGACTTTGTTTGCCTTATCCCCAAGACTTGGTTGCAAGCTCCTTGAGGACAGTATGTGATATACTTCTATGTCCTCCATAGGCAATAATACAGAGCTAGTGTGTACACACACACAGACACGCAATCACATCAAATAGGCATATCCTCTGGTGGGAGAATTCTGAAGTTATTGATTTATATTATTTTAAATGTCAAGAGTGCAGAATAAAATCAAGGAAGAGTCTAAAAAATATAGTCCATCGACAGCCTCAAAAACACCAGACCTTGTATGTGATCTCAAAGACTTAAGCAGTGATCAATCTTAACGCCTGCACTTATTACCAGCTTGTTAATATGCAGGCTTCCTGATGCAATTCAAATTATTTGGATTAAATAGATTCAACACCATTAATCCAGTGAGCTTCAAAGTGATCTACAAGGCTTGGGAGACATTATTGAGTTTGTGTGGTCACGACAAAAATGTGTAGCTACAAATTATGTAATTCAAGTCTGCTCATCATCTGGAAATGGGCTTGGAATTGGGAATGATTCTCAGAGGCTGCTCGGAATGTGTTTAAACTTCAGGACACTGGAATCCTGCTCTAACCTGAAAGTAGTGGGACCAAAACAGCAGTCTTGGTTTTAAGAGTTCTCTGTTATAAGCAATGCCCCGTGAACAGGAGAGCCAGGTGCAGAATATGTGAACTGATACGGGTACAGGTTTTCTAATGGATTTTACAGAACATAAGAATTGACTATAATTCAAAAATGTCTTCAATCCTACACAGATATTAAAGCCCAGCCCTTCCATCCAATATGTTTGCAGACTGAGTAGCTATAAATGACTTTTATGTTACTTCCCACCCTCCTGACACACAAAGGGACTGAAATGCACCCTTAAAGAGATATTGTCTCTCTCCAGGCAGCAAGTTTGGCCAGAAATTGCAATATAAAAATGCAGGAGGGAGGATCAGAATATCCTCAGGTCTGGCCCTGCCTCAGGAAGATACACCCTCAGACTGCCAAAGGAAAGCTTCGCTGCTGGTAGACTCATTCTCCCCAAAATGTTTAGGAAGCCAACCCTAAAAAGCTGTGCCACCCACAGTAAAGAATATTCCATTTTTATGTGACTCAAGCTCATAGATTACCAAGCCATGACAATTTCTGATGGCTCTCTGAACTTGCCAATCCAACACAACCTCTAGTACCACTTCAATCCCTGAAACACGAGTAAACCTCATTCCTCCAGTTTCAATATAGGCCACTGTCCTCAGAATATGGGGAGTTAGAAACAAGCGAAACAAGCAGATTGCAGAATATAGATCTAGGTTTCAAATCACACAGGCTTCAGCAGGCAGTACCTTCTAAGCTCTCCTCACCTGTGGCCTTAGTGACATTATTTTAAAGGTATTCTCATAATTCCTGGTGCTGGTGAGGCTGGCCTGAAATAAACACTTAAGCACAGCTAGCAGGAGTAAACATTTATACACACTTTTTGAAAAGCCATTTGGAGGCCAGGCGTGGTGGCTCACGCCTGTGATCCCATCACCTTGGGAGGCCGAGGTAGGTGGATCACGAGGTCAGGAGTTCGAGACCAGCCTGGCCAACATGGTGAAACCCTGTCTCTACTAAAAAAAAATTAGCCAGGTATGGTGGTGTGCACCGCCTGTAGTCCCAGCTACCCAGGAAGCTGAGGCAGGAGAATTGCTTGAACCGGGAGGCAGAAGTTGCAGTGAGCTAAGATTGCACCATGGCACTGCAGCCTGGGCAACAGCAAGACTCTGTCTCAGAAAAAAAGGAAAAAAAAAAAAAAAAGAAAAGAAAAGAAAAGAAAAGCCATTCAGGAATATGTATCAAGGACCTTAAAAACATTCTCACTCTGCCTTACAATAATGAGACTATAACCTAATACGGAAACAAGTTTTAGCCAGAAAGATGCTTACTGCAGAATTTTTTAATGAAAATAAAAAAAAAACACCTAAATATCCAAAAGTAGAGTGGCTGTATATGGCATGATAGAATATTATGCAGCCAGTATGTATGTTTGTAAAATAATAATAAGGGGGAAAAAGCAAAATTCAAAGTTGAGCTTCATAGTACAAGTAAAAACTAGAAAAAAATAAATCTAATGTATGTATAGACAAAAAAGCAAAGGAACTATCCCAAATAGCAGTTGATTTTAGATAGTGGACCCAGGACGAGTTTTTCCTCCCTGCTTTCTACTGCTCTATACTAAGTATGTGTCAAGCTTTATTTGAAAAACTCAAGTACCAGTCCATGGTACAACCTAGCATTCTGGGGGCATTGGCACTCCAAAAGACAGTCGCCTTCCCACTCCAGGAGAAAAGACCATCTCTCCGGGGACCGCTGTGCCCCCCCAGGTCTGAAATGTCTCCAATCCGCGGACGGAAGCATCTTCGGGGGACGCTGGAGAACCGTGCGGGAGCGAGCGCGCAGCTTCCGCGAACACCTGGGGAGACCGCCCGCACGGCGCACCGGCCCGGGGGCTTTGGCCAACGATCCCGAAAGCTCCGCTGGGCGAGGGAGGATGGAGCAGCCCGGAGAGGAGGTCTCCGCAGAGCGGGGACGCAGGGTCCCGGGTGACACTCAGCGAGAGGAGCTTCCCCTTCGACTGGCTCGCTGAGAACTCTCAGGCTTCTAGTTTTCAAACACGAGGGTTGTATTATTCGGAGAGCAAAGCA
The DNA here is from genome assembly GCF_002776525.5 of Piliocolobus tephrosceles. NCBI lineage: Eukaryota > Metazoa > Chordata > Mammalia > Primates > Cercopithecidae > Piliocolobus > Piliocolobus tephrosceles. The sequence continues at coordinate 22,912,462 of NC_045442.1, forward strand.
GAAAGCGGATTAAGGAGGGAAAGCCGAGGGAGTCATAAACTGACAAGTGCTGCCACCTCTCCGGCAACCAGGGCTGAAGTCTCACCACTGCCCCCACCCACAGCGCCAGGTATCGCCTCCCTCGTGGCAGAACCCAGTCCACGTGCGCGGAGAAATGCAAAGCGCAGCGGGGACGGCTCCCTGAAGCCCACCGGGGAAAAGCAATGCCAGACATCAAAACCAGCATCCTCCAAAAGCCGTCATCGGACAAGAGAGGAAGAAGAGTCCCTAAGAGGGCCCTAAAATACCCCACAGGTTTGTCCCTCTGGGGTGAATTTGAAGTCTTCAGAGCTAAGTGGCTGATTATCAGCCTCAGCACCTGGGGTCCCAGGTGATATGGATCATAAGACTCCACCCTAAAGGGGTAGCAACTCTTTTTAAAAGCTGAAAAAGGATTCCTGAATAATATCAATGATCACACCAGAATGGATCTGCTCTGTAAATTAACATTTTAAAAGATACCTTTTCCAATAAAGAGATGTAAAGGGAATGTTTCTTGTAAATATGGTTAATAAGCATGTGTGTGTGTGTGTGTGTGTGTGTGTATCAGTGTCATTGTACTTCTATTAAATTAGTTTTTTAAAAAATGTTGAGCTGGAAAGGTGTTTGTTTCACAAGCGCATAATGCATAATACTTTGGTAGACACTGTTCTGAGTAATATACAAATATTCATTCCCAATAATAGACCTATGAGGTGGGTACTGTGTAACCCCCACTTTAAAGAGGCAGTAACTGAGGCACAGGGAGATTAAATACCTTGCTGAAGTTCATACAGCTGGTAAACGCCAAGTGTCAAGCTGGAATTCAAAGCCAGGCAGAGCAGTTCCACTTAGTTATTGTGAGACCAGCATCCTTCTATGTTACTGCTAACTTTTTAAACAGGTACAACTTTATTGTAAAGCAATGTGGCTAATATATCAAAAGCAATAAAAATATTCATACCCTTAGACCTAATAATCCCATTCTGAGAAAATATTCCAAAATGACATGCATGAAGAAAGCCATTACTATAGTATTGATAAGACAGAAAAACTAGAACCATCATTGTCCATCAGTAGGCGAATAATAACTGTGGGTAAGTCAGCTTAGTCAGGAGGTATGTGTACATGCCCACGTGGTTCTCCAGGGATCCCTGAAGATGCTCCACTGGTAGCTTCTGTTTCTTGACTGGAGATGTTTCTAGGCTCGGGGGCTTCTAGGCAGCCACAGGAGAGACTGTCGTTTCTTGTGGCATGGGAAAGTGAATTTCTTTTGCAGCGCCAATGCCATCATGAAAAATTAAATTATGAAGATGATGCCACTGCAAGAAAAATCTTTTTGCATCATATTGTTAACAGGAAAAATACAATGTAAAACCATGTGTGATACTTTAAAATATATGCACGTGACCAAACATAAAAGGAATGAACACAAAATAGAAAAATAAGACAAAGAGATTATTGCTAATATTTTTTCTTTCAAGAATTTCCTTTTTTGTTGTTACAGTCGTGTTGTTATGTATAAAGTTTGGAGAAAGTGAAGTACATCTCAAAGTATGTATGAGAATAAGCCGTATTTCCTGTGCCAAGAGCATCCCGAAGGAAACCTGTAACAGGGATGGTTCTACAGTGTTTAAGTGTTCTCTGAGCAGAGCTCCCTCTTGCCAGGGAAGGAGGATCATGCTGGCAGCTGGAATTAGCACGGTTCTCAGCCGCTGTGTTAGAGAACCCCAGCGGAGATTAATGCTGCAGGGATTCCAGGCCTAGCATCAGTCCCCACAAATCATAATGATGGTGAAAGAAGCAGAAGCCAATGCCTGGGGCTTTTCACACCCAGCAGCTAAAGAAATACAGTCCAGTCATGAGAAATTTAGGTTCAGATCTCACCAATGGGCAGTCTAAGGATGTGCCATTCTTCACTTCCTGTCTATCTGTGGCAGATATCAACCAACAGTCCCTGGGAAAGAGACAAGAGTGATCTAGATCATTTCCTGAATCCACGCTAAAACTCCAAGGTGTGAAATATTTAGACTCCCTAGGAAGTCAAGTTGAAGCAAGGAAAAATCAAGACAAAAATTCTCAACTCAAGACAACATGCATTAAATACACATTCATGTAAACGTGCAAAGAGAGATGATACCACTTTAACAAACTGTAAATATTATTTCACATAAAAATCGCCATTTACGAAAATCACTTTTCAAAAAAAAAAAATCAAATAAGGTGGAAACTAAAAGGTTTCAAAGAGATGACCCATTAGACTTACTAAATAAAGTTGGGCAAAAACCAAAGCAAACATTTCTGGAACAACTAAATAGGGTGAAATCAAATGGTTTCAAAGAAATGGCATATTATTTTTAATTCAGCAACTCTTTAATCAGGAGTTTGTCAATCGACCAAGTTCTAAGCCTTCTCCAAAAGCCAGTAGAGTACATTTTAGTACTCTTAGTTCTTTAGTGTGCTTAAGAATTGTGGCAATGTACAACTCTTGCCACCCCAATCCCTACCTTTTACGAACTGGACAGACGCAAAAATCTCAGTTTGGCTGGGAAAGCCAGTCCCTTGAAATGTACTACAACCAGGTCAGATACAGTGGCTCATGCCTGTAATCCCAACACTTTGGGAGGCCAAAGCTGGAGGACCACTTGAGCCCAGGGGTTGGACACCAGTCTGAGCAACACTGCAAGACCCCATCTCCATTTTTTAAAAAGTACTGTAACCAAGTGAAGGTGCAAAGTTTTCAGATTTGAAAGCAATCTTCTGATCCTACAAGTGTTGTAATTGATCCAAAGTTTTGTTGAAAGGTACATTCATTCATGTAAGTGGTTTGTGGAATGGCAGGGAAAAAACCGTAAGAGATTTTTCAGACAGATTGTGGTGTCCTATAAACACGTCACACTTCATTTTTATTGCTTTTAACAGAAAATTCAAATAATAGATGGAAGGAGCTGGTTGTTTAAATATCATTCCTATTCCCCAAAAGACAACCCTGTCCCCTCTACCCCTCACACGCATACAGACTTGCCACACTCCTTCCCAGTGCTTCCCTCTCAGACTATCTGGAAACACTTTCATAGTTCTCCAGCCATAAGCAACCTCACCATCAGTGGATTGGCAAAAATAGCCTGTATTTTAAATTAATCTTCTGCATATTCTCCAGCATGGCTTTGCTGCCATTCCAAAAAAACAGAAGGAAGATTTTCCTCTGCTTAGAAACCACAACACCCTTATGAGGTTCAAGACAACATAAGTTAAATACACATTCAAGTAAACGTGCAAAGAGACATGACACAACTTTAACAAACTGTAAATATGTTTTCCATAAAAATCACCATTTTAAAAGCCACTTTTCAAACAAAACAAAGCAAGGGCCAGGACTTAAAATGATCAGTAGGTTTATTATTATTATTATTATTCTAAAAATGTATCCACAGGGAACTGTCCTAAGAAGTTCAAAAAAGAACTTTGTCAGTCTCTGCCTTCAAGTGAAACATTAGGCCAAAGAATCTTAAGAGTTGGGATCAACTCTGCCTCTGCCCTCCCCTCTCTTCACAGTCCTCAAAGAGCAGACATGAAAAAGATTTCAAAGAGGGAATTTAAGAGGGTTTCTAAAAGGTTTCTCCGGCACTCTCATCACTCATCGCAAACTCTCTGGGCAGGAATGACATTTGTTCAGTTTTTTTTTCCTCTTCCTCCCTCCACCTGTTGTCCCAAGTCTCCCTTGGTATGTTGGGGGCATTCACACTTTCTGCTTGAATGACAAGGTCTCCCCTATAATCCAGCATCTCCCCTTCAACCCAAGTTGCTGCTTCTAAATTGGAGCCCCCTAGAAAAATTTGTGCCAATTAGGGGAGACTTTGTATCTACGCATCACAAAATGACTATAGGTTGGTTTGTTTGGTTAGTTTTTCCCTTGTTTTATTTTTTGCAGTATTATAACTGGCTGCACCTTAACCTTCCAGAGTAAGTGAAGCTGAGATGGGTGAAGACGCACAAAGTCAGATAGCAGGGGGCCAGGCCAGAGGTCCCAAACTTCCCTTTGGGCCTCCCGACCCAAGGTAGCCCCAGCCACAGCTCTGGAATTCCAGGCGGGATGCTTGGCATACGTCAGTAATTGAGTTAGGGGGATCTAAAGAAAGACTTCACGTTCACATTCATATGCTAAACTTAGTTAAAAATAGATGCAAGAAGGGCCTGACTTCACTTTTAATTTTAGCCTGGTGATGAACATGCCCTAAAGACAGAAAGTCACCAGGCATTTTCCTGAGTGCAGTGATCTTCATATTTTTATAAAAAGGAAATGCAGCATGTTCTATTAATAAAAGTGCTGTAGCCTCAGTTAAATCTGGACAGTTCGTAAATCAGGGCTCCCTCTGGCTTAGCTTCCCTGTGCCACTCACTCACACCCAAGCCCCAGAAAGTGGGCAGGTCACATGCATGGGGGGTAAAGTGAGCAGGACACCAGGGGCCCAGGAATCAAAGGCCACATTGGATGGCTTTGTGATCGGGGAGACACTCCAAGGCATGGCTCCCAGAGACTTCCCAGGTGACCAGATGACTCAAGCAAGTGCATTTGCCAGTCATTCTTAAAGGGCTCATGAAAAGCTCAACGTTGCCAGGATGGAGCCCTGTGTGTTATGAGATTACTGATGAAAAGGGGGCTGGGTTCTGGCTGTAAGAGGCAAACAAGGTAGAAAGGAGAGAAAATGTGCTTGCTTCAGGAAGAACGGCAATTTCACCTTTTCCTTCCAATCTCAAAGCTGGCAAAGTTCAAGTTGCTTCTAGTCATCTAGCTACTTACCTTTCATTCACCCACCGAGGCAGGATCTTCCCCACTGTCCATGCCCATCAAGCCCCATGACAAAATAAAATGGGGCCAGGTAGAAAAACTGCCACCCTTAGAGCACTGAGCCTCCGCATTCAGACTAAATGATCATCCCAGACTTAGGCAAGGTGGCCCCAGGTCCCCAAGAAAGTGCTGGATAATATCATGGGGTTCATTGGGGGTGCCCACATCATAAGGATGTACAAACACATAAGCTCCAGCCCAGCCTTGGGACTCTTAGGATCCTGGTGAATGCACTGCAGTCTTCTTTTCTAAATGAACATCAGAGACCTCACCTCTTGCCAGGCACTGTGGTAAGCATCATATGGACAATCTCATGTTATCCTCCCAACAGCCACATGAGGTTGGTTGAAGCAACTGTGGCACAGAACAGTAAGACCACACACATCCTAAGTAACAGGCCATGCTACCTAACCCAGATCTCTCTCAATCCAAAGCCCAGGATGGTGGCAACAGAAAGGGCCCAATAAGGCCACAGTGGGAGGAATGTGGTCTATTTCCATTTTCTTGCCTTATCCTTGGATAAATTTCCCTCCCTCAAAGGAAGACCAACTCTGATGTTTTGGTGGTAGTTTTTGTTCTTGATTTGCCTTGCCCCCGTTTTCCCATGTTTATATTACAGCTGCTTGTAAAACCCTATAATCCTCAATCTAAACAATCCTACAATAGTTTGAGCCCCAAGAGAGACATAAATTCTGTAGGGTAAGATGGAAAGACTGTGAGCTTTGGAGCCAGACAGATGTGGGTTAGGATCTCAGCCTTCTACTTGCTGGCCAGGTGATTTTTTTTTTTTTTTTTTTTTTTTTTTTCTGAGACAGGGTCTCTCTCTGTCACCCAGGCTGGAGTGCAGTGGTATAATCATAGCTCACTGCAGCCTCAAACTCCTGGGCTCAAATGATCCTGCTACCTCAGTCTTCTGAGTAGCTGGGGCTACAGGCATGTACCACCATACTGAGCTAATTTTTAAAAGACTTTTTGTAGACATGGGGTCTTGCTATATTGCCCAGGCTAGTCTCAAACTCTTGGCCTCAAGCGATCCTCCTGTCTCAGCCTCCCAAAGTGCTGAAATTACAGGCATGAGCCACCGCACCCAGCTCCCAGGTGATTTTTAAGAAGGGTCTGTCTACTTCACAGTGCAATATTAAATTTAAGGACATCTGAAAACAGAACTGGCCAAGTGGCTGAGCTGATGTCTTGTTCTGTTTATTTTGTTTTAACTTTTTATTATGGAAACTTTCAAATTATACAAAGGTAGAGAGAATAGTATAATAATTTCCATGTAGTCACCACCCAGCTTTAAAAATTATCAATCTATGGCCAATCTTGTTTATTTTGTACCCCCCTTTCATTATTTTGAAGCTAATCCCAGACATATTTTATTTCATCTATACCTTAGTATACAGTCCTAGAGTATAACTTCTCTTTTTCTTTCTTTCTTTCTTCTTTCTTTTTCTTTCTTTTCTTTCTTTTTCTTTCTTTCTCTCTCTCTCCCTCGCTCTCCCTCCCTCCCTCGCTCTCTCTCCCTCCCTCCTTCCCTCCCTTTCTCTCCCTCCGTCTCTCTCTCTCTCTTTTTTATAGACAGGTTCTCACTGTGTCATCTAGGCTGGAGTACAGCGGCACAGTCAGAGCTCACTGCAGCCTCAACCTCCCAGGCTCAGGCGATCCTGGGACTACAGGTGTGTGTCACCACACTGGGCTAATTATTTGTATTTTTTGTAGAGGCAGTTTTATCATGTTGCCCAGGCTCATCTCCAACCCCCTGGATTCAAGTGATCTGCCCATCTCAGCCTCCCAAAGTGCTGGATTACAGGCATGAGCCACAACACCCGGCCAACTTCTGTATTTTAACATCATGAAAACACCATTACCACAACTATAAATAAGTAACTAATAAATAATAAAGTAACTATTCTTTTTAATGTTCAAATAATCAAATAAATAATACATGAATAAATAATTCTTTAACCTCACTATTCAAATATAATATCTTAGGTTATCATATATATGTATATGTATGTATGTATATGAGTTACAGTTGATTTGTTTTGAGCTAGGACCCAAACAAGAATTATATACTACATTTTGCTGATAAGTATCTTAAGTCCATTTTAATCTACAGATAACCCCTCCTGCTATTTTGATTCTTAAAATCTGTTTAAGAAATCACACCTTAGCATGTCCCATTTTCTGATTACTTGATTTGTACATGTTCCTGCATCCCTTGTATTTTCTATAAACTGGTAGTTAAATCTCAAGCCTGGCAAGACATTAAGATTGACCAGTGGGTTTGAATATTACCAGCCTGATACCCCCATTATAAAGATCCCCATCAGATGCACCTAATAGCTTAGTAGCCATTAACAACCACATTGTCTAAACTCATTATTCACTAGGGGTTGCAAAATGCTAATGTTCATTCCTTCTGTGTTTATTAGATGGCATTCTTCTATGAAGAATTTTCTGACTGGTCATGGTGACTCATGCCTGTAATCCAACACTTTGCGAGGCTGAGGCGGGAAGATCACTGAAGCCAGGAGCTTGAGACCAGCTTGGGAAATATAGGAAGACCCTATTCTCTACAAAAGAAAAAAAAAATTAGCCAGGCGTGGTAACATGTGTCTGTAGTCCCAGATACCCAGGAGGCTGAGGTGGGAGGATGGCTAGAGCCCAGGGGGTCAAGGTTACTGTAAGGTATAATGGTGCCACTGCACTCCAGCCTGGGTAACAGAGCAAGACCCTGTCTCTAAAGAGAGAGAGGGAGAGAGAATGAAGAAGGAGGAGAAGGAGGAGGAGAGGAGGGAGAGAAGGGGGATGAAAGTTGGTTACCCCGCATCCTATAGTGGAAACTACTGAATTTTTATTTTTTTATTTTTATTTATTTTCTTTTTTATATATATATTTTTTGAGACAGTCTCACTCTGTTGCCCAGGCTAAAGTGCAGTGGCACCATCTCGGCCCACAGCGACCTCCACCTCCCAGGTTCAAGCAATTCTCGTGCCTCAACCTCCAGAGTACTGGGATTACAGGGGTGAGTCACCACGCCCAGCGAATTTTTGTATTTTCAGTAGAAACAGGTTTTTGCCATGCTGCTCAGGCTGGTCTCAAACTCCTGACCTCAGGTGATTTCCCCCCTCAGCCTCCCAAAGTGCTGGGATTACAGGCATGAGTCACCACCCCCAGCCAAAACTACTGAACTTTTTAAACTCATAGATTTTGCATATGTTAACATATTTGATCTATGTAAATCCATTATAGTTATTACTTTTAATGCCCAAATTGTTCAACATTTGGACAGGGGGATCCCCTTCAATTAGCTTCTGAGTACTTCTCACAGGACACAGTGGTCTTTGACAGTTTCTTTGCTTCCTGATACAACAAGATATTCCAACTCATCTTGTAGACTTTCTGCCCCAGGCCTGGAATCAACCATTTTTCTAAGGATTCTCAGTTTCTTTTTAGCAGAAAAAATGTACTTAGAGGCCATAATCTGGATGTAACAGGTGCTTATTGCTACTAGGTTTGTCATTATTTCTAGGCTGTTCAGTAGACAAGGTTAGAAAAATTTTTTTATATGTTTAACAGAAAATACATCATGAGTTCTTATTAATACTTCCAATTCAAATTTAGAATTATAGGATTTTCATTTAACATCTTGATGGTAAAATTGGTGTCACTTTTTTTGTATACTGAAAATTGTGGTTCCTAATGATTGTAACATAATTACTTTTATTATGTATATTCATATGTTTATGTGGGTGTGTGTGGATATATATTAGTGTCAGTACAGTTCTATCAACATTTTTACTTACAATATTACTGAAAACAGCTCAAGATTAATTTGGCATTCACTTTGACTATAATATATTCCAGTAGGGAAGGATAATTAAATTAATTGTATTTTCAAGTTATCTGAAATAATTGTGTGGTTAAACCACCAACTTGATACATAAGTTTGTTTCACTTTACTCTTGATTTTTTGGGATTACTTTTGTCCATTTCGATTTAATTTTTTTATAATTAAGACAAACACCTATAAGGTTCCAAAGTCAAATCTACAAAACAAAACGCATTCGGAGAAGTCTAGCTTCTACCTCTGACCCACTCATCTACTTCCTCCCTACCTATACAGGTAAATACTTTTATTGGTTTATTCTTCCATTTTAAAAAAAATTTATAAGCAAGTATATGTATATTTCATAAATAATAAATAGCATGCCATCCACTTTTTTCTGCATTGTGCTTTTTCATTTAATAGTACGCTCTGGAGATCATTCCATAGCAGAGATCATCCCACTTCCCTCTCATTGATACATAGAATACTGTGTTCTATGTATCAGGGTGTGGAATGTGTATACAACTGGCTCTCTTCTCTGTAAGAAAGCAGGGTGATGACTGGGCACGGTGGCTCATGCCTGTAATCCTAGCACTTTGGGAGGCTGAAGCGGATAGATTGCCTGAGCTCAGGAGGTCGAGACCAGCCTGGGCAACACCCTGTCTCTACTAAAATACAAAAAATTAGCTAGGTGTGGCGGCACGCACCAGTAATCCCAGTTA
>NC_045442.1:22922279-22922702 GCF_002776525.5 Piliocolobus tephrosceles
ATAATTAAGACAAACACCTATAAGGTTCCAAAGTCAAATCTACAAAACAAAACGCATTCGGAGAAGTCTAGCTTCTACCTCTGACCCACTCATCTACTTCCTCCCTACCTATACAGGTAAATACTTTTATTGGTTTATTCTTCCATTTTAAAAAAAATTTATAAGCAAGTATATGTATATTTCATAAATAATAAATAGCATGCCATCCACTTTTTTCTGCATTGTGCTTTTTCATTTAATAGTACGCTCTGGAGATCATTCCATAGCAGAGATCGTCCCACTTCCCTCTCATTGATACATAGAATACTGTGTTCTATGTATCAGGGTGTGGAATGTGTATACAACTGGCTCTCTTCTCTGTAAGAAAGCAGGGTGATGACTGGGCACGGTGGCTCATGCCTGTAATCCTAGCACTTTGGGAGG
>NC_045442.1:22922802-22950520 GCF_002776525.5 Piliocolobus tephrosceles
ACCTCTGACCCACTCATCTACTTCCTCCCTACCTATACAGGTAAATATATTTATTGGTTTATTCTTCCATTTTAAAAAAATTTATAAGCAAGTATATGTATATTTCATAAATAATAAATAGCATGCCATCCACTTTTTTCTGCATTGTGCTTTTTCATTTAATAGTACGCTCTGGAGATCATTCCATAGCAGAGATCATCCCACTTCCCTCTCATTGATACATAGAATACTGTGTTCTATGTATCAGGGTGTGGAATATGTATACAACTGGCTCTCTTCTCTGTAAGAAAGCAGGGTGATGACTGGGCACAGTGGCTCATGCCTGTAATCCTAGCACTTTGGGAGGCTGAAGCGGATAGATTGCCTGAGCTCAGGAGGTCGAGACCAGCCTGGGCAACACCCTGTCTCTACTAAAATACAAAAAATTAGCTAGGTGTGGCGGCACGCACCAGTAATCCCAGTTAGGCTGAGGCAGGAGAATTGCTTGCTTGAACCCGAGAGGCAGAGGTTGCAGTGAGCCAAGATCACACCATTGCACTCCAGCCTGGGCGACAGTGCAAGACTCCGTCTAAAAAAAAAAAAAAAGAAAGAAAGAAAGCAGGATGAGAGGGAGGTGAATATATATTCGTATTTGCTTCAGTGACTACAGAGGACAGATTTGAGGGATGTCCAATGTAGGAATGAACAGGAAGATCAGAGTCTACAGGCTGCCTAATCTCAGACGCTGTTCTATGCATCAGTATAAAGGAAGGAGGATGATCATTTACTCAACCCATTCCCTGTTGATGGACATCTGGGTTGTCTCCAGTCTTCTGCTATTGCAAATAGTGTCATGATGGAGAAGCTTGTGCCTATGTCTTTTTAAACATTTTTGTGTGTGTATCTTGGGATAGATCCTATAATAGGATTGATTGGTCAAAAGGTAACCCACATATACTTTTGCTAGATATTGCAACTTCTCCATAAAGGTTGTATCATTTCATGTTCCCTACCATAAAGTGGTATGTTTTACATGCTGACAAGTTTTCTTTAATTCTTCCAAAATCTCGGAAGCTTTAATTAAAAACCTCTAAGAGAACTGTTAATGAAAGCCATCTGATTCAATTCTTCAATTCTCTCCATTTTAGACCGAGGAAATTTCTTTTGAGAAAGGGCAGTGATGTACTCAAGGAACTGCCTGACCCAGTTTTTCACTTTATACATAATCTCTCTCTCCCCTAATGATGTCAGAGAAGTCAGCACAGTGTTAAATATTTGGTTTGAAAATATGATCGATTAGTTTAGGTCTTTGTGAACTGCAAGTGGCTTCCTGAATTGGAAATGGAAGTTCACTGGGAAAGGAGAGCTTCTCGGTGCTTTCTCCTTTCCTCATCCCTTCACAGCCCTTCTAACAAAGCACAGATCTATTTGGAATTTAATGGTACCAGTCAAGTGCTGGCTCCTATCCACACCAACACTGCTGAAGATCATCTTCCTCGAGTATCCTCCCAGCAACTGAGATTAGCAGCATATAGACTCTGCCACTCAACTCTACTCTTTTTTTTTTTTTTCTTTGAGACTGGTCTTGCTCTGTCACCTATTGCCTAGAGTGCAATGGCATGATCTCGGCTCACTGCAACCTCCGCCTCCTGGGTTCAAGCGATTCTCCTGCCTCAGCCTCCCACGTAGCTTGGATTACAAGTGCCCGCCACCATGCCTGGCTAACTTTTTGTATTTTTAGTAGAGATCGGGTTTTGGCATGTTGGTCAGGCTGATCTCAAACTCCTGACCTCAGGTGATCTGCCCACCTCAGCCTCCCAAAATGCTGGGATTACAGGTGTGAGCCACCATGCCTGGCCCCTACTTTCAACATCTCTCAAATTTCACCCTCTGATCACTGAAGCAAATATGAATACATATTCACCTTCCTCTCACCCTGCTTTCTTACAGAGAAGGCAACCAACCGTATACACTTTCCACACTCTGATTTTTGCCCTTAGTAATATATTCTTGAGACTTCTCTGTATCAGTACCCAGAGATGGTCCGAATAGTATTGGGAGGACGTAGCCAAGTGTTATTCACGAATCCCCTATTGCTGGACACATGGTTGTTCCAATCTTTTTTGGCCTCTATGTCTAGGGACTGAGCCCAGGCCTGCTGCTCTCCCTCCACCATCAAGATCCCACCAAATACACAAGTCAGATCCCAGCCTAAGGGTTCTGGCTAAACTGGCAACTGCTGGAGTTGGGCCATGAGAAGAGCACTGAGTCACGGGTGCCCAAGAAGAGTTTTACTTCCAAGAACCCCACAGGAGCGGAGGCTACAATCTTCTAACACCTTCCCCTTTCAGTTTCCTGAATCACAAAACTCAGAACCTGAAGCCTATATAGTTCATACCCTAGGTGGGCTCAGAGAGGGAACAAAGGCCACCACATGACAATCACTAAAGTCAGTATTTTTACTTACAGTTCACTTAGTCATTCAACAAATATTTAGTGAGCTTCTTCCAGGTGTCAGGAATTGCTCTTAGGCCCTGGGGGATAAATCACTGAGTACAACTCCCCTGCCACTGGGGAGCTTATGTGGTGGGGGCAGGGTGAAAGGAGCCATAATAGACAATAAGAACATAATAAATGAGTAAATTATATAATTTGTTGGAACAGCAGTCCCCAACCTTTTTGGCACCAGGGACCAGGTTTGTGGAAGACAATTTTTCCACGGACTATGGTGGCAGGGGATGGTTTTGGGATGATTCCGGCATATTACATTTATTATGTACTTTATTTCTATTATTACATTGTAATATATAATGAAATAATTATACAACTCACCATAATATAGAATCAGTGGGAGCCCTGAGCTTGTTTCCTGCAACTAGATGGTCCTATCTGGGGGTGAGGGAGACAGTGACAGATCATCAGGCATTAGATTCTCATAAGGAGCATGCAACCTACATCCCTCATATGTGCAATTCACAATAGGATTTGCCCTCCTATGAGAATCTAATGCCACCACTGATCTGACAGGAGGCGGAGATGAGGTGCTAATGCGAGTGGTGGGGAGCAGCTGTGAATACAGAGGACGCTTCCTTTGCTTGCCCACCACTCACCTCCTGCTGTGTGGCCTCATTCCTAACAGGCCACAGCCTGGTACCAGTCCACGGCCTGGGGGTTGGGGATCCTTGTGCTGGGAGACGACAAGTGGAAAAAATAAAGCAAAATAAGACAGCCTGGATGGGAAGGGATGGCTTCAAGATGCAATTTAAATAGGGTGGTTGGAATAAGTCTCATTGAGGAATCATGAGCCCTTATTTTCCAGGCAACTTTTTTTTTTTTAAGCTGCCACAAGTCGACTGGACCATCGTTATTAATGCTACAGTTAAACTGTCATTATTGCAAATGTCAAGGCAATAATAAAGCAGTATCTTGGTGTTGCTGTTGTCTTGATTTGTGTTATTTTAGAAATTGCTTGAGGCCGAGCACAGTCACTCATACCTGTAATCTCAGCACACGGGGAGGCTGAGGCGGAATGATTGCTTGAACCCAGGAGTTTGAGACCAGCCTGAGCAACATGGTGAAACCCTGACTCTACAAAAAATGTAGCAAGGCATGGTGGTGCACACCTGTAGTCCCAGCTCCTTGGGAGGTTGAGGTGGGAGGATCACTTTGCACTCCAGCCTGGGTAAGAATAAGATCCTGTCTTAAAAAAAAAAAAAAGAAAAGAAAAGAAAAAAGAACAGGAATTGCTTGAAATAGGCAGATGCTAGCTTAGGGCTTAGAAGCTTTTTTTTGTGATGCAGAAATGTATTGTTGAAAGCATTGACGCAAATGGGTTTTAAGGAGTGTTCCCAGTGGTCATTTCCACCGTTTATCCTATTTGGATCAAAACTCTCAGAAGAAATTCAGCCTAGAATTGCCTGCACACAATCTGGTGTCTGGCTGGAGATGACAGCATCATGAGACAAAAAGCTGGTTTACATGAGGACACATGTATTCAGTACTGCTTTCCTACCAAGGCATGTTCACCTGTCATCTCATTGACTATTTGAACAAGCCCCATACCCTGGTCCCCCTTTAACCCATGTAGACTCTAAGAAGCTAAGTGCTACCTCTGGTCACACAGTGGCTTCACAGTGGATCCCAGAGCAGAGCTGAAGTTTATGACTTTCCACATTTTTACTCCTCTTACATGGCCTCTCCAAACATAAATGTCTGTCTGGCCCTTTCAGACAGGCAGTCCAAATAAAACAAACGCTGGAGAAAACCAAGCTTTGGGGTCACGTCAGGTCTCACCCATGAGACCATCCTGACTACTATTTCTCATTACCAAGTCAGTTAGGTTGAAAGTTGAGTTGCAGTTAAGTTCTCATTCCCAGATATTCAACACACTATGTGCCAGGGGCCCTGCTAGGTGATGGGGATACCAAAGATGAATGGCAGTGGCCTTGCCTACAAGGACTTTGCATGGTCTTTAGGGGAGACAAGCAAGAGGAGAGCATGGACAAATGCTACAATGGGAGCCACAGATGATTACAGGAAGAGGGACACTCAGCCCTCCTTCCTGCTTAAGGTTGGGGAAAGCTCCCTGGAAGAGGTGAGGGCTAAGCAGAATTCAGAATGTTCTAGTTCAGAAGAAGGAAAGAGGGCGGCCAAGATAGGACAGCAAGTTCTGGAGCTGGAGGACTGAGTGGGGCAGATCTGCAAGGGCCTTCCACAGTCTGAACCTTAACCTAAAGACCAGGAGAAGCCACAGCAGGGCTTCCAGCAAGCAGAGGACAAGATCAAGACTGTGCTGCTGCAGAGAAAAGAAGGAGCGGAACCCAACCCAGCAGGAGGTTGGGGGAGAGCTGGAAGGCCTGAACTAAGAGGACGGCAGTGGGTAGGGACAAGGAGGAGGGAATCCAAAGGAAAAAAAGGAGGGTGCGCAACTTGGAAGGAGTCAGAAGACCTGGCTTGGAGCCCAGACTCTCCAATCATTGGCTAGGTGACCCTGAGCTACTCCTAGCTACTTAATCCCTACCTACTTCACAGGGTTGTTGGAGGATTAACTGGGATAACCTAGAAGGAAACAAAGTGCCCTGTGAATGCTACAGACTGCAAAACACAGCGCCATTCACTCACCCCCCAGCACTGTTGCATCATGGCTAGGAGACGTCAAATTACCCTCACAGGTGCGTAAGTTTCCCCTGCTCCACTGAACTGCTCTAATACTTGGCTGGCCTTTGGTATATCCAGTCTCCTTTCTGGACCTCATCACCTTTTCTATAAAGTAAAAGAGCTGACTCAGGTGATTTTTAGGGTTTCTTTCAGTTTGAAGTTCTGCGGTTTTGTCGTCTTATTCATCTTGTGTCCTGACTTCCATGGTCATAATCACTTGCCAAATGAAAAACTATTGAAGGAAGATTCGTCAACAGAAGAAAAAAAAAACTAAACTAGTGAGTGATTGACTCTGAAAACAGAGATGAAAAAGTGTGTATTCTTTAAACACCTTGAAGGGTTACATTAACATGCTCCGTTCAATTACATAGTAATGAAAATTTGAAGAGGTTTCACCCAAACAATGATTCTTAGTACAATATTTGTGATCCCAAAAAGTTAAATTATCATTGGCCTAGAAATTTACCCAAGAGAAGCTAAAAGATATGTCCAGATAAAGACTTGCAAAGGAATGTTCATACCAGCTTCATTTGTAATAGCCAAAACCTGGAAACAACTTAAATGTCCATCAGTGGATGAATAAACAGTTTACACTATATCCACAAAACAGAATACTACTCAGCAAAGTAAAAGGCCCAAAGTTTTGATACAAGAAACAACATATATGAACCTCAAAATCATTATGCTAAAAAAAACCCATAAAATGGGAGAACATATTTGCAAATTATACATCTGATAAGGGCCTACTGTCCAGAATTTTCAAAGAACTCTTACCATTCCAAAACAAGAATGTAAAAAACCCAATTTTAAAATGGATGATAGATTTTAGTAGACATTTCTCAAAAGAAGATTATTTAAACAGCCAAAAAGCCAACATGAAAAGAAGCTCAATATCATTAGTCATTACTGAAATACAAATCAAAACCACATTGAGATCCTACTTCATACCCACTAGGATGGCCATTAAAAACAACAACAACAACAACAACAACAGCAACAGGCCGGGCACGGTGGCTCATGCCTGTAATCCCACCACTTTAGGAGGTCAAGGCAGGCAGATCATGAGGTCAGGAGATTAAGACAATCCTGGTTAACATGGTGAAATCCCATCTCTACTAAAAATACAAAAAATTAGCTGGGCGTGGTGGCATGTGCCTGTAGTCCCAGCTACTCGGGAGGCTGAGACAGGAGAATCACTTGAACCTGGGAGGCAGAGGTTACAGTGAGTCGAGAACACGCCAATGCACTCCAGCCTGGGTGACAGAGTGAGACTCCATCTCGAAAAACAAACAAACAAACAAAACTAGAAAATAACAAGTGCTGGCAAGGATGTGAAGAAATTGGAATCTTCATTCATTGCTGGAAGGAATGTAAAATGGTACAGGGCTTTGGAAAGCTTTCTGGAGGTTCCTTGATAAATTAATCATAGAATTACTATATGACTGGCCAGGTGTGGTTGCTCACGTCTGTAGTTCCAGCACTTTGGGAGGTCGAGGCTGGTGGATGACCTGAGGTCAGGAGTTTGAAACCTGACTGGCCAACATGGTGCAACCCCATCGCCACTAAAAATACGAAAATTAGCTGGATGTGGTGGCGGGTGCCTGTAATCCCAGCTATTTGGGAGGCTGAGGCACAAGAATCACTTGAGCCTGGGAGGCTGAGATTGCACTAAGCTGAGATCATGCCACTGTACTCCAGCCTGGGCGACAGAGCGGGACTCCATGTCAAAAAAAAAA
The DNA here is from genome assembly GCF_002776525.5 of Piliocolobus tephrosceles. Classification (NCBI taxonomy): domain Eukaryota; kingdom Metazoa; phylum Chordata; class Mammalia; order Primates; family Cercopithecidae; genus Piliocolobus; species Piliocolobus tephrosceles. The sequence goes on from NC_045442.1 coordinate 22,929,675, forward strand.
AAAAAAAAGAATTACCATATGACCCACCAATTCCACTCCAAAATATATACCCAAAAGAACCAAAAACAGATGTTCAAACAAAAACTTGCATAAAAATGTTCATAGTAGCACTATTCATAATAGTAAAAAGGTAGAAAAAAACCAAATGTCTATCAGTAGATGAACGGACAAAGAAAACGTTATCTCTACCTATACGATGGAATATTATTCAGCAGTAAAAAGGCATACAGTGCTGACACGTGACACAGTATGGATGAACCTTGAAAGCATGATGCCATGTAAAAGAAGCCAGACACAAAAAGCCACATATGTGATCCCATTTGTATGAAATCTCCAGAACAGGCAAATCCATAGGGACAGAAAGTAGATTGGTTTCCAGTGACTGGGGAGAGGCAGGAATGGGAAGTAACTGCTTAGTAGGCATGAAGTTTCCTTTTGAGGCAATGCAAATGTTTTGGTACTAGAGAGTGGTGATGGTTGCACAACACTGTGAACGTACTTGATGTCACTAAATTATGCACTTTAAAATAGTGAAAGAAGACACACACACACGCGCACGCACACACACACACAGAGTACATACTTGGATTTCATTTGTATAAAATTCTAGAAAACACAAAGAAAGCAAAACAGTGGTACCCTGAATGTGAGGGGGATAAGGAGAAGAGGGAAAGATATTTCTTAAAGCAAAAGAATACCTGTAACAATGTCTGCAAAGATGGTTCAAAAAGTATGTCTAGCAGAGACTAGCTGAGCTTGATGTGTCCTTGTTTCAAGTTAGGAATTCCTTTTGCTATGAATAGGAGCCTTGGACACTTTAATCATTGCAGAATCCTGGTTTTCTGAATTGGTTCAAAAATGGTCTGGTGGAAGTTGGCAGACACTTTGCAAATCAAACTATTGAATCTGTTATTATTTTAGCGCATCAGATTTAGGTATTGCCTAATGTGCATAACAAGCAGAATAAGACAGTGAATCAAATGCCAGAGTCGGATTTGTTTGAGGAATTTAAATTGGGATATACATTTCACTTTAATCCAAAGCTGTACTTAAAGTTATAAGGGAAAAAAAGGGCAGGAGCAGGGGACGGAAACAGGAAAAAATGTTTTAATTGGATTGCTTAGTTTGTCTTAAATTTGACCTACTTTCAGATTTATTTCAGCCATTTTTTTCTATAATATTTTCTTGTAAGTGATGGATTTTCTATAAATTAAGAATACAGATATTTACACAGAGAAGACAGGGTTGCTTGAATTAGTATAACATTCTTTAGTCCAAGCCCCATTCCACTATGTTTTCACAAATACCATTTTTCTTAGCTTTCCTGGGTCCTAGTAAGGTTGTGCCTCAGTTTCTTCATCTGCATGATGGGGAGAATAACAACACTTACCTCACAGGATTATTGTTGAAGTAAATGGATTGAAAATACTTAAACTGTTTAGAATAGTGTCTGGCACACAGAAAGCACTCTTTATAAAAGTTAGTTGTTATTCACTTTATTATTACTGCTCCCTTTAACAGATAAGAACACTGAGGCTCAGGGTTAGTAGTGGCAAAGCTGAATCCAGAACATAGATCATGCCTGCTCCTGCTCCTTTTCACTACTCCACACCACCTTTTTCACCCATACATATTTTGTGTATGAAAACAGGAGTACCAAAGTGGAATAGGCAAAAATAGCTGTGTAACTTAAATCTAAAAAACATGAACAAACTGCTAGTCACTGACCAGCCCCACAACTCACCCAGTTTAGGCATCAGGGCAAGTCATCAGTCATTTTTAAAGCCTGCTTCATACAGTGATTTTGAAAATGGAGTTAAAAGGCTTCTGCAAAGAACCAACATAACTTCAAGAGGATGCCCAAAAAAATCTCATGAGTAGTACAAATTACATCAGTATCCATTTATTTCCATTAGCATTAAAATGGACATTAAAAGGCACTGCAACTCAAGAGATGGAATGCCTCCTATAGAATTACATGGGAAGTAGCTGAGCCATGGATCAAGTCCTGTGACGTCAGGACTAGAAAAATCCAGAGGCTCTAGATAATATCAATGGGCTGATACAATGCAATCATATTTGCAAGGCTGTTTGATATAAACTGTGTGTCCAAACTCATACATTCTAAAGTGATCCACATATTTCATTACAATTGCTTCTTAAATATTTAATCAAATTAAAAGACAAAGCCACTAGATGAAAGTCTGTTGGAACATAGGATATTCAGAGGGTCTCATGGTAGCACCTCTGCAGACAACTTCCTACTTATCACAAACAGAAAAATGTCTGTCTACAATGGAGCAATCTGGTGGCTGCCATGTTAAACAAGGGATCAAACTTTTAGCCTATCTTTGCCAAAATGTTTACCCTGGATCTGGTCATGAAGAAACAACGGTCACAGCCATATCATGGTTCATTCTCCAACACAACTAGCCTGTAATCTTCAGTCATGGAAAGGAGAAAGAGTTGGGTATACTTGGTAGATTAAAAAGAAGAGATGGCTGGTGCAGTGGCTCATGCCTGTAATCCCAGCACTTTGGGAGGCTGAGGCAGGAGGATCGCTCAAGTCCAGGAGTTCAAGACCAGCCTGGGCAACATGGTGAAACCCCATCTCCACAAAAAATAAAGAAATTAGCAGAGCGTGGTGATGCACTTCTGTAGTCCCAGCTATTTGGAAGGCTGAGGTGGCAGATTGCTTGAGCCAGGGAGGTCAAGGCTGCAATGAGCCGAGATCACACCACTGCACTCCAGCCTGAGTGACAGAGTGAGACCCTGTCTCAAAAAAAAAAAAAAAGAGAGAGAGAGAGAGAAAGACATTATAAACAAATGCAAAAAAACAAAAAACAAAAACAAAAAAACCAGCTCTATGAGGCATTATCTGACAATGAAAAAGTTAAAAATCTAGTGTTTATTAGAAAAAAATTAAATAAGACCAATTTCCTGAGCTATGATAACAAAATTATAGTTATACAAATTACTCTTCAGGAAAAGGAAAAGCAAGAGAGGGCACACTCAAGGACAAGCAAGAATGCAAATATAGTCCCCCCAAAGCAGGTTTACTTTTTAAAAATACAGTCCAAATTACATCCTTGGTTGAAACAAATTTAAAGCAGAGTGAGAATTGGGGTGACAGAAATAATAACAAGCATTCCTATAATTGGCTTGGGAGTAAGAAGTAAAATGTGTTTTGCTTCCTTTAAATAAAAATATTAGTTATGCTTTTACATCTCAAAAGGTTCATCTTTAAACCACAGCTGGAAGGGTATCAAGAGGATGTTTCCGGGTATGAAAGGAAGGTAGGTATTGGGTTTTTCCCCTATTAAGGATCTGGAAAAAAAAGTAACCTTGAACCAAGAAGAGCAGAGAAGAAAATGTGATGGTTGGCTTCTGTTTGGCAGATAGGAACAGAGCACGAGATGTCCAGGAGAGACCCAGTCTACTGCCATTCCCAGAAATGTCCTGTGTGGGTGGGTGGGCAGGATGAGGTGGGAGGAGACAACACAACCAAGGATGCTTTTCTTAACCCTCTTAGGGGATGTGAGTAGACTAAGGCCAGTACATACATGGTTAATTTATGAATGCCTCCATTTCTCTCTCCTCCATTCCCAGGATGACAAAAGGGTGGCCTAGCAGAAAATATAAGAGACAGAAATAAGGGGATTCTCATCCCAGCCTGAGGACTCCTTCACTGTGTGACCTTCAACAATTCGCTTGACTTCTCTGATGCTCATTTGCCTTACCTAGAAAAACAGGAAGGCTGGGCTAAAACAGCTCTCAGCCACCTTTCAGGACTAAAATCTAAGATGCTAAAGGGCAGCTCAGTCTTCAAGATAGTGCAATACCAATGTGAAATGTCTATTCCTTCGGTGGCTGTTTTTAAAAATGAAATACTCAAAGGTATAGATGGTTAGGAAAAGAAAGAGATAAAGAAAAAATAGTTTTATTGTTTTATTTTACTGTAAAAGTGATATATGCTCACTGAATTAAAAAGAATAGACAATATTGAAAGGAAGAAAAAAAGAAAACCATTCTAATTGCCCCATCCAGAGTTAGAACTACTCTTAATGTTCTCTGCATTTGTTCTTCAAATATTTTTTAAGGTTGGCAGCCACCAGAACACACTCGTATACATCTTTTCAAAAACAAACATGAGATCTTTGCACACATGCAGTTTGTAGTTTTTTTGTTTTTGTTTTTTTAGTTAATATTATATGGTCCTCCTTCCATATCACCCAATGCAAAATAACATCATCATTCTAATGGCTGAGTAGTACATGACCTTATAACTCCATGTGGTTTATTTTTCCAACTGAAAAACATTTAAGTGGTTTCTAATTTTCACTCTTCTAGACAGTGTTGCAATAAATATTCTTATGTTCATCCTCATTTATGTACATATTTGAAGACTTTAAATCAAGATTTAATCACAGACTCATCTCCCTTTTTATGCAGAAGGTTAAAATAGTGATCATTTCAAATATCAAATAAAGTTTCTCCACAACTCTGCTATTGCCAGCGCGGGAGGACACAGCATTGGCCCCATGGCACCCACATCCTGGCTCTGAAAACACTCGGTCTCCTGATTCAGTGAGGCTACAGGGAAGCATGAGGCCCAGCTTTGAGACAACTATGACATCTGCAAGGCTGCAAAGAGGTTTCAGGGCGAGCTCCAGGCTGGTCTCTGCGGCCGACTGACTGTGCGTCACAGTTCAGGAGTCCCTGCAGCAACTGCAGCCGTGCTCCTGTAAAACGTTTGTGTGTCCTATGTTTACGTTCTCTGCCTCTGAAACCAGCTATGTCACCAAACACACTCCCACTGGCCTGTGTTTAACACAATCCAATTCAGACACATGAAATTATTGTCTCTGTCTCCTAAGCTGAAAGTGCTGCTTTCAGTTTGTTAAAGTAAATGTTAAAGTACTTACTTTAACATTCCAAAAAATTATTCTTATACCAAAGACATTTTTAGAGATTGAAGAACAGTTTAAAACTTCTTCGTGTTCACTGACATTAGTGTTTATTTTTCTGACTTTTAAAATTATGTCACTGATCCAAATATTCTTTGTGAATGCTACAGAAAGCATTTCATTCTCTTTTTGTGGTTGTTGCTTTCATGGGTGATCAATGTCACAAATATATACCTATGTCCACGGCTACATTTAATTGATGTGGGACATATTCTGTATCAGGTGATGGAGGAAGTAGATGGGGGAGGCATTCTACATTGGTGATCACTCCACAAGTTTGCTAAGATTTGCACAAGAGCCACCTAATTTTATTGTTGGAAGAAACTGCAATTGATCATTTCCAATCCCTGGAGAGGCTGGATTAATTGGCTTGTCCAGGTCACTGACTCCCAGTCCAGATTTTTTTCCTCTCCGGCATTCCTCGACAGAAGCCCAGTAATGAATTTAGAGCAAAGATGCTCATTTTACACCTGAAAGCATCAGACTGATCTTAAATCATTCTCTTCGATAATTAATTCAAAATAAACCAAAGGAAGAGATTTAATGAAACCAATACATCTTTAAAATATATATTACCTAGTCTACTCCTGACACTTTAAAATATATATTACCTAGTCTACTCCTAGACTACTCCTGGAGGGTAGGTTGAAGGGCAGGCCTAACAAAGCTTAAAAACATATTTGGGAAAGAGTCTACAGACAAGTTGCAAAACCAAAAAGTATTTAAGATGTCCAGACGGCAGCAATGGGAGGTTTCCAGGTGTGGGCCAGAGTGGGAAGTGGTAACTGAGAACCGATGGGTCATTAGTGTGATCAGGAGAAAGCAGGTGCAAAGAAAAGGCAGAAGCAGGTGGCCCTGGTACAGCCTTAAAGCAAATACCACATTAAAGAAGGCAAAAGTGGCGTGGAAACTATCTTCATGGGGTGATAACCACTCCCAAACACATGCGTGACCCCCTGCCTTTTGTTTCTGAACACATGGAAAGCTTGATTTGTCCAACTGAGCTTGAGTTATCAATACATCCTCATGCAAGTTGCTTAACTGCTCCCTTTTTGCTCATAAAGTACATTAGCACCAACATGTGCCATCTCCCCTGCAGATCTGCTGTCAGCAAGTTGGAAAAGTTGCCTTAGAAACCATCAGGGACTTACTTATCTTATAAAATCCATCAGGAGTTGCAGGGAAGAGGAAGATCAATCAACTTGACTGTAACTTCCACCACAGTCAAGAGTTTATCATATTAGATGGATATACGCAACATATCCAAAACACACACAAATTATTTGGAGGGGAGTCCTCCTTGCTTTCACCTCCTCTCCCAACAGCTGGCAGTGATAACTTGTCCCCACACTAGCTGTATGTAAATTTCGAAGACTAAAATCTTGTACAGCTCCTTAGTTGGGTGGAATTTAAACAGTGACCACCCATGGAGCCAGTCAAACTATCAGCTCGCCAACAATACCCCTGTGGTGGTGATGGAAACCAAATGCACATTCCTTATTCAAAAATATATCTTCTTAATTAGGATCAGAATCTGCCAGTCTACTCACTGGTAGGAACAAGCAGTATTAGGCATCCAGGATAATACACATATTCTCAAGATCCAGCCAGGTTCTTTAAACAGAAAGGGAACTGCTGTGTGCTCCTTTCTGCAAACCACTAATTACCATCCTTGCCATGATTCTGGAATATGGATCATTTTACTTAATGTAAAGCTTTTCAACACTCTATTCTAAACACAGCTACCAGTCACTCACACCAGCTGCAGATCCACAGCAATTTTCCCTGTTAAAATACACAAAATAATATCAGTTAGACCATCCCCAATGAAATAATCACTGTGGCAGGAAATAAAAATCAGATTAAGTAGGATTTTGTGGTATAGGAGACCATTCAAACTTTTGTCTGGCAGGGAGACCAGGACAGATGAAGGGAGACGGGAGCCCTGCTTCTGAACTTCTCTTTTGGGTTTTAACTCTAATATCTCAAGCTTCTTCCATTCTTACTTTCTCTATTTAGTTCAGTCCATTTTAATTTCTATCCCTTGATTAAACCCCAGTTCCCAACATTGTGTGTATTCTTCTTTATCAAACCTGTGAATTAAGCTATATCAATCTGTTCACTTGAGGACCGGCTCTTGTGGGCAGGGAAGAATATTAGTTTAAACTGGAGTCAAGAACCTAAAGCCACAAAAAATAAATAAATAAATAAATAATCAGAAGAGAAAGAACCTGGATCATGTGGAATCATTTCACTGTGAGTCAATCCTGGTTGAGTTTTTTCCACCCCCTGGTGACTATTAGGACAGGCAAAGAGATCTTAACAGATCAGAGTTCACTTTCCAGTGGACAGACTTGGGTTTTTTAAATTATTAATTAGATAAACTGCTAAGGAGGTAGCGAAAGAAAACACGGACAGAAAAATAAAAGGGGTGATCAAATTCTTCTTTTCCCCCCTACAGCACTGGCATGAGAACGGCTCTGTGTGCACCATATGCATAGTCCTTTACTGTGACTAATAGGAATAATGTACTACATTTCATAATACTGATTTCTTTGGCAATTTGAGAAAAACTCACAACTAAATGACAGTACATACTATCTAAAAATACTTTTCACAACAAACCCTCAAGCAAAATTTCTTTTTCTGATAAAACTTTGGAAAGCTTTCTAGACAAGCAAAAGAATGGTTCAGGCTGCTAAGAAAATAGCCCCCCCCCCCCCACCTTTTCTTCCCTGTTGGGGTAAAGGCTTAATCCTCTCAGATGGTTTCCCTGCTGAATGCTTGTCTTATGTGCAGTTTAAGATGGTATTTAAAATTTTCAAAATTCCTTCTACAAGTGTATTCCTATTTCCCCTAAAAGTGGGCTCACACTGATGTTAACTGGCACAGATGTTAGAAATTCCGTCCTCTTTCCAGAAAGGACCAAGTATGAATGCAAGGCAATGTCCCTTTTTAGCAAATCCTTATTTCTTCTCTCTGATTCTGGATGTAATTGTCAGCATACCCATCAAAGTGGGTGAACATCATACACAACCTCCCTGCACATGACTCTCTAACAGTTACATGGGGATCCTTCTGCAGAATGTCTGTAAAATTAGAGTCTGTAAATCGGAGCTGCTACTTATAACATTTTCTATTCTGAGTGAGGGGAGCACTTTGCTCTGAAAATATAGACAGCCAGTGTTCTAATGCTACACAGAAGACTATAAACTTTAGAGATCAAAGCTGGATTCATGTTTTCATTAACTACAAACACACGCAGGTGACACTAGCTACCAAACGCTAAACCAAAACTTTTTCTATTGTTTATAATTATTTTTATTCACTGCTTTAAAAATAATGTAGAAAAAAGTGTCATCTATACTCAAATTAAATATGCAACCTGATGTCATGCATTAGCCAGGAATATTTTGCTGCAAATCAAGTAAGTTAGGAAAATCCCCCATATATTAACTTCATAAGAGGGGTGCACGTGTTTGGTGTCTTTCCTCCATGACTAGTGGTATACTTTGTGGTTCCATCTGACAGCTAACTGCAACGTTTCACAAGGAATTGAGTGGCTCTGTTTTCATTCTAATGAGTGCTTTAAAACTTGCAACCTAAAACTTAAATTTCTGACATTCATCAAGGTTAATAAATAACTTCTTATAAATAAAGGATTAGACTTGATTTTAAAGCTCACAATTAAAACAAAATAATTTTAAAAATAAAACGTTGTGTATGTTGGAGGAGATAAATCCTTATAAAACATTCACTGAAATGTCAATGTTTTCTTATTTCTGCTAGTATGGAAAAATATATATATTTGTTAAGTTCTCAAATTATTCTGATTTCCTAACTTATCCCAAATCTGCTCTTAGGGTATTATTTATAGTTCTTGTTTCCTAAATAGCCTAAGTCATGTTTTATATACAATAATGCCTCTAAGCCAATTGGAGAATGCACATTTAAAATTAAAATCTTATAAAATATTAATTATCTGTGTCTATACATGGCTGATAATCTTTACAGTAAGCAAGAGTAGAAAAGGTATGGATGATTCTTAATGGAAGCTAAAAATACAATGATAAGGAAATGAAATCATTGTACTCCAGAGAAATTAACTCTAGATGCAATCTTCATAAGCACTAAGACTGGCTTCCATAAAACAAACAAAATCAGTCTCATTATTAGTCATCACACTTCATGTGTTTATCTTTGTAAATGTAGTACACAGCAGTTCTCTAAAGACCAAATATAACATGTGAATAGGAACTGATTTTTATTATAATTGTTACTATGGTTTATCCAAAGTCACTGACTTTAAAATAAAAACCATTACTAATAAAAATCAGTAAACATAGACATTAAGTGGAAAAATGTTTGTAGTCTTCAAACGTACTATGCAACATGAAGAAGATTGATGTCGCCATCATTTTGAAAGCAATCAAAACTTCTCCTCTTACGAGTTACATAACGACCTCGCTAAAATAACTAGAAAAAAATAGAGGTTCTCTAATAATATTTAATATGTGTTCCACCAGAGGAGAATTTCATCCAAAGCTGTAGCTCACAAAATTCCCCAAATCAACAGGCAAACAACTCATTTTGCGGCCGAGCGCAGTAGCTCCACTATATTTTCTCAAAGATGGCTGATGCAAACCACACCTCATAACTACATAAAAATGGTTGCTCAGATGGAATTATGCAAATGCAGTTTCAAAACAACCTGCTCAAATTTCGGCACATTGAAGATGGACCTATGAAGCGTTTGCGACATTGTGTCTGGTTCCACTGGAATTTCAGTGGGTACTAAGGAGAGCACAAACTCCAAATCATCCTTATAAAGAAAGACTGAAACGTCAGTATGCAAACATCCAATCCTATGGGCATATTCACAGCCCTGGGTCCTGGTCCCTGAACACTGATCCGTCACCAGTGTAAAGCAAGGGGAGCAATGAGGTGCTTCTTGAGGTCTACATCCTGCCCTTCAAGTAGAAGGGGCCATCTTTGAAAAGCCGAGTCTTTTCTTTTAAAATTAGCTATTCCAAAGATGGGATTTTCAAAATGGGGGATGAATTTAGAGGGTAAATTATTTATTATATGAAGCAAATAAAATATACTTTAAATGATCCATTTCCATAAAATGATATTTATTTTCAACCTGGCAGTATTTCATAATCAGACGCCCTTCTACAAAGACCTTTCTGTGAATATAAAGCTCCAAGTTTTCTTCTACTTAAAAGTAAATGATACAAAAGTGCAAGGCGATTACAAAACCAAAGCAATTTCAATAAACCTCAGATGCAGCCTGATTTCAAGCCACAAGGCACTGGCTCCATACGAAGCACATCAGCTGTTTCCAAATTAATAATTGGCCCAATTGGATTTTTCACTAAGTAAACTTTAAATTTTAAATAGTTTTTCTCTGTTGCTTTATATTTATATTAAGAAATAAAGATAAAATTTAAGTATTGATGTACATAAATTGTCAATCATATTTAGTATTGGCTGAATAATTTGCAAAACAATAGAAAAGAATAATAATATGAAATATTTTCATTTTGGAATAGTTGGAAACTGTTTGTAGTTGAAAGTTATATAAAATATCCAATTAAAGCAGAAAGTTGTCACAAGTGGAGATTCAGTATTCCACCAGTCAAAAAGAGGGAACCATTTTGTTCTGAAATATGATACCAGCGTTTTCTAACATTAAACTTGAATTTGCGCAATTCTTTCTATTAGACAAATCAGTCTTCAAAACAATAAATACTTAACTACTATTTACTTCCATTTACACCCATCACTGATTCTTTCTGTTACTAAGTTTTATTAAATTTATAGGACTCAAAGCATCAGAAGAGCAGCGGAAAACCTCTGCTCTGTTCCATAAGGGTATATTTTGCTGTACTTACGTGTATTCATGTAGTGTCGTCAGTTTCGCAGAGGTGCTCATCATTCACTTTCCTACACTTCTTAAACTAGTTTTGAAGACTTCATTACAAACTGAGTAAACCCTTAGGAGAGTAGAGATCCTTCAAATAAACCAACATTCTAGGCCTTAAACCGTCACACGCAATCTCAAAAGAACAAACAACACAAAGCATCACTGTTTTTACTTCTATGTCCCTCAAATGGGCTGAAAGAGCCTCTCGGGGCTTGTTAACCACCCCCAACCTTCTCAAGCATTGGGAAGGCCGACCTGAGAATTCACGACCCAAGTCGCACGGGTCACCCGAGTCACAAGATGGTAACATTAATGGAAAACAGTTGCGTAGCTAAACTCTTCTTAAGGGCCTTCTTGAAACGTGGCTACACTTTCAGGGTAAAGCAAAATATGTTGTTTACAAACTCTCACCTCCCTTTTCACCCCAATGTCACTAGTTGGTTTCACGGGCACCATGAAGGGTGGTTTAATTTTTGGCATTTTACTTACACACCCTCAAGCGCGCGCACACACTCACGCACGACTCTCCATTCCAGGGTCCTCTTGGGACCAGAAAGATGACATACAGTCGCTGGGCCATTTCCCCCCAGTCTGAGCTATTTTAGTTCAAAATATCTAGTACCATCCTTGAAGAGACGAGAAAGGAGATAAGGAAATACAGAATAATTTTCCCTAAAGAACTTGGCTCCCCTCTTTCCAGCCTAACAGCCAGAAGGACACCGACTCTGCCCAGAGGGGGGACGAGAAAACTTCAAACCCAAGGGGGGCGAGCGAAGTTCAGCAGGGACGGGAGATGAAACCACAAAGGGGGATCTCGGGGTGCGTCCCCAGGCGCACCCTTAGTCCCTGTTCCCTTCTGCCCCTCTTACTTTTGGATGATCTGGGGTAGGCCGGCTTGGGGCGGGGGCGGTGGCGGGGGCGGCGGCGGCGGCGGCGGCTGCTGCATCCCTCGCGGGCCGGAGGGTGCCGGGGACGCCCGGGCACCAGGCACACTGCAGGCAACTCTGTCCGGCTGCTCCGGACCGCTGGGGTCCGCGTCCTGGCTCATGGCTGCTGCCAGCACCATGCGGGGCGAGACCTGCCCGGGATCGCGGCGAGAGAGCTCACGGGAGGGGCGGTCCTGGGCCACGGGCGCTCACTGGCCGGGGTCCCCGTGCCCAGTCCCCTTGTCCTTCCCGGTGGCGCGGGGAGGAGACGCGAGGGGCGGGGAGGAGGCAGTCCCGGCGGCGCCGCCTCCTCCTCCTGCTGCTCCAGATCCTCCCGGCCGGCCACGCGGGGGCGGGGGCCAAGGGGGCGTCTCCCGACCGGCTGGAGCTGCTCTGTGGCCGGGGGTTGCTCAGCACCAAGCTGGACCCAGGAACTCTGCCCGCCGACCCTGGGCGCAGGAAGCGGGGAGGGAGCGCGGTGTACGCCACCCGCCACAGTGCACCCCCAAGGTCCGGAGCCCAGCGTTCCACGGCGCAGCACACCGCACGAGGAAGGAGACACACGCAGCCCGCGGCCGGCCGCCGCGCTCTCGCTCCAGCCGGGAACCCTGAGGCCTCCGGCTGTCCCCGGGGACCGTGCGCGCGGCCTCTCGCAGCTCCAGCCAAGCCTGGCGGACCGAGCGCGCCCAGGACGTCCGCGCGCATCTCCCATGCAAAGTGTGCCGGGCCTGACATCTGCCCGCGGCTGGAACTCGGCCAGCGCCACTCGCGCCTGAGGCACCCGACCCCGAGGGGAAGAAAGCCTGGACTCGCCCCGAGGTGGGACTTGTATTGTAACCCAGGTCTCAGATGACCATCTCCGGGGCTCTCCAAATTGTCAGTTCCAGCTGCTGATTTCAGGTGTCCCCGGAAGCAGCCGGTGGAGCCACCGTGGGTTTCTGGTTTCTTTTTCTCTTCACTTAAAAGACCCCGCCACGACCCCACGAGCGCAAAGACAAAACCACGCGTACATTTTATTCTTGTTATTTATTGGCCAAATCTCGGCGGAAATGTAAAGGATGAAAAGAGAGTTTGCCGACATCATACGGTCACCGTCACGCCCTCTGAAGCCCTGTTAATTACCCTGGCTCCCGCGTGCGCCCGTCCACCTGCACTCACCGTTCACAGCTGTGGACGCGGACATCCTGAGGCCTTTCAAGGCTGAGAGCCACCCCGCAAGATGCAGCTTAATGTCCTGGCACGTGGGTGCGAATATGCGAGGCACCTGACGCAGAAATGTCTACGGAGCAGAGCAAAGACCGGAGAAAGCGGCCGCCCAGTACACCTCACCGGCTGTCCAGCATACAGGAGTTCTAAGTCCTGATGCCAATATCCCCGGGAAGTAGAGAAAAGCGTGCCTTGGGTGCCTGGGAAACCAGAGCCCAGCATGCCCCATGGCCTGGAGAGGAGTTTGCTCGGGGTCTCCACCCAACTCACCTTCCTCCCGCAACCACGCGGAGGAAAATTCTGAAGATGGATTCCCTGAGACCTGGCAACTACTTGAATTCCCTAGAAGACGCTTTCATTTCTCCCCAGACTGAGTTTCCAGCCTCAGGAAACTACGCCTCCGCCTCCGTTGATTTCTGCCATCATTCTCTCTTTCTCCTTCTGCCATCATTCTCTCTCCTTCCTTCCCTCTCCCTTTTTTATCTTCCTTTCTTCCTCCTCTAATATAAAATGACACTATCAATTCCTTGTGTCCATAAAGATCAGTTTGCCACAATTCGCAAAATTGAGTCTCACAGAAACAAAAACAAAACAAAAACGTGAAACAGGTAGGCTGGTCCGAAGGTATGTAGGTAGCTCAGTTGATTGTTCTGTTCGTTACAGATAGAGCTTGTTCTACTCTTTCCCCCTTCTCCTTAATGCAGTTGAGGAGGAAGAAAAAACATCAACAACAACAAGGACAAACCCTAGTAAAGAGGTGTTGATTGTTCTTCCCATTTCACAAATGAGGAGGCATTAGCGTGATTTGTCGGGAGGATCCACAGCTAGTAAGAGGCTGTAAGAACCAGAATTTTTCCATTCTCTGAATAGTTTGCTCATCATCTTCAGTTTCCATCACTAAACTCCTAATCGTGGTTTCCTTAAATCTCCATCCTCCACCCCATATTCCCACCCCCAGACTTCCTTAGTGAAAGGAAATTACTTAAAATTAACATTGCAGCTCTCCCAGAAATAAAATTAAAACTTTTTCTGTGTTTGCACGGAAATCTTTTCCTCAGAATCCTCCAAAACCTTGATGGAAAGAGCTTTGCAGTCAAAAGGACCTGTTTCCGAGTCCAGATTCTGCAGTTTACCAGTGGAATAATTCAACTTCTCTGAGTGTCAGTTACCAAATACGTAAATCAGAACTGATGAGATCCTGTCTTGGAGAGTCTCTGTTAGGGTTAGGGATAATGTGTCTTGCATACTTTATGCATAAGATGTTCAATCTGGCACTTACTACAAACATAATTCTTTATATTCCAACCTTATAACCAAATATTAATACAACAGATCTCAAACCCCAGAAAGCTGAGAGCCTGGAAGTCACAACATCGATATGAGTGAGTCTATTCCCATTACATTTTTTATTGGCAAAAAAAGAGGACCATGTTATATGAATGCAGCTGTCTGAGTCTCAAAAATAATATCCTAGCATATGTGATAAAATAAGAAACAATGGATAAATCTAGGTATTCACTGGGCTTTTTTTGCATCCTTTCTGTAAGTTTGAAATTTTCAAAATTAAAAACATGGGAAAAAAAATGAATGATTCACAGGTGTTTTTCAGAATGCCATCTCCATGATTATAGCTTAGTATTTGTAATCCACATGTTACATAATAACTGAACTTAGAACAGATTTGAAGGGAGAGGGCAACACAACAGCAAAAACCTAGAGGTAGTTCACGTCCTTCCTCAGATCCCACAAAATGTTTTCCAGGGTGACATTGGACAAGCCTTCCATTTTGCAAGTCAAACATAAAGTATATTCAAAAGTTGCAATGATAAATATTTCTAAATGTTTCTCACTTCTCTCCTGGAGGAATGAAAAAGCATAAGAACCCTAGCTGAGGCTGCAGCCCTTGCTTTGATCTGCCCCGATCTCTCACCACTCCCCTCCCCCAAGAGTGCGCTTCACAGTGACAGAGGCCAGACAAGTGTGAGTCACCTGACTTGACAAATGGGAGCGTGACTGAGAGGTGAAGACTAGTAACATCTCTCTTTGTTCCTCTCCGCAGAAGCATCCTGTCCCTCCTTGACCTACAAGTGAACTACAATCAGGTGGTGAGGCTATTGCTGTTTGTGCATACGTTTAATATTTAACAAGCTGCTAAGTATTTTCTTAGTTTATCTTACTTTATATTCATAGTAACCCCATGAGCAGCAACTGTTAACTCTGTTTTATAATTAAGAAAACCGAAGTTCAGATAGCTACAAGAATATGCTCAAGGTCACCAAGCTTTTAAGAGCCAGAAGCAAGACTGCAGGTAGGTTGGTCTGTCCCCAAAGCTCACCCACTCTCTACACTACCTCAGTGACAGAAGTGGAACTGAGATCTTACCTGTCTTCTTCTGCTGTGATGCTGCTGTGAATATAAAATGCCACCTGCATTGTGCTGCAACTCTGCTACTCATATCTATTCAGATCATTCAATCAATAGGAAATATCTAAACTGATCCTTACAAATAAGAAAATTCAAAGAAATGACGCAACCTGCTGGGAGGTGGTAGAAAGGGGTGGAAATACAACCCAGGTCTCTATTATACTAGGGTCATTCTCAAACTTACTGGGGACTCTGGCACTCTGGCTTGTCCCATGATGTTAATAAATAATCCAGGCACTGGTTCTAGGAGCTTTCTCACACCTTATTTCATTTAATATCACCATTTTAGAGAAACTTGAAGAACCTGCCCAAAGTCACTGGAATAAACAGCAGAGCTGAAATTCAGACCCTGGCCTGAATCACTGTGACCCTCTGTACCCTCTTCAAAGGGGAAATACAATAGCTTCCTCTCAGTTGATTGTGAGCATTCATCTCTGCAGATGAGCTGACGTGTACGTGCCTGTGGCTATTCAGCATATGTATACTGTCACTGTTATTTTTTAACAAGTTTATTTTGTAAAGTTTGATGACATAGACATTCTCATATACTGTAGGTGTCAGTTGCAGCAACTCTTTGGAAGTGAATTGGATTTTTTATTTATTTATTTATTTATTTGTTTATTTATTTATTTATTTATTTTGAGACAGAGTTTCACTCTTGTTGCCCAGGCTGGAGTGAAACGGCGCGATCTCGGCTCACCGCAACCTCTGTCTCCGGGGTTCAAGCGATTCTCCTGCCCCAGTCTCCCGAGTAGCTGGGATTACAGGCATGCGCCACCACGCCCGGCTAATTTTGTATTTTTAGTAGAGACTGGGTTTCTCCATGTTGGTCAGGCTGGTCTTGAACTCCCGAGCTCAGGTGATTCGCCTACCTCGGCCTTCCAAAGTGCTGGGATTACAGGTGTGAGCCACCGTGCCCAGCCAGAATTGGAACTATTAAAATTGCAACAAAGGAAACTGACTCAGCAATTATCCTCCTAGGAATTTATCCTATGGGTTTATTTGTAGCAATAATCAAAGCTACATGGACAAGGGGGTTTATTGTGGCATTGTTCATAATAGCAACATCCAGAAACAACCAAAGTGCTGCACAGAAGGGTGGCCTTACAAAAGATGGTCTCTATTACAAAAGAGTACAATGTAGCCCTTAAAAAGAAGGAGCTAGGTCTGTATGCACTGCTAGGGAAAGAGACCCGAGGTGTATCATTAAGGAGAAAATGCAAGTTTCTCAACAGTATTGCAGTATGACTAAATGTCTGTAAAATCAAAGAGCAGAGAACATTTCTGGGAAAGTTATACAAGTAATTTTTTTTTTTTTTTTTTTTTTTTGAGATGGAGTCTCACTCTGTCGTCCAGGCTGGAGTGCAGTGGCGTGATCTCAGCTCACTGCAAGCTCCACCTCCCGGGTTCACGCCATTCTCCTGCCTCAGTCTCCTGAGTAGCTGGGACTCCGCGCACCCCCCACCCCCCCCAGCTTTTTTTTTTTTTTTTTTTTTTTTTTTTTTTTTGTATTTTTAATAGAGACGGGTTTCACCGTGTTAGCCAGGATGGTCTCGATCTCCTGACCTCGTGATCCACCCAAAGGCCTCGGCCTCCCAAAGTGCTGGGATTAGAGGCTTGAGCCACCGCATTCAGCCAACAAGTACTTTTTAACAGTAAGTACCTCTGAAAATTAGGATAGGGCAGGAACCTTTTCCTTGTATGACCTTTTATATTGTTTGAATACTTGAAATAAAATTTTATTGAAGTACATATGCTATTAGGGTTTTTGCTATGAACATGTCATTTTTAAATTAACCAATGACAATAAAACTTAAAATTTTGTTTTTTCAACTGGTAGTCATTAACAACACTTAGTACGTCAATAAGATTTTTGCTTATGTATTTATTTTTTGGGACGGAGTCTCGCTCTGTTGCCCAGGCTGGAGTGCAGTGGCGCGATCTTGGCTCACTGCAACCTCCGCTTCCCGGGTTTAAGCAATTCTCCTGCCTCAGCCTCCCGAATAGCTGGGATTACAGGTGCCTGCCACCACGCCTAGCTAATTTTTATATTTTTAATAGAGATGGGGCTTCACCATGTTGGCCAGGCTGGTCTCAAACTTCTGACCTCAAGTGATCTGCCTGCCTTAGACTCCCAAAGTGCTGGGATTACAGGCGTGAGCCACCACACCTGGCCAAGATGTTTAATTTTAAAGCAAAAATTCATGTGATGGAATGAAGGAGAAATACACTGGATAATATATTGTCCAGTCTTAAACACTGTCCTTTTATCCTAGCAACTCCATTAGACGCAGTTAAATAAGTAAATCATTAAGTTGCTAGCAGTCACATTGATACAGTTATAAGCTACTAATCTGACAATTATGAATACATATGAAGCAGTCTATCATAGATCATCTTTGCCATAAGATAGTAACTGTTATCTGGGTACTAATATTAACAGCTGTCATTTCTTGCTTTAGAGACAGAGTCTCACTCTGTTACCTACGCTGTCATCCAGGGTGGAATGCAGTGGCACAATCATGGCTCACTGCAATCTTGAACTCCTGGGCTTAAGTGATCCTCCTGCCTCAGCCTCCCAAGGAGTAGCTGGGACTCCAGACGTGTACCACCACACCTACCCAGGTAATTTTTATGTTTTCTCGAGACGGGGTTTTGCCATGTTGCCCAGGCTGGTCAAACTCCTAGCCTCAAGTAATCTCACCCCAGCCTCGCAAAGTGCTGGGAATACAGGGGAGCCACCACACCCAGCCAACAGTTCTGTTTCTTGAGTATTAATCTGCCAGGCTGTCTTGAGCACATATTTCTCATTTAGTCCTCACAGTCACCTTAGTGGGTGGTTGGTTTTTTTATACCCATTTTACAGATAAGGAAACAAAGGCTCATGAAGTCCAACCACCTGGCCAGCCTAGTAAGCAGAGGAGCTGCGGATCTAACCCTAGTCTCTATTACTCCTAGCGTTGAGCTTTTAACTACTTTGTGTGGCATTTCTTGATACAATGGGGCTTTGAGACTGGACACTCCTCTGCTAAGTGCCCAGGGTTTGGACCTCTCTGCTGTCTCCAGTATCCCATCCCTTGGTTTTCCGTCTCTCCATACTTCTCGGCTTCTCTTTTCTACCCCTCTGAGGTAGAAATACTTACCTCAGCTTGACCTATTGGCTGGTGCCTCGACCAGAGTATGATTTTTGTTTGACTTGAAGTCCATGGAGTCTCTGCAAATGTTTGAAAACAATCAGAAAATAAAATCCTATCCTGGCTTCACAAAGGGTCACTGCTCTCTGAAAACCCAGGAGAGACAGTGGCTGAAGGATGCTGTTTAAAAATAATGTGGTTACTCATGGAACTGGATGCACATCTGAATTTGAAGGAGAGTCAGGGAACTTTAGCTGAGGAAAAGTGAGGACATGACCCAGGAGGCTCTTGTCTGCCCGACAACTCACTGGGAACTTCCCTCATTGGCTGCAGGGAAAGGCTTAGCCTCCATCCCTCTGGTCAGGAATTTATCAGCCAGGACTCTTGTCCTCTAATAAGCCCTGCAGGTGTTGTATCGTACTCAAAGTAGCAGTTGGTTGAGAGTCAGGAAACTGCGGTTCTAGAGCTTTAGGTATATATCTAATGTCCCTGAACAGGAAAGCAGTTATCCCAACCACAAGTGACATCAGCATCTTTGCCTCTCCTAAAAGCATCACTGCTCCGAGCCCCGGGTAGCTAGAGCTCTTTCCTGCCACTGCTTGTTCAGTACCTGGTGACAAACCAACAACTGCAGATTGCGTCCAGAATCCCAGGGGCCCAGAGCAGCAAGGGGCATGGTTAACCAGGACATGGCTTCCTGGAAAAGAGGAGTTTTGAGCTATGCTTCTAAAGAGCCAGAGAATTACTTTCTGTCATTTGCTGTTTCCAGGACACATAACACAACAATCTTACTGTGTGTTATAAAGCAAGTTGCAGCTGAATGTTTTTGGAAGGGGGATGGGAAGTGATGGAGGTACGAAATGAATGTGGGAGAAATGTTAGAGGTAGCTAATTGCATGACTTAAGTTCCGTGGGGCTCTGCACCCCCTGTGGAGACCCAGCTTCCGCAAGTGCTGCTTAATCCCTGGGGAATGTCACTGTCATTCAGAGGCCAGTGTTGTGACTTTAGGCCCCAGCCAAGCAAAACAGCACTTCTCAGAGGCGGGGGACTCCTTTATCCAGCCCATCCCCCCGTTGCCTCCTCTGTCTCCCTTATCACCCCGCCTGTCTGTCAGGCCAGTTGGTCATCAGAGAATAAACATCTCGGGCTGTTTGCCCACCAACTCCAGGATCAGGTGACCATTATGGAAGGCAACACCGGAGGCCTCTGCATGCCAGAGTGACGCCAGGAACAGTGAGAGCCTGCAATGTGCTGACCTCACTGAGTGGGCACCCATGCAGCTGGCTGGGAGTAGACTAATGCCACTCCCTAGTCTGGCCCATTTGGTCATCCCAGGGCCACCCCATGCAGGAGACCCTGCCCCGCTTCCTCTCAGCACAGACTCTGGTGTCAGAATGACTCCATTAGAAATCCAGCCCCAAGGTCTGCTAGTCACATGATGTTATGCAAGTTACTCTACCTCCCCGAGCCTCAGTGTTCCCATCTGAGAAATGGGAATAATAGTGTCCACATCATGAGGTTACTGGGAGGATTATATGTAAAGCACTTAAGCCAGTGTCATCTAGCATATGACTGGGGCTCAGTAAACTGTCATTGGCTGTTTTTATGGTGATTACTGGACTGCCCATTGGGAATATTTAGTAATCATAATACACAGTCCCTTAAAAGAGCTTGCTGTGGGTCAGGAGGTCAGCCACTTTCAGCACATATAAATCCCAGGGGGAAAAGAACGTTCCCATTAGGAACGCTCAGTAATGATCATACACAGTCCCTTAAAAGAGCTTACTCTGGGTCAGGAGGTCAGTCACCTTCTGCACGTATAAATCCCAGGGGGTAAGATACCTGCCTCGGCCTCCCAAAGTGCTGGGATTACAGGCCTGAGTCACCCAGTCTGGCCAATAGTCCTCTATTTTGGTAACACCATGTTAATACCGGATGAGCAAGAATTATATTGGAGGTCTGTACTCCAGAGGGTGAGAACTTAAACCTCACAAAGATTCAGGGGCTTGCACATTAGTGGATTGGTAAGGACCCAGTCGTCCTAACCAATCCACCTACCTCAGCCTCCCAAAATGCTGGGATTATAGGCGTGAGCCACCGTGCCTGGTCCATTTGTATATCTTTAAACTGTCTCTTTTGCCCATCTGTATATGTTTTTTATATTTTTCCCCTCAATTTTTAGAGCTCTTTATAAATTAGGGAGATTAGACCTTTGTCTATGATAAAGATGGTTTATTATTTGTTTTTTCTTATTGTTTT
>NC_045442.1:22950530-23032569 GCF_002776525.5 Piliocolobus tephrosceles
TTTGTCTTTTCTTATTGTATTTGCCATGGTTTATTATTCATCTTTTCTTATTGTTTTTGCCATGCCAATGTTATTTTATTTTTATGTAGTAAAATGTGTCAGTTGTTTCTTCTGTTGCACCTGCATTTTGAATCGGAATTAGAAAAAGCTTCTAAACACTGAGATTATTTTTTAAATTCTCATGTTTTTTCTAGCATCTGTATGATTTAATTTTCTTACATTTAGATGTCTGATTCATTTGGAGTTCATTCTGGTGCACAGTGTAAGGCATGGAGCCAGTTTTATCTTCTCCAAATGGCCATCCAGTTGTCCCAACACCACTTATTGAAAGGGCTCACTTTTCTTCCAAGATATAAGATACCATCTTTATCATATGCTAAATTTCCATATGTACTTATGTCTAATTCTGGACTTTCTATTTTTTCCTAATAGTCCTCCTGTTCACTTATCAGTTTTAATTAAAGATCTTCTATAATAATATTTGTTATTTGACAAGAATTCTCTCTTCTCACAGTTCTTCTTTTTGGGGTTTTCATAACTGTTCTTGCATTTTTATTTTTCCATATGAGCTCTGCAATCAATTTTCTAGAAAAAAAATGTGGTATTAAAAAAAATAGCCAGCCGTGGTGGCACATGCCTATAATCCCAGCTACTCAGGAAGCTGAGGCACAAGAATCATTTGAACCCGGAAGGCAGAGGTTGCAGTGAGCCGAGATCGCACCACTGCACTCCAGCCCAGGTGACAGAGCGAGACTCAGTCTCTAAATAAATAAGTAAGTGGTATTTTTATTAGGATATTGTTAAAATCATATATTATCTTGAGGAGAATTAGACCTTTACAATGTTGAGTTAGTCCCATCACAGAACAAGGGATGTCTTTTGCTTTGTTCAAGTCTATTTTTATGCCTTTAGGGAGTATTTTAAAGTTTTCCTCAGAGAAGTTTTGGTGGTTTTAGTGGTATCAAACAAAACACTTGACACTCCAGCAGATCAAAGCAAAAGCTTTATTACAGAAAAAGTAATACTAGGAGGGAGGACAGAGCCAAGCAAATCATCACACTGACACCAGCTGCCAGACTCACAGCCCAGAGGGACAAGAGATATGGAGCCAGATGGGCAACTAGCCAAGTCGGAAAGCAGCACCCATAGCACCTCCCCCGGAACTAAGTACCACCCTCATAGTACCTGGGCTTGTAAGACCCTAGGGATTCTAAAGTCGTTCTATAGGTGGTTATGTTGAGAGCCGAGTTTGTCTATTATATACCATGTTTTCTTATTTATGACTATCTAACTCATTTATTCCATGCTTAGTGCCACGATATTGGATCAACAGCTCCCTAAGGGATTACGTTGGCGTTCCCACATAATTCACACTTTTCTTCTTAGTTTGTTCCTCAATATTTTAAGCTCTTTAGTTTGTATAATAAATAGGGCTTTCTCTTTTATTATCTTCTCTAACTGGTTATTGTTTATATAAATATAAATGTATATTTGCGTATTTATATTTCTATATTATTTAACCTGTATATAAAGCATGTATATCCACAGAATCATTTTGCTTGTTTTAGTTTCATCATTACAACTCTTGAGTTTTCCAGATACTCTATCATGTCATCTACAAATAGAGCTTTACTTTTTTCCCTGTCAATTTTTATTCCTCTAATAGTTTTGTCCAGTTGTATTAATACCTCGATTATGTTAAATAGTAGTGGATATATGGGCTTCTTTGCCTTGTTTCTGATCTGATGTGTTTATCTACTAAGATGCTGACTTTCCTAATATGTACATTTAATATATATATTCACATCTTTATATATACATTTATTATATTAAAATGAATTCTTACATTGGCATTGTGTGGAAAGTTAAAAAGACATGGAAAACGCCTGGCGTGGTGGCTCACGCCTGTAATCCCAGCAGTTTGGGAGGCCAAGGCGGGCAGATCACGAGGTCAGGAGTTTGAGACCAGCCTGGTCAACATGGTGAAACCCTGTCTCTAGTAAAAATACAAAAATTAGCCAGGCATAGTGGGTGCCTGTAATGGCAGCTACTAAGGAGGCTGAGGCGGGAGAATCACTTGAACCCAGGAAGCTAAATTTTGTATTTTTAGTAGAGATGGGGTTTCACCATGTTGGCCAGGCTGGTCTCGAGCCCCTGACCTCAGATGATCCACCTGCCTCGGCCTCCCAAAGTACAGGGATTACAGGCCTGAGCCACTGTGCCCAGCCAATTGTCCTCTATTTTTATAACACCATGTTAATACCTGATGAGCAAGAATTATATTGGAAGTCTGTACTCCAGAAGGTGAGAACTTAAACCTCAAGAAGATTCAGGAACTTGCACATTAGTGGATTGGTAAGGACCCAGGGCTCTAGGGTCTGTCATCCCCTCCAGAGTAAAAGGTAAATCTTTTGCAATGGCCTTATCAACTTCTTTCCACTTTCAAACTTCTACTTTCTCCTCTGAATAGCTGGTACACTGTGAGTGTCTTATAAGTGTCTGATGTAAACTGGGTGAGGATCAGGATCAATCTATATGTGAAATATTAGCAAAACTTTGAAAAATTTTTGATAACATGGATAAAAGAAAACCAAAAGCTCTAATATTTTCTTCTTGCATTCCAATGGATTGACTTTTGAGCCTCATTTTTGGAAGTCAATTGAATAAATTATTACTTTTATTTTATTTTATTTATTTTGAGAGGGAGTTTTGCTCTGTCACCCAGGCGGGACTGCAGTGATGCAACCTCGGCTCACTGCATCTTGTACCATCCATCATCCAAAAGGAAACATAGAGAGACTGCCTTGGTCCATCTATCGAGTGATAGGAAATGCTGTCAGCTTTCTTGGAATGAGGTACTGCCTGGGAAAGGATTCTGCAGAAAGTATAGGCTGGGCACGAGTAGCTCTGCTACCTGAGCCATGTGACATAGAGAATCCTATGGCATGAGAGGTGTTTATGGAAGGAAAGACATATTGAATCTATTACAAGCCCTAGTAGGGGGATCATAATGTAGACACCTAGAGTTCTGGAGCAAGTCATGACATGTGCAGCAGAAATTTACAGCATTTGGAAACTAGTTCCTAGTGGGTGACTTGGCCCTAGTAGAGACAGAGCCTCTGATCTTGCCGACCATGGAACATCAAGTGACTATGTGACAAGAGCTGCTACATTACATTTCTACTGTTGTATAACAGATTATCATAAATGTAAGGGCTTAAAAGGGCAGACATTTATTTTTTCACAGTTATGCAGGTCAGAAGTCCAGAATGGCTCAACTGGGTTCTCTGCTCAGGATGTTACAAGGCCAAAATCAAGATATTGGCCAGGTTGGGCTCTTATCTGGAGGCTCTGGGTAAGAATCTGATTCCAACTTCATTCAAGTTGTTGACCAAGTTCAGTTTCTTGTGGTTGTAGGACTGGAGTCCTCATTTTCTAGTTGACTATCAACGGAAGGCCTCTCTCAGCTCTTAAGGCCACTACACTCCCTTTCAAGTGGCTCCACCATCTTCAAGCAAACAACAATGCATCAAATTCCCCTTATACTTGAAAAAGACTTGAACCCACCACTAGAACCTTTAGAGTAAATCCAGCACACTCACTGTTCCTCACAATCTAAATTACATAACTCCTATGCTTAGAGAATTGGCTCCTTCTCTGTTTATTAGCAGGCTGTGCTTGAGCAAGTCAAGTTATCTAATCTCTCTGGTTTAGTTCCTGATCTAAAAAAATAAAAGTATAACACCTTATACGGCTGTTGTGAACATCAATGAAATAACACTTATAAAGTACCTGACACATGCAGATGCTTAGTTAATGAAAGTAGTCAAAACCAGCACCTTCACCACCACCACCACCACCACCACCATCATCAGAACAATGGAGACATGAACAATGCTGTTTTAGGCCTCTTTGGCCTAGAGAATGACAAGCCTTTGGTAAAGTAACTATGGAATGAAAATAGTTTGGGGCTCCAAATCCTAATGTATCTGAATTCCTGGGATCCCTGGAGTCCCAAGTTCCATTAAAGCATCATGGGTGGTATGTGTTTGGTGGCCCTCTGTCTTAGTTGGTTTGTTGTTGCTTATAGCAGAATACTGAAACTGGGGAATTTATAAAGAAAGAGAATGCATTTCTTACAGTTATGGAGGCTGAGAAGTACAAGGTCAAGGGGCTGCATCTGGCAAGGACCTTCTTGCTGATGAGGACTCTCTGAAGAGCCCCTAAGCAGTGCAGGACATCACTTGGCCAGGGGGCTGAGTGTGCTAGCTCAGGTCTCTCTGCTTCTTCTTATAAAGCTATCAGTTCCACTCTCATGATAACCCATTAATTCATTAACCTGTTCATCAGGCCCAATCACCTCTTAAAGGCCCACTTCTCTAAATAATGCCACATTTAGGATTAAACTTCAACATGAATTTTGGAGGGGACAAACATTCAAACCACAGCACCATCATTGGTTTTGCATGTAGAAAATTAATGGCCATTCAAATCATTCTACTTTTCTGGTCTTAATTGACAGTTGTTCTTCTGACATTGTTGGGATGAGGTAGGCTCCCTGCTTTGTGCTACCACAGCAACAAGAACTGCCCTCATCACCACCCTGTCTTCTAATTGCCTCTTGCTGGCTACATACTCCATGAGACTGTGAGTGCTCTGTAAAGGTGAGTGTTTTTGTCCTACTCAGCATTGTATTTCCTGGATATAACACAGCATATGATAGCATAGCAAGTGCTAATTAAATACTTGTTCAATATATGAATGAATGAATGTCCCCCAGCTCTTTTAATCATTATACCTAACAAGGCAGAAAGAATTAAGTGAATTAGGGACATTATTAATACATAGTAATTAAAAATGATAATCATAACCATTATGTAGAAAGTTAAGAAAACAATTATGTAAGAATGCCAAATGATAGAAAAGTTACTTAAACTCCTTTTGGCCACACCAGAAAATGAGGCTATCAACATCTGCAATATTGGTTTGTTGTGATAATTAAAAGAGAGAAAATAGGTAAAATATTTAGCATGGTGCCCAATACGAACATACGTTTCATAAATGGTAGTCATTTTGTTGTTGTTTACAATAATAGTAGGTGAAAGAAAAAAAAGAATGAAAATAGTTATTCTAGAGCTTATAAAATGATAGTTCTATAAGTCTATAACTTCAAAGTTTCTATAGCTTCAAATTCTATTTCTATAAAAATAACTATCACAAATATTTCTATTTCATCATTAAAGTCAAAGTGACCTGGGTTTATTACCAATTCTCTGAGCCCCATTAATAAAGTAAAAATAAGTATTATATCCTACTTGCTTTATAGGTCTTCAGTCAATCAAAAGCATTTCTAAATGTGAAAGTGACTTGAAAGTAGTCACCTACTTTTTTCCAGTTCTTTCCTGCCTTAGTTTTCCCCTCTGGTGTCCTTGTGATGGATGTACTGGCCACAAGGGAGATTCTATACAAAAAAGGAGTCAGTAATTGGAGTGAAAATCAGTATGGGGTTGCCCATGACTTCAGAGAGTCAGAGTGGCCAGCCCTGGAGAGGATCTAGGGAGCAACCCCAGGGAGTGGGGTCCCAAAAGAGAACCTGGAGATGACTGGGAAGTGCAGACAAATCTTCTATGCTGGATTCTGGGTTTGGAAGAGCTCAAGAAAATGACATGAAGACCCAGGAATGTAAAATATATATACCCAAGGACAGCATCCTCAGACCACCAGGGCTCAACTGAGGCATGTTTTTGCTCAAAACTAGCTCCAGCTTCCCACTTCCCATACCTAAGCCACCCACAGGCCCCAGCCTATTATTAGTATTGGCTGTTTGGCTCTGAATGATGTGAGCCTTTCTTTGACTCTGTCTCCAGGCTAAGAAAAACATAGGTCTTGGCTGGTTAAATTCTGCATCTACAGAGTCATAGCAACTGATCAGTACCACGAAGGTTATTCCTGCTGCTGGATGTGTTGTTTTCTGGCTCCAGAAATAGCATGCATTCCTTGCCTCTGTGTGGGTTTTACCCACTCCCTCTGAGAATACACAGACAGAAGTTGGATCAGGGACCACTCATGCTAAATGTAAACAGTTGGGTGTATTTGGAGTCCTTTTGTTTTAAAAGTCTAGCAGCTTCCTTTGCACCTGTTGGCAGAGTGTCAACTTTCTCTGTTTCATTCATGCTGCATGGGAGAGTCAATCATAGCTTCAATTACAAAGTCAACAACAGTTGGGAAACCCTTCCAGGCAATTTCTCTTAATCCTCATAAAAACTCTACATAATTCAAGGTAGATATTATGCCCATATTAGGAACAAGAGAACTGAATTTCAATGAAGTTCAAAAACTTGAACAGGAGCACATGGCAGAGCCAGGATTCAAAGCTAGGGCTTTGGCCTACTGAAAGCCTGAACCTTTCTACAACACCAGATTATAAACAGAGAATGTTGGGACTTTAAAGATTGCTTTGTAAGTTTATACTTTGAGGCACTACTGCTAATCCAAGCACATAAGAATAATAAATAAAATATGGAAAAAATGGTAATCTTTGCTCAAAAGCACAATGAACATCTCCATGGACTACTCAAAATGAACCTGAAAAACAATATTTTTAAGCAAATGAAAACATCTAACCCTAAGAAAAAAGCCAACAAAATCAACCAACAGGAAGAAAAATTTAATACAGATAAAATTAAAATAATAAGATTACCTTACAGATACTTTAAAATATGTTTAGGTTGCTCAAACTAAGGAATAATATGCATATAAGAACAAAATAAAGGCCAAAACAGGCAGAAAAAAAGGAGAACAGGTGAGTAATGAAAAAGAACCAAGTAGGAATCTTGGCAAAAAAATAAATAAACAAAAAAGAGTGTTCCACTTTTGGCCTCGATGGATTAACAGAGACCGGATTTACCCTCTTGCCAGAAACAACAAGAAAAACAGAAAAACATGACACAATGGTTTTCAAGACACTTGACATTAGGAAACAAAGAACGTGATCCCTGAACAATGGGAGGCAAACAAGGTGAGCCCTGTTATTACTACAGCTTACTGCCTTAAGAAGGGTTCCAGGACACAGTCCAAGGGTAGCGGGTGGGGAGGGTGGGGTGAGGGGGTGGTAGGGTGTAGGGAACTAAAAAGCCCAGTAGCATTTCTGATTTGAAGAGACAGAGCTGAGAATCTAGTAAGACCAAGATGCAAGTGTTCGTAGGACAGAGTACCAGAGGGGAGACAACTGCACAGAGACTGAAACCCAGAGATCTCCAGAGCATCCCTCTCAAATATCCAGCAGAGTACTAATCAGTGCACGTGTGTGAGGTCAGGAGAAGAATCATCTGAAAGGATCTGACAGAACAGTGTTCAGCACTCACACAGGACTGGCAATAATCTCTGTTCCTACCAGAGAGAATGGAAAAACTCCACATTCACAGGGCACTGGGTAGCATATTCAAGAAGATCTTGCTTTAGTCGTGAGTAATAATTAGCCTAAGACTGAGTACTTCTCTGGGTTCACCTTAAAAATCATAAAAGCAAGATCTAAAAGCATCAAACTGTTTCCAAGTAATAGTTGGAAAAAAGTTCAATAAAGTTCAAGATTTACAGAGATACAAAAATATCCAGCACCTAATAGGGTAAAATTCACAATGTCTGGCATCCAGTCAAAGATTACTTGGCATGCAAAGAGGCAGGAAAACACAGTCCATTATGGGGATAATAATCATTCAATTAAAACCAACCCAGAAATGGCACAGATGTTAGAATTAGTAGAAGGCATTAAAACAATGATTATAACTGCATTCCATATGTTTAAAAAGTTAAGTAGAAACATGAAAGATATATAAAAAGATCCAAATAGAACTTGTAGTGATACAAATTACAATGATTGAGGAAAATAATAAACATGAATATAGTTTCATCAACTCTAACAAATGTACCACTCTAGTGAAGAATGTTCACCAGATAATGGGGGAGGCTATTCACGTGTTGGGACAGGGAGTATGTGAGAAATCTCTGTACTTTCCTTTCAATTTTGCTGTGAATCTAAAACTTCTCTAAAAACAACATCTTTAAAAAACATATTATGTACAGAGGAACAAAAAAAAAGATGACAGCAGGTTTCTTGATTTCTCTTCAGAAACAATGCAAGCGAGAAGACTTGGAGTAACATCTTTAAAATATTGAAAAAAATTGTTGACCTATAATCCCATATCTAGTAAAAATAACTTCCAAAACAAAGATAAAATAAAGTCATTTTGACACACAAAAGTTGAAATAGTTTATCACCACCAGACTCATACTATAGAAGTTCTTCTAAGGTCGCTCAACCAATTAGGAGCACAGCCAGGATTTGAAAACAATAAAATTAACCACAGCAAACATTCAACAAACATTGGCTTATGGAATAACGAAGGACACTCACTTAACCTTCACAACATCCATATAAGGTGTGCATGACTTGGCCTCTCTTTATAGATGAAGAAACTGAGACCTGGGAAGGTGAAGAAACTTAGCCTAACGCACACACTTGCCAAGGTTCAAATTCAGGCTTCTCTGAATTTGGAGGGTGTGATCTTTCCCTCGTATGCCAATCTCTTGGGGGCTCCAGCAGAAAGTGGACCAGAGCGTCCGGCCTCTCTCTGGGAGGGTACTGGCAGCTGGAGATCTCTGTCTGGTCAGCTAAGAGCCCAGATCCTTAGATGGTCAACCTGACTTCTCAGGCTGAGGGAGTCAGTGAAGGAGCAAGTGAAAAGTTGAGACCACTCTCCAACAGGCCTGGGACATGCAGGTGAGCCCAGGCCCCATAAGCTGGAACCATGGAGGAGTTCATAAAAGGTTACTCCCATCCTGCAAGAGCAGTTCATCCCACTGGTCTCAGCTCTACCTCTCTAACACCCCCCAAAAAGGAGAGCCAACTCCAACAACCCCTTAGTGTCCCTGGAGATAGTGCTTTCTGCATTCCACATCCCACTGACAGATTTTTGGCTTCCTTTGATAACCCTAATAAAATGTGCCAGTAATAATTTATTTTTCCTTGGGAGTGCAAAAGGCTTATTGGGGAAAAAAAAAGAAAACAAAAAAAAGATAATTTGTTTTGCCTTAATTAAGAACTCCTGCTTGGAGTCAGTAAAGGAATGACCCTCCACGGCCTGATGATCAAACTCAGGGTTAAAGGTCTTGGCTCTCCACCCACTCCTAGTCTCCATGCCTCTGAACTCTCCATGACACCTTCTCTCTATTAGGTGCTGGACAAGACCTCCCTCACTGCCTTCTGAGGTTTGTTTTTACAACAGTAAGAGCTTCCATTTACTGAAAGCCCACTCTGGGCCAGGCCCCATACAAGCAAATGACCTGCAATCTCATTGATTCCTCATGGCCACCCGGAAGAGTGCCATTATTGTGTCTACTCGGAGATGGTGAGTCACACAGCAAGTGGCAAAGACTCAAATTGCATGTACTTGCTTCTGAGCCACACTGCCTTAGTCAGCTGAAAGTGAGCCAGGAGACCCCCAAAAGCCAGACAAGGACCCTGCCTTGAGTCGGCTATTCCTGGGATGAGATAAGAATTGAAAGTCAGAGTCAACTGCCTTCCCTCTGGGCCCTCTGGCACAGTGATTACCCTCATAGGTCTGGAGTCCAAAAGGCATGGGGTCAAATCCAGGCTGCTTCCATGCTGTGTGGCCTTGGGCAAGGTACTCAAGTTCTCCAACTCTCAGTTTTCTCATTTGTGAAATGAAATAACAAGCTGTTGTACAGTTTAGACTCATAGGGCTGGAACTGAGTCAACTCAGGCAGCAGGGGTGTCAAGGGCGCCCTTATGAACAGGCCACAGCATAGCAGGTCTGAGCAGGAACTCTGGAGACTGGCTTCTTGGGTTCAAATTCTATCTTTACCATTTATTAACTGTGCGACTTCAGGCTGGTAACGTGGCCTGCCTGAGCCTCGGTTTCTTCATTTACTAAAAAAAAAGAAAATGGGTAACTGCTTCTTCTCCTTCCCTCTCCTTTCCTTGCTGAACAATTCACGGGGTGGGAGGACTGGGGAGGAGAACACTGCAGTGTCAGAGTCTGTGGAGGGTTAGGAGGGCATCCGTTTGGGAGGTGGCATGTCACAGGAATCAGAATGGGAAGAGGGCAAAGCCCCAATGGAGGGGCAGCCCAGCACGAAAGGTAAGAGACCAAGTCGGGTGAGAAGGGACTCTGCTGGTTCAGGGAAGTGGTGGCCCAATATGGAGAGTCATAGAACAGGTGGGGCAAAGAGAACATACACTGTGAAGGGCAGAGGCCCAGCCTGGCATGGGTGTCAGAGTCCAAGTGGAGTGAAGAGGGCGTCCACATGTGGGGAGGCTGAGTTCCCGAGCTGATGACAGCATCTATGCATAGGTGACAGGTGGCCTGGAACGGGGGATTTGGGGCCCAAGCAGAGAGAAGAGTGTCTGATAAGGGAAGGATTAGTGGAGGACATGGACATTGGTCACCTACAGGGGGATTAATCAAAGAAGGCAACACATTCAGGATAATGAAACCAGAATTCTTGCCACTGGAGAAATGGGTTGCAAAGATGTAAAGGGAGAAAATGAGAATAAATTCTATGGTGTGAAATTGGAACTGGAAGTTTCAGCGTGAATTTATTTCTGTATGTATTTTATCTATATTTATTTCTTATATAGAGAATATAAATAAATCTAGAAGTAAATGTGTATCATTTATGTGTACCTTTTTGAAGACTTTTGAAATAAGCACAAACTTACAGAAAATTTGGAAGTACAAGTAACTTATTTTCTTCTATTTGAGAGTAAGAAACTGACCCGATGCCTCATTATTCCTGAACACTTTACTGACTTTTTTTTTTTTTTTTTTTTGAGGTTGGCGGGGTATGAGGACAGTGGGGGAGCATTAAGACAAAGCCTTTCTGTCAGCCAGGCTGGAATACAGGGGTATGATCACAGCTCACTGCAGCCGCAAGCCCCTGGGCTCAAGTGATCCTCCCAACTCAGTCTCCTGAGTAGCTGGCACCACAGATGTGCACAACCATGCCCAGCTAATTTTTTTTTTTATTTTTTGTAGAGACAGGGGTCTCCCTATGTTGCCCAGGTTGGTCCCTAGTGTGTGATTTATCCTGCATAAACTCAATATAAAGCAGGGATTTGACATAGTTGCATTACTCTCTTGTAATCCTCAGACACTATCCGAGTTTTGCCAGTTGTCCCAATCATTTTCTTTAGAGCAAAACGATCCAGCTCCAAATCATACAGTGCATTTAGTTGTCATGTTTCTTCAGCTTCCTTAAATCCTGAAAGATGGAATAGTTCCTTGATCTTTCCTTGACTTTCATGATCTTGACACTTTTAAAGATAACAGGTCAGCCGGGCATGGTGGCTCACGCCTATAATCCCAGCACTTTGGGAGGCTGAGGTGGGTGGATCACCTGAGGTCAGGAGTTCGAGACCAGCCTGGCCAACATGGTGAAACCCCATCTCTACTAAAAATACCAAAAAAAAAAAAAAAAAAAATTAGCCAGATGTGGTGGCATGCACCCAAGCTACCCAGGTGTAATCCCAGCTACCTGGGAAGCTGAGGCAAGAGAATCACTTGAACCCAGGAGGCAGAGGTTGCAGTGAGCCGAGATCGCACCACTGCACTCCAGCCTGGGCAACAGAGTGAGACTCCATCTCAAAAAAAAAAAAGGAAAAAAGGCGGCATGGTGGCTCACGCCTGTAATCCTAGCACTTAGGGAGGCCGAGGCGGGCAGATCACGAGGTCAGGAGATCGAGACCATCCTAGCTTAACACTGTGAAACCCCGTCTCTACTAAAAATACAAAAACAAGGCCGGCCATGGTGGCAGGTGGCTATAATCCCAGCTACTCAGGAGGCTGAGGCAGGAGAATGGCTTGAACCCAGGAGGTGCAGCTTGCAGTGAGCCGAGATCGCACCACTGCACTCCAGCCTGCGTGACAGAGCGAGACTCCATCTCAAAAAAAAAAAAAAAAAAAGGTAACAGGTCAGTTATTTTGTAGAATGTCCCCTAAGTGTCCCTTAAGTCTCCTTCATACTTGGATTCAGGTTATGCAACTTTGGCAGGAGTATCACAGAAGTGATATTTCTCACTGCATCTTATCAAGTGGTTCCTGGTTTCAATTTGTCCCGTTAACAATGATGTTCATTTTGATCTGTTGACTAAGATGGTGTCTGCTCATCTTCTCCATTCTTTTGCAATCAGTAACTCCTTTGTAATCAGTAAGAATTCTGTGAAAAACCATTAGGATGCTGCTGCATTTGTGCAAACTAGAGTCAGTGGTGGCTTTCACTGAGTTAATGGTAAAGTAGTGGAGAGGCAGGGACATGTTTCATAAAATTCAGGAAATAAAACCCACAGGTCATGGTAGCTATTTGGATATGAGGAATGGGAGAAAGGGAGAAACTAACAATGATGCTAATAGAGTTCCCATCTGGGTTGCTGGGTGCTGCAAATGCACTTGGTAGGTGTGTAAATTGGTTCAACCATTGTGGAAAGTGGTGTGGTGATTCCTCAAAAAGCTAAAAACAGAACTACTATTCAATCCAACAATCCCATTATTGGGTATACCCAAAGAAATATAAATCATTCCACCATAAAGACACATTCACATGTATGTTCATTGCAGCACTATTCACAATAGCAAAGACATGGAATAGACCTAAATGCCCATCAATGATAGACTGGATAAAGAAAATGTGGTATATATACACCATGGAATACTGTGCAGCCATAAAAAAGAACGAGATCATGTCCTTCACAGGAACATGGATAGAGCTGGAGGCTATCATCCTCTGCAAACTAATGCAGGACAGAAAACCAAATACCACATGTTCTCACTTATAAGTAGGAGCTAAATGATGAGAACATGTGGACACAAAGAGGAAAACAACAGACTGTTTAAGGAAGTCTATTTAAGGACAGAGTGTAGGAGGAGGGAAAGGATCAGAAAAAAAATAACTGTTGGGTACTAGGTTTAGTACCTGGGTAATAAAATAATCTGTACAACAAATCCCCACTACACAAGTTTACCTATAACAAACCTGCACATGTACCCCTGAACCTAAAAGTTAAAAAAATTAAAAAATGATATTCTGATTGTAAAATATAAATGGAAAGTAAAAAACAAAACAAAACAAACTTAAAATAGCTAAAAACAGTTTTGATAAAGGTAGAAATCCAGAGGACCTACACTACTAAATTTGAGAATTACCATTAAGTTACACTTATCAAGACCATATGGAATGACAGATAGAGAGATCAACAGATGAGAATAGAGTGAGAAATAGGCCTATACATATATAGTCAATTGATTTTCAGTGGTGCCAGGATAATTCAATGGGAGAAATACAATCTTTTTAACAAATGGTATTGGATCCAATGGACAGCTTCATGAAAAATACTTAAACCTTGGGCTGGGCACAGTGGCTCATGCCTGTAATCCCAGCAATTTGGGAGGCCAAGGTGGGCAGATTACGTGAAGCCAGGAGTTCAAGACCCACCTGGCCAACATGGTAAAACCCCATCCCTACTAAAAATACAAAACTTAGCCAGGTGTGGTGGCGCACGCCTGTAATTCCAGCTACTCAGGAGGCTGAGGCAGGAGAATCACTTGAAATGGGAGGCGGAAATTGTGACATTGCACTCCAGACAGAGTGAGACTCCATCTCAATAAAATAAAATAAATTTTGACTCTCACTTCACACCACACACAAAAATTAACTCAAAATGAATCATAGACCTAAATGTAAATGCTGATTATAAATTTTCAAATAAAAATAGAAAAAAATCTTTGCACAAACTTTAAAGATTAATAAATTAGATTTCATTAAAAGTAGAACTTCTGCTCTTCAAAAGCCACCATTAAGAAAATGAAAAGGTAAGGCACAAACGAAGAAAATGTTCACAGCACATATATCTAACAAAGAGCTTGAATCCAGAATATAGGAGGAACTTTACAACTCTGTATTAAAAATGCAAATCAGGAGATTTTTTATGATGAACAAAGACTGAAAACATAGAAGAAGATAAGCAAATGGCCAAGAAGTAATTTTAAAAAGCTCAACATTATTAGTTACCAGGGAAATGCAAAGTAAAACCATAATAAGAGCATCGTACACCCAGTAAAATGGCTCAAATCTAAAAGACTGGTGATATAAAATGTTGGTGAGGGTACAGAGGAACTGGAACTCTCATATACTGCTGGTGGGAAAATAATATGATACAACTACTTGGAGAGCAGTTTGGCAGTTCCTAATAGAGTTCAAATATACTTACTATACAACCTCTACAACCCAGAAATTGCTCACCTACTGAAATTAAATTCCTCCAGAAGAATTTAAAATATGATACGTCTACACAAAGACCACTATACAAATGCTCTCAGCAGCTTTATTCATAATAGCCAAAAACTAGAAACAATCTAAATATTCATCAGTAGTATGTGGATTTAAAAAATTGTGGTATGTTTATATGATGGAATATTACATAGCAATAAAAAGGAGTACAATAGCAACATATGAATTTCAAAGGCCAGGCACGGTGGCTCAAGCCTGTAATCCCAGCACTTTGGGAGGCCGAGACAGGTGGATCACGAGGTCAGGAGATCGAGACCATCCTGGCGAACACGGTGAAACCCCGTCTTTACTAAAAAATACAAGAAAACTAGCCGGGCGAGATGGCGGGCGCCTGTAGTCCCAGCTACTCGGGAGGCTGAGCCAGGAGAATGGCGTGAACCTGGGAGGCGGAGCTTGCAGTGAGCTGAGATCCGGCCACTGCACTCTAGTCTGGGCGACAGAGTGAGACTCCGTCTCAAAAAAAATAATAATTAAAAAAAATTTTTAAAAAAATGAATTTCAAAAATGTGTGGAGGAAAAGAAGCAAGATACAGAAGAGTATAATGTATTATTCCATATATTTGAATTTCTAGAAATGAAAAATTAATTTATATTGACAAAAAGCAGATAAATGGTTTCCTGGGACCAAGGGGACTGACTACAAAGGGGCATGAGAAACCTTTTTGGGAGTGGTAAAAATGTGCTAATTTATCTGAGGTATGTAACTATGAGTAGAATTACTAATCATAGGGTGGTTGTATGTTCTGGTTTTATGAATCATCAGACTTTTTCCCAAAGTGGCTGTACCAATGGTGGTGGTTTACATTCCCACCATCAGTATACAGGAGTCTCACTTGCTCTCTGTCCTCAACACTTGATACTGTGAGTCTTTTTAATTTTAGCCACACTGGTGGATATGTAGTAGTAATTTGTGATTTTAATTCACATTCTCTGAAGATTTTCCAATGTGTATTGGCTTTGGGAAATGCTTTTGCCCATTTTAAAAATTAAAATTGAGTTATCTGTATTTTTCTGATTATATTGTAGAATTTCTTTGTATAATGTGGAATTGAGTTATTTGCCAAATATAAATGTCAGTATAGCTTAAATTTGTATTATTCTTTTTATAAGTGAGGACGAACATCTTTTCATTGATTAAGAACCACTTGTATTTCTTTTTCTGAAGAGTCTTTATCCTTTGCCCATTTTAAAAATTGTTTTGGCATTATTTCATATAAATGATAGGAACTCTTTATATTATATGTTATGAAGATAAGATTAGCCTTTTGCCTTAATGTCAATGGCAATTTTTTTTTTCTTAGCTCGACACTTGTCTTTTGGCTTCGCTTATGGTGTATTTTTTGGACATGCAAAAAATTCTTTTTTTAAAAGAATTTTCTTTTAGATGTGTGGTCATTTTTAAGTCCAATGTCCCCATTAGATACCAAAAAGAGGTGATGTCAGACAATGTCAGGCAATGTCTAGCCACCTTGAACTGAGCCTATGGAAGGGCCTGAGCTAGTGGGGAGGGGAACAGGGTCTCAAGTCCTCTTTCTGCTACTTATGAGCTGTGGATCCTTAGGCAAGTCCCTTTACCTCCCCTTGGTGCAGTTTCTTTTTCTGCAAAATGGGGATATTGGGGACCACCTTACAGAGTTGATGTAACAATTAAATGAGATATTATACGAAAAGCACCTAACGCACAGCTGGCACAGAGTATAAACACTCCATACAAGGTACTTCTCTCTCTCTAAATGGTGTGTGTGTGTGTGTGTGTGTGTGTGTGTGTGTGTATAACAGGTGTAAGTAAATGTGTGTGTGTCTGTGAGTAGGAGGAAGCAGGGCCCAGCTGTAGGATACAACACACAGTTGGCTCGATTACTCATGGCCTCAAGATTAAAAAGCAGCTCCAAGTATTTACAGGCCCCCGGATAATTGCAAATCCCACAGCCTGGCTCCAGGCCAGAGCACTCTGCCTACCCTACCCTCCCCCACCTCCTCCACTGGTGGTCAGAACCTGGCTCCCCTACTCCCTCCGTGTGATGGCCTGGCCCATAGATACCCAGAGGATTTGAGACTCCAGGGTGGTCTTGAAGGGGAGAGACTGGGGCCTTGGTGGTCTGCTAAGCCTTCTGGAGATCCCCATCTGGACTGCTTGCCTGCTCTGGGGACCTCTCCAGGCAAGGGGATCAGTGTAGAGTCAGTGAGTAGAGGGGCTCTACATGGCCTGGGACTCTCCCCCTTAACACCTTGGCTCAGCCAGACTTGCAAATCTCATTCTTCAACACACTGGAGTTCACAGAGCGAGTGGGGCTTTATGTCTCAGTGTTTCTGAGAAAGGGCCAGGAATTCCTTTTTTGTGTATCCATTCATCCAGAGCTCTGGGAGAGCTGGCAGTTTAAAGGAGTCCCGCTGAGAATCTTCTAGGCAGACCAGGTACCTCTTCCCTGTGGAGCTTTGTGAAGCTGTTTTTCTCTGACTTTGCTAAAGATGAGAGGTGCATAGACACCTCTGGAACTAGCTGGAAAGGTGGCATGAGGCCAGGCAGGTCTCTCTGTTTCCCCAGTAGTGCCAGTCAGCCTCACAGGGCTCTGGTGCTAGGAAAAGGCTCACAGGCAGCACATCCATGCTCCTTCTTGTTCTACTCACTAGGGAAGTGGGCACCAAGAAGGGATATGATTTGCCTGAGGTCACTACATTAGAAGCAAATCCAAGCAGAGATCTAGAAACCAGGAGCACATTCTTTCCTCCCTTCGTGTTCCCAGCATCAGACATAGGGTCTTTAGTGTAATGGGAGCTCAAAGTGATGGTTGGCTGAATTCAAATACCAGGTTTCCTGATGACAGATCCAGTACTGATTCAGTTCTCTCCCAAGATGGCACTGGAAATATTCTACGCAAAGAAATACTTTGTAAAATACTTGTTGAGCGTAACTGTGGTAGATTAAAGATGAATGCAAAATCATGGCTATTCCTCCATGGAGAGGTGGAGCCCAATTCTCCTCTGTGTGAAACTAGGCTGGGCTTAGTACCTGCCTGACAAATTGAATGATGTGGAAGTGATGTTCTAGGACTTACGAGGCTAGGTCAAAAGGAATTTAGCGGCTTCCACTTTAGCCATTAGTTAGCACCCCCTCTCGCAAAACCTGAGCTTCCATGTAGGAAGTCCAGCCACACTGAGACCACCAGGCCAGAGAACTCACTTGCAGGCCTCTGGCTGACAGCATCTCTGAGTCCAGCCTTCTCACTTCCCCTAAACACACACCAGACACGGGAGTGATGCCGTCTTGGGCCCTCCAGTCCATCTGCTCTCTCCAACCCACTTAGGCAACCACCACTAATGCCATGTGAGGCAAAGAATCACCTAGTGAGTCCTGCGTGGATTTCCAATCTTCAAATTCATAAGATGCAATCAAATGGTGCTTGTTTTAATCTACCTGAGTTTTGGTGCTATTTGTTACACAATAATAAATAACTGTAGGAAAACTTTCCCTCTTCAGGAGCTGCTGTTGAGCCCGTTCCAGAGTGAGTACACGCAAACTTACCCCGCCCCAAATATTACAAATGTAACCTGGCTGCCAACTGGCACAAAAAGCTAAACCTAAGTCTCACGTAGCAAGCACTGCGCGCAAGGCAGTCTGTTCACACATAGTTCTCAAGCTACCTTTTAAGATAGTTTCATGTGGTGTCTCCATTTTACCTGAGAGGAAACGGAGACGAAGGTTAACAAACTTGCCCAAGACCACACAACTAACAAGTTGCGCAGCTGAGACTCAAAACCCACGCCTTTTTCCAGAGTCTACGTGTATTGTCTCCCTCGACGAATGGGTGCTACCTGGGGCTCTCCCCACTTAGAAGACATCATGCCCCTACAGGCTGTGCTGGTGACACAAGGGACTCTGAAGTAGACGTGGGAGTGAGGGTTCCAAAGCCCAGGAGAGCTGCCTCCAGGGTGATGAATGAGTCCAAACCCCAGGCCCAGCCTCGTTCTATCCACCCAAGCCCCCTCCTCAGGCCCCTGTCACAGCTGCCACCATCACAGCCTCCTATCCAATTACAAGCCCCAGACCGCCCCCCTCCCTGCCTCCTCTTCCTCCTCCTTCCAGTCCGCAGGAGGGCAGAGACCCATCCTTCCTGGGAACAGTGCTAAAGCTGGAGCACAAATCTGTCAAAGGCCGTGCCAGCTGCTGTCATCGCTGTGGCCCCCGCTTGCTGAGCTCATTCCCTGGGGTTCAAGGCAGCTGGTGCTGAAGAGGGACAGGAATGAGGGCCCTGCAGTGAGGATGTGTGGAATCCTGCAGTTGCCTTTGTTTAGATGTGTCAGACCACGCCAGGCCTGGGCTCTGCACCTGCTGCTGGAGGAAGTCACCTCCTACCTCCCACCCAGTGCATGAACATGTACACACATACAGTGCCACGTCTACCTCCCGCTCAGGACACGCTCGCTCTCTGTCTCACACACATACACACAGAGTGTCTCCT
This sequence comes from Piliocolobus tephrosceles, assembly GCF_002776525.5. Lineage (NCBI taxonomy): Eukaryota > Metazoa > Chordata > Mammalia > Primates > Cercopithecidae > Piliocolobus > Piliocolobus tephrosceles. The sequence goes on from NC_045442.1 coordinate 22,969,355, forward strand.
CTACCTCCCACTTCAGTGTGTGCTCACACACATACACATACATATGCTGACATAGTGTCCCTCCCACTCAGGGTATGTTTATGCTCAGCCTCCCACTCAGGGTATGTTTATGTACAATACACACACACACAGTGTCCCTTCTACCTCTGACATCAGTGTTCAGTGTGTGCTGACACACACACACATCCAGTGTCACCTCTACCACCCATTCAGCGGCCTCCCACACACTTGGCTCAGTGTGTGGAAGTGATGTGGAAGCTCCCACACAGGCCTGATAATTCTGGTCTTCCCCACTTAGTTGGTGACTCTTTCCTAATCTATTTTTATTTTCAGAGATGGGGTCTCAGGGTCTCAGGGCCTCACTCTGTTGCCTAGACTGGAGTGAGTGTTGCAATCAGGGCTCGCTGCAGCCTCCAACTCCTGAGCTCAAGGGATCCTCCTGCCTTAGACTCCCAAGTACCTTAGACTCCCAAGTAGCTGGGACTAAAGGTGTGTACCACCACTGCTGGATAAATTTTTTTTTTAAGTTTTTGTCGAGACTTTTTTCACTTTGGCCAGGCTGGTCTTGAACTCCTGGACTCCCGTGACCTTCCTGCCACAGCCTTCTGAGTAGCTGAGATTACAAGCATAAGCTACCATGCTTGACCCTGTTCTTAATCTAAGTTTCAGTTTTCTCATCAGAAAAATTGGTTAATCAAAGCATCAACTTACAGGTTTTTATATTTCAGGTCCTCACCAAATGATGGTTGAATAAAACCAAAGAGTCACTCCCCAAATCTATCATTCATCCCTATGGTGCAGGTCCCTAACCCCACTCCCTGTACACTTTCCCTTCCTTCCCACCATCCCACGCACACACGGACCTTGACCTGAGCTGCTCTTTATCAGGCCTGCCTTCCTCATGGCCACCCTCTGAGGCCTGAAGTGGGTGGTCAGAGGAGCTTCCTATGTTTTGGAAATGTATCTAATACTTGGAAAGACGTGACAAGCTCACTGGATGTTCTGTCAAAGCCACACTACAGCATGGTCCAACAGACCCTCTAAGGGTCATCTGACTCTCCAAGGGAAAGTAGCTTTAGTTGACCCACTATTTTCTGCTGATTAGACCCAGACTCTGTAAATGAGATGTTAACTTGCAGGGAAATAGGGGGCTGATAAACTGGAAGTGGCTCTTGTCTGCTAGAAAAGATAAACCTAGGGCGGGGCACAGTGGTTCATGCCTATAATCCCAGCATTTTGGGAGGGAGGCAGAGGTGGGTGGATCACGAGGTCAGGAGTTCGAGATCAGCCTGACCAATATGGTAAAACCCCCTCTCTACTAAAAATACAAAAATTAGCCGGGTATGGTGGCGGGCACCTGTAGTCCCAGCTACTCAGAAGGCTGAGGTAGGAGAAATGCTTGAACCTGGGAGGCGGAGGTTGCAGTGAGCCAAGATCGCACTACTGACTCCAGCCTGGGCAACACAGTGAGACTCCATCTCAAAATACTAAAATAAAATAAAAAAAGATAAGCCCAAATGTTAATGTCCTAGAGAACTTTTGTCATCCTGCTGGTTCCCTCATTAATAAGTCCCTGTAAGAGAATCATGATTTCAACTTTGCAAAAATTATGCTTCAACACTGATCTCAGGTTTCCAGAGGAGGTCAGAACTGGGGTGAGAGAACCTCTGAGGGTGGAAATTGGGAGGAAGAAGGTTGAAGTCGCTGTGAAGGATGACAGGCCATAGGGTGGAGAAGGCTGAGCTTAAGGCAGGAAGTGCCCCTGTGTCCTGAGTAAATGGTGCTGAGGATGCTGGTGGGAATATGTTGGGTGGGAGTGTTTGGGGGAGGCAGGGGAAGAGGAGCAGACAGAACTGGAAGAGGTGATTGCTCAAAAACAGTGGTCAAGCAAAGTGGCCACCGAACCAGGAGCTCATTGGTCTCTCTTCCTAAACCTGAGAGAGAAGGTGGATGAGGAAATCCGGTCTCTATGAGGGAGTGTTTCAAAGAAAAGAAACCTCAAAAAAAATTCTCATGGAGTAAAAGGAAGGTTCCAGAAGGCTTGGTGATACGAGTTTTTTGGAGGAGGTGGGGGTGAATATGGAAGATGGCAGGATGTAAGGAGCGGCTCCTGAGGTCCAGGAATGAAGGCAGCAGGGTGGGAAGCCTTCTGGAAGGAAGCTGAATCATAATGAGGCCTGTGACAGACTGACCAGGTCTGGGGCTTCCTACTGGAACAGGGCCTGGTGTGGACTCAGAGATCAGGGATGCTTCAGGTCTGAGTTCTGAATGCTGGGCAGGGACCACTGGGGTTTTTCTTAGTGGGCTAGGCTAGAGGAAACAACTATGGAGTTGGTCACACTTCATGCGTGACCACAGCAGCTTTTAACAGAAGTTCCCCAGAAACCACTGGTACAAGGACAATATCAGGTGGCAAGGAGCAGCCATAAGGCCCCCCAGCAGCATATCTGCACCACCAGGGCTGTGATTACCCCCAAGTCCCACCCTCAGAGCTGCTGCCGGCATAGGCTCATCAGCTGTGAACTTCAGGTTTCCCCTAATGAGGAGGCCGATGAATCAAACTGGCTAGTTTACAATTACTCTCCGCTCAAGAAAGGAATGAGCTTAATAGCCCCGAGTAAAATGGGGCAGTAACACATTACGTGGCTGGTCAGGATGGAGACATTGGCTCACCGTTCTCTGTAACCCCAGATCTCCAGCTTGGGGGCCTCTCTAAAGTTCTGCCAGTTTCAGGGACTCCCCTCTATATCCAGTTGCTGTGCCACTGTTTATTTATTGTAGTAAAGATAAATTTCACTTTCCTCATTGGATAAAAACACACAAAACAAAAAATCTCTGCTGCTTTCTTTTGTAAAGATGCCTCAGAAAGGACGTCTCCCAGGTTCACAAACCATCCTTTCCAAAGGTCAAAGTTTTAGCCGACCTAACTCCACTCTTTGAGGTCAATACATTTCCCTGGTTAGCAGGTCTCACCTGTGGCCCTCCTGGGCCCTGCCCGAGACCCAGTGTGGAATCTCCAAGGGGAGAGACTAGAAAAATCACTTTCAAGTGAATTTGATAATGAGGCAAGGACTGAGTAGGTTTAGATTAGAACCTCTGCAGTTTGCTAACGAGATAGTACACTGGGTTCCATACACATTTCTAGACAAAGTTCTGGCAAAGCTATTCCAGAATCTTACCTCACCACTAGGTTCCCCTCGGGTTGGGGGGTTGGGGGGCAGATGAACTAGGCCCCACAGCATGCAGCTTCTCTCTAGCATCCATTCCTCATTTCTCTATGGGTAGAATCTAGTTAAAGAGAACCATGGCAAAGACAGAAGCAGTCTGTGGGGCAGTCTCCGAGGGTGAAGCAGCCAGGGTATTGCAGGAGCTAGCCTACCACAGGTGGAACACTCACTTATTGCAAGAGGCTAGACGTCACTGTGGACCTCTGAGGTGGACGAGGCCTGCGGTGAAGCTGACTTCCACCACTTACAGCTGCATGGCCATGAAGGGTAATAACTTCTTTAAGGCATAGTCCACTCCTTCAGAACATGAAGAGAACAGTAGTTCTTTCAGGGTTGCTGTGAGCTTTGTCTACCAGGAAGAACAGAAATTACTCAGCATAGAACCTGACACATAGTCAGTGCTCAGTGAGTGCCAGCTACTATGTATTCAATAAACACCGGGTATAAATAACAAAAACAAAACAAAAACAGATAGTCCTGGCCCCAGCACAGAACTTACAGGGTACAGGATCTTAAAGGGACATTTACCTCTAAAATAATAGAAGACAATGGGTATTTGTTTTTAAAGTGACAGGAAAATAACTGTGGGTCAGAAATGAATTTTTTTCTGACCCCTAAAAGCAGGAAAAAAAAAAAGAGGAGAGTTCTGACCTTGCCCCTTCTTTAGACTTAAGTTTGTTGGAGCTAACAGAGTATAGCAGCACAGAAAAGGGGTGTGTCTTACACACCGCAGAGCATTTAGCTTTGGGACAAATTGTTACCCCTGCACCTGCCGTCATGTGTCTGACAGGTTGGCTACCTGGAACTGTTTCGAGTTGTCAACTTCCATATCCCTCCTGATATGGTTGGCTCTGTGTTTCCACCCAAATCTCATCTTGTAGTTCCCATAATCTCCACGGCTTGTGGGAGGGACCAGGTGGGGATAATTGATTCATGGGGGAGGTTTTTCCCCATCCTGCTCTCGTGATAGTGAGTTAGTTCTCACGAGATCTGATGGTTTTATAAGGGATTCCCCCCGCTTCACTGGGTGCTCAGGCTCTCTTCTGCTACCCTGTGAGGAGGTGTTTTTTCCACCGTGATTGTGCGTTTCCTGAGGGCTTCCCCAGCCATGTGGAACTGTGAGTCAATTGAACCTCATTTCTTTATAAATTTCCAAGTCTCAGATATTCCCTTAATGGTAGTGTGAGAACAGACTAATACACCTCCCTACATCAAGTGTCCCAAGTTTCTCCTTAAAAACCCTCTTATGGCCGAGCGCGGTGGCTCACACCTGTAATCCCAGCATTTTGGGAGGCTGAGGGGGGCAGATCATTTGAGGTTAGGAGTTCGAGACCAGTTTGACCTACATAGTGAAATTGCATCTCTACTAAAATGCAAAAATTAGCCGGGCATGGTGGTGGGCACCTGTAATCCCAGCCACTCGGGAGGCTGAGGCAGGAGAATTCCTTGAACCCAGGAGGTAGAGGTTGCAGTGAACTGAGATCGTGCCATTGCACTCCAACCTGGGCTACAGAGCAAGACTCCCTCTCAAACAATAAAACCCTCTTATACCTGCAAACTACAAAGTGAAACATAATTAATTGGATGTGAGAACCAAAAGAGAAATGAAATGCTTGGGGGCAGAACCACAATCCTGCTTTTCAGAGTGGGGAGATGAAGCAGGGCTGGGGCAGGTTCCTGTGAGAAAGCAGAGTGCTAAGCGGCAGGGTCAGGAACAGGCACAGGGTAGTGCTAGCGCTCCGCATGCAACCTTCCCCAGTCCTCCCGCTACCAATCCTCCACTAGCCTTTTCCTTTTCAAAAGTGGGAGTAGAGACTAGGGTTGGGCCAGGTGAGAGGAGTTGAAAGTTAACTGCTAGAGAATAGCAGAATCAAAGGCACTCAGCCGGCAACCTCCTCTGCCGAGATGCACGTGGGGCATACGCGAGAAAAGGGGCTCCTGGTTTTGAATTTGCAGCTCCTCCTCAGGTACCATCTGAAAGAGCCTCCATCACCCAGGATCTTGTTAAAAGAAAGCCTTCTGCTTTTGTGGCATGGCGTCCCAAGGGTGTGAGGACGGAGATAGCAGGAAACAATACACCACAGATTTATAGACAGCTTTGAAACCAACAAAGGTGCTTTTGCCCTTCCTTGTGGCTGGTCTATCTACAAGTGTTGACACTGGTTTCATTTTAAATTTAAAATGGCGGCTAGAGAGGTTGGTGGAATAGGATAAGCCAAGACTCTACTCTCACTTTCACTGCTTTCCGACAGAAATTGTTAGACAAGTTACTTTGCCTTCATGAAACTTAGTTCCTCTTCTGCAAACTGGGGTTAACACCACCCACTTCAAAGTCGCTGCCCTTAAGACAGATGATAAAAGGGCCCATCTGGTACCTGGTAGGTAATTATTATGCACAATGTGCATACATTGATATACAAAAAGAAACTCTCTGAAAGACTAATCCTTCTGCCCCAAGGAATCAAGAAATTACTTGAAATCAATGAACCCCTCTTTTTCATCTACTCAGCCAAGGGCAGAAGTTAGATGGACAGACCCCCTGCCTAGAAGCATGTCCATAAGAAAAAGAAAAACCAAAAGACAAGGGTCACTGGGAAGACCTCTTTGGCACCAGCTTCAGTGGTTTCTGGTTTTTGAGGTTTCTCAGAATCTCACAAATGAGATGAGCTCTGTCCATCACCAGGCCAGGCTCAACGGTCTTGCCAGCATTCCCATCAGTATCAAGGCAGAATGTTGCATCTCGGAGGATGAGATTTAGCCTGCTGTGTGACCACTGTGCTGAGGTAGAGGGGCAGGGCTGTGTGTGGCTCCCACATGCCTGCTCACCATGGGGATGAACCCTTTATTCTTAAACAGTAGGGAAACGGGACTTCTGGAACAATCCTAAGGCACATAATAGCCACATAATCCCAAGGCTACAGGGATTCTAATAAGATTTCTAATAAGAAAAGAAGTCAGCAAGTATTCCCTTCACTCTGAAAGAACATAAGAGACCCCGATTTAGACTGTCTTGTTGGGGAGATGACTTAAAAATGGTGAACCGAAAAGCAACATAATAGGTGAAGCCGTTTCAATTAAGGGATGCCAGGTTAGAGACAGCGAACGAGGAAAATTATAATAGAACAACCTCTTCTGGGTTTATATGAGGATTCAGAAAGTATAGAGGAAGAAAACTGCTTTGAGGAGAAACAAATAGGGCTACTGCAAGAAAGGGCTACTGTGTGATGGTTGATACTGAGTGTCAACTCGATTGAATTGAATAATGCAAAGAATTGTTGCTGGGTGTGTTTGTGAGAGTGCTGCCAAAGATTAACATTTGAGTCAGTGGGCTGGGAGAGGCAGACTCACCTTCAATCTGGGTGGGTACCATCTAATCAGCTGCCAGTGCGGCTAGAATAAAACAGGCAGATGGAAAGAGCAGACTTGCTGAGACTTCCAGCCTTCATCTTTCTCCCGTGCTGGATGCTTCCTGTCCTCTAACATCGGACTCCAAGCTCTTCAGGTTTTGGACTCTTGGACTTACACCAGCGGTTGGCCAGGGGCTCTCAGGCCTTCAGCCACAGACTGAAGGCTGCACTGCTGGCTTCCCTACTTTTGAGGTTTTGAGACTGGTTTCCTTGCTCCTCAGCTTGCAGACAGCCTATTGTGAGACTTCACCTTGTGATCATGTGAGTCAATACTCCTTAGTAAACTACCCTTCATATATACATCTATCCTATTCCGTCCCTCTAGAGAACCCTAATACAGACTGCCATTTTGTTAACAAGATCCAATTAAATAGCTGCTGCATACCTTTCTAAGCAACAATCCAACCTGTTGCAAGCACTAGGTACCTTGGCTAAAAGCATCCAGTTACTGAGCTGCAGTTAACACATAGTTCAAAAACTCTTGCAACAGAAAAATCTGAAGAATATCACACCTTGACCATCTCATTGCTCCTGGAACTCTACTGTAAGAAACTAGAGTTTGTAAAACTAGACTGAAAAAATGGAGGGGTTGGCATGTGTCAAGCGCCCCCTCTAGTGACTCTGGAAAAAAAAGTGAAGTAATTTGGGATTGAGGATACTGGGAGAAAAAATAGCAGCCCAGACAGTGCTGAAGAAAGCCTCAGCCTTATCTACCTTTGCAGCCCTCATTTCTAATTCTGAGGTGGTACGATAGATTCCTGTGTTTGAAGACCTCTCCTAGCAAAGACTTCTGCCTCAGAAGTGTTAGGGACTTTTAGTACATTACACCTTAACTGCCTCTGTTAGTCCCAAACGATTTGGCCTGAAACCCATGTCCTTCGATTTTCTGTGGTGGTGGGGTTTTTTCACCCATATGTACTTCCATGTTTCCAGCCTTTATCGCCGTCATTGTTAATTGCTGAATAATTTTAGGTGTATATTTATAAAGCCAAAGCAGGACTTGTGATCACTGCACAGTTTAATGTTTGATAATCAACTTTCCAGGCACTGATCTGAACACACAGTATCCATGAGATAACATTCAAATCTTAATGTCTCTTTTCAATAATACACTTATACCAATCAATGTGAGGACTTGAGAGAGGAAATATATCCGTGTGCTTCTTGCAAACCTAATCGCTAGGCTGCCGCATGTCCCCGTGCAATTACTGGCTGCCACAAGGGCTCTTACACCCAGGAGACTCTCTGTCTCTAGGAAGGGGAGAGTGAGTGCCACATGGTGGCAGATTTATGGAGCAACGCTGGCATCCTTCATGCAGAAGACTGGCAGCCAGGAGTAATCTAGTCCCCCTAGGACACTGACACAAGTGATCGGAGTATACCTAAATAGGTGCGGTCTAAAGAAAACAGGAGTGGAGAGGCAAAGGGCAAAGAAAACCAGAGATGGTGAATTGTGCCCTTAAAATCTGTTTCTGTGTCATGTGGAGGATCCATCAACACTGTGCTCTCTCTCCCATTTACATAGTTAACTTGGGAGAAAGAAAGAGCTAATGTATTAGAGTCTGTCCTACTTCTGAAGCAGGAAAGCCAGGACTTGGTTCTGGCTCTGGGTTATTAAGCTGTGTGTGCTCACTTATTCATTTGGGTCACTTACCTAATCTGGGCTCCAAATTTCATCTACAAAATTAAAGTATTAAACTAAAAAATGTTGTATCTCTGGATCTAAATATATCCCGTGAAGTGCTAACTTAGACAAAGTGTAGATATGAAAGTCATTTTTTTATTTTTTTGAGACAGATTCTCGCTCAGTCGCCCAGGCTGAAGTGCAGTGACACAATCTCAGCTCACTGCAAGCTCCGCCTCCCGGGTTCACGCCATTCTCCTGCCTCAGCCTCCCGAGTAGCTGGGACTACAGGGACCCTCCACCAGGTCTGGCTAATTTTTTGTATTTTTAGTAGAGAGGGGTTTCACCGTGTTAGCCAGAATGCTCTTGATCTCCTGACCTCGTGTTCCACCCACCTCGGCCTCTTGAAGTGTTGGGATTACAGGCGTGAGCCACCACGCCTGGCCGAAAGCCATTTCTAAGACATGTTTTGTGAAATCTGAGCTCTTGCCAAAATAATATTCCTTCTAGAAATGTTAACGCACTTCATCAAGAATTACTTGATGTGACCAAAATAAAAGCTGTTAATACTTCTAGGCAATAGGCAATTGAAGTAGATTCTGTTCTTACTTTTCTGGGATGAAAAGAATAATTGTTTCTTCCAAAAGATAAAACTAAGGAAACAAGGATATCACTGTTGCTCAATATTCACACAAAAGGAGAAGATAATTTCCACCTAATTACATATAATTTTAAAACAAGGGCCAGGTGCAGTGGCTCACACCTGTAATTCTAACACTTTGGGAAGCCAAGGATCACTTGAGGCCAGGAGTTCAACACCAGCCTGGGCAAAGTGAGACCACCCCCCATCTACTTAAAAGAAAAAAAAAAAAAATCAGAAATCAGCCGGTGTGTTAGCACATACCTGTAATTCTACCTACTTGGGAGGGTGTGGTGGGAGGAACCCTTGAACAACCCAGGAGTTGGAGATGACATTGAGCTATTAAGCCACTGCACTCCAGCCTGAACAAGAGTGAGGCCCTGTCTCCTCTTAAAAAAAAAAAAAAAAAAAAGAAAAGAAAATACCAAATAGGGAAGGAAAGATCCTCCTAAGTAGCAAGCTAACACTTTGCTGTTACCATTTAAACTGCGTTAATGTGCAACTGGTTCCATTTACACTTCCCTCCATTTAAGATAGCGGACTAAGCATAAATACACAAACCTGGATTATTAGCATTCTAGAATGAGATATGCCTGAGTAAAAAGATACAGAATGAATAGTATTTCGTAAATATAACACTTTTTCCTCCCAGGCTCAAGTGACCCCTTCTACCTCAGCCTCCCAAGTAGTTGGGACTACAGGTGTGGCCACCACACCCAGGTAATTTTTAAATTTTTTGTAGAAATGGGATCTCACTATGTTGCCCAGGCTGGTCTCAAACTCCTGGCTCAAATGATCCTCCTGCTCCAGCTTCTAAAAGTGTTGGTATTACAGGTATGAGCCACTATACCTAGCAGAATTTTTACAAAAAGGAGTTCTTAAATCTTTAAGACAGAACATAATCTCTCTACCTCTGTGGCAAGCACCCAACAACTGGAAGCTGTATCCTGTGTAAAACCATTTACTGGGTGATAGTGAAATCTGAATACTGTTCACTTTACTTAAACACTGGTATTCTCCCTTTGTGGGAAGCTGAATCAAAGTACTAGTCCTTTTATTTAGAGTTTTTTGTTTCTTTTGTTTTTGGATGGAGTCTCACTGTCTCCCAGGCTGGAGTGCAGTGGCACCATCTCAGCTCACTGCAACCTCCACTGCCCAGGTTCAAGCGATTCTCCTGCCTCAGCCTCCCGAGTAGCTGGGACTATAGGCCCGTGTTACTTCGCCGGGCTAATTTTTGTATTTTTAGTAGAAATGGGGTTTCACCATGGTCAGGCTGGTCTTGAGCTCTTGACCTCAAGTGATCTGCTCGCCTGGGCCTCCCAAAGTGCTGGGATTACAGGCGTGAGCCACTGCACCTGGCCTAGAGAGTTGTTAAAAGAGAAGCACCTTTTAAGAATTAACTAAATATTTCCAAAGACAAGTTTGCTATTGCTTACTTTTAAAAAAGGAATCCTCCCTATTTCTCCCTTTTCTACTGACTATATTATTCACAGTAAAATTATTTCTATAAATTGCATCATTTTCTAAAATTACTTTTTCACTAATTTTAAGTAGACAAATTCTTAACCTATGTATTAACCATTTCATGTTTTACATCTTTTTCAAAAAGAGCATAAAAAGTAAATAAAAATCCTTACAAATATTCACACTGACTTCTAGGACTCTACGCTGGGAAAATAATCCTAAATTTTGGGAGTTTTATGTATAAAGTATGGGTTTTTAAAATTCATTTTTGGTACTTTAGCCAAAAGAAAACAATCTAAGTCTCCAGTGGGATATTTAACTAAATTATGCTACTTCTACTTGACAGAATAGCATATGGCTATTAAAATTTTATTTCCAAAGCATTAAAACAGCAATATTTTATAGTCTTACTAAATTAAAAATCTAAGATATAAAATTATACACCTAGAATAAACATAAAAATAAACCACAAAACTTTTTATGAAGATTTGAAGGAAATGCCCCAAAATATTAATATTGGCAGGCCAAAGTGGAAGATCACCTGAGCCCAGGAGTTCAAGGTTGCAGTGAGCTGTGATCCTGCCACTGCACTCCAACCTGGGTGATGGGATGAGACCCCCCCATCTCTTAAAATATAATGAAATGCATTTTTAACAGTATTAACAAAATCTCCAAGTGGAAGAATCAGTACTACTCTGAGGAAAGGACTCTCCAGCCAAAGAGAAGCACTTAGATTTTCTTATGAATCATTAGCTAACTCCTTGGGTAAATGTCTGTCCTTCTAAGTTTCTGGGTTGATTAAGTATGCTCAGGATTGTCACATTTTTCTATTCAGTTTCATTAGAATTAACAATTCATGACTAAGATATCGCAAAGAATATAGGTTTTTACAAAAATTTATTGTTTCATGATTTAGGTGCTTTATTGTTATAAATTTACTGGCATTTCGTCATACTAATATCTTTGGGGAAATGCTTAAGAATAATATTAAGAAGTTTTAGAATGATGCTATGTCTGTAACATCCCTTGAATCGAATCTTGGAACTTACCTTACACCAAATTCTGTATTATAAGGAGTTGGTCATATCAGAGGAAATCTACAAATCATAAACTATACACCAAGCATTCATGATGAATATTCTTAGGTAGATGTTTAAGAAAAATTCTTGGGGAAATGTGTAAGAAAGATGGTAGAAATATTAGAAAGATATTATAGTTACATAACCCTTTGAATGGAGTCATAGATAGAACATATACCAAATTATCTATTATAGATCAGTTATATTACAGCAAAGCTATAAAGTATAAATAATACCCCGAACATTTAAACTCTGAAGATTCAGTCAAAATGAAAACTCAAAGTAAACGCGCATTTTAAAACTCAATTTAAAGTCCCATTACTATTTCTTTATTTTAAAAGTATCTCTCTAGGTATTTCTGGTTTCCAGTGATGGAAGAGTAGCTCCTAACAAATTCTCCTACAGATAAAAAGTATAAACTGAGGCCAGGAGAAATCAACAAGAAAAAGAAATTAAAGGTAAATATTTCAAAGGAAGAAATAAAATTGCCTCTTTCTTGCAAATGACATGACTGTCTATGTGGAAAATGTCAATCTACAAAAAGCTACAAGGACTATCAAGGTAGTCTTCCAGGGTCACAGGAGACCCACAGTGAGGGCTGCACTTCAAGACCAACTTTCAAAGAAAAGAGTATGGAAAGGGGAAAAAATGTAACTTCACAACGAAGAAACCTGGCAAATACAATGTTGGGTAGGTGATCAAGGTAAACATCATCACTGATAAAGCATGTTAATAATATGTACTATTATACGAGGTAATGAGAATCCTTCACTTCTGTGGTATCAGCCCCAATCTAACCATGAGAAAAATATCAAACCCAATTTGAGGGGCATTCTACAAAATATCTAAATATTCCTCAAAATTGTCAAGATATAATAAACAATGACAGAAACTCTCACAGACTAGAAGAGATGTTAAGTAAATGTAATGTAGTATCCTCTTTGGGATCCTAGAAAAGAAAAAGGGCCTTAGTAGAAAAACTAGTCAAATCTGAATGAAAGCTTGAGTTTAGTTGATAGTAATATATCAATGATAAATATACTATGGTAGGGGCTGATTTTGTGCTTCCCTTCCCAAATTCACATGTTGAAGTCCTAACCCTCAATACCTCAAATGTAACTGTATTTGGAGACAGGCCTTTTAAAGAGGTGATTAAGTTAAAATGAGGCCTTACATCGAATCTGATTAGTGTTCTCACTGGAAGAGACTATGACAAATGAAAAGCCACATAAAACACTAAATTAGTCATAAACCAATTATTTAATTGAAGCTATAAAAAAGGCAGTATAAGTGATAAAACAATTAGGAAAGAATATTTAGCATTCAAAAGATTTAAAATAGCAGGACATTTTACAAAAAGTTGTACAGGAAATAAAATTCTTAAACTATAAGTACAAACATGACATTACAGAGTATCTTATAAAATACAAAGACAAATATAAAAGGACTATGATGCTTTAAGTCTGAAAACTATTAATAATGGCCAAATATGTTTAGGTTTAAATTCACAGTTCCTGGGTATGAGAATCATATTACTATACACATCTCCCAAACCAGTAGGTAGTATTTTTCCAATTAACCATGTGTGGTATCATCTTCTACAAAGTCTTTGGCCATCTCTGCTGTGATCACATCAATATGACTAACCTGAAGAATAAATGTTAAAAACAAAATCTGTTAAATACATCTGTTTGCATTGTATAGGGTAATACATACAGCCTATCACCTACATTTTTAAATTTTTGGTTTTTTTTGAGATGGAGTCTTGCTCTTGTTGCCCAGGCTGGAGCGCAGTGTCATGATCTTGGCTCACTGCAACCTCTGCCTCCCAGATTCAAGCAATTCTTCTACCTCAGCCTCCCAAGTAGCTGGGACTATAGGCACACACCACCATGCCCAGCTAATTTTGTATTTTTAGTAGAGACAGGGTTTCACCATACTGGCCAGGCTGGTCTCAAACTCCTGACCTGGTGATCCAACTGCCTTGGCCTCCCAAAGTGCTGGGATTACAGGCGTGAGCCACTGCGCACAGCCTATCACCTATATTTTACATATGAAGTAAAATAATTCTGAAGCACTGACTTAAAAAACCTTTATTTACAGTGGTGTTTGTTCAATGCATGGATTTAAAAACTATGTATTTTAATGCTCTGAAGAAATACCATGCCTAAACATCTAAACTACCTTTTGTTCACTTTCTATGACTTTGCTATTTCATCAATAATTTTAAGGTTGGGAAGACACCCAGGAAAAGCTATGCAGTCCATACAAATGAACATATGTAATTGTTCAAGACTGTGCATTACAGAAGCACTGAATAGACTGGATAGAAAGATATGGTTTGCTAATGCCAATGAAAATAAAACGAATGCAATGTCATAAAATATTGCTAAACTTCATAGTTATTTGAAAGAAAAGTTTTTTCTTTAAAAAGACATCAGATAAGCAAAGACTTTCTAAGTTTTCTTTCACTATTTAACATAAAACCAGAATTCAACAAATTGATTAAACACAAACTTAAAAAATTACCTTATTTCTGAACTTTACACCATAGAATTTGTCAGCTGACTCAAGCAGTTCAGGCCTAAAAGTAGTTGTAATAAACTGAGCATGTACAGCAAGTTCCATAATCATATCTGTAAAAAAGGAAATAGTGCTTTAACAAATTTCTCTTTTCAGCAGATCTGAAAATTTAAAAAGCAACTATCTTTACTCTTACTAAAATTCAAACCTGCCTGAGTTTGATTTTTTTATACATGTATCAGCAAATATTACCAGCTTATTGTTAAATACAAAACCAAAACTGTACTGAACTGTACCTGACACAGCCTTTCTGTGCTGAGCATCCAGAGCCTGGTCAATCTCATCAAACAAGTAAAATGGAGCTGGGTCACATTTCTGAATGGCAAAAATCAGAGCAAGAGCTACCAAGGATTTCTGTCCACCTGAAAGCTGTTGCATTTCTCTCATTTCACCTTGTTTTCCTGTAAATGACACCTAAGAATAAATAGATTATGAGTTAATATCCTAAAGGGTAGAACCACCACCATCTTCCAAAAGTAACTTGCATATAATGCACCAATCAGATATGCAAAAGACACTATAAATTCTATTATGGTAATGCTCTGAGGAAAATGGAATATAAAGGTATTTTACCCTAATTCCAACTCCAGTAAACTGGTCAACTGATGGGACACTGCTTTGTGAGCCAGAACCCCTCTCACTCTCACCGCTCCCTTCTCCTTCATCTTGAGACTGACTGCCCTCCACATCTCCTTTCTTCATCACCAAAGTAGCTTTGCCACCAGGTACTAACTTCTGGAATACTTCACTGAAGTTCTTGGATACCTAAAAAAAAGCAGACTGAAATATAAATTTTGCTTAGGTAGAATTATACATTAACAAGTAAAATATTTAAAAGCTACCAATTATTTTTTAATCTTAACAAGGATAACAGACTGGATCCTTCTAAAGGCTGTGTAAAACATTCAAGTTACTGCAAACCTATATGCCAGATTTGTTCACATGTATTAGATTCACCTGTTAATGAGGAAAAAAGCTTTAAAATCTTTACAAACTGAGTAAGAGCTGAAGCTTTTGTCCTGTGTATATTTTTACTACAAAGCAAAACATACCTGTTTGAAAGTTAACTGAATAGCTTCGTATTTCCGAAGTTCAAGTACATTCATCAGCTCCATGATCGATTTGTAACCCCTATCTAACTCTTCTTGTCGCTTTATTAACTTTTCTTTCTGCTCGGAGAAATTTACAAACTGATCCAAAGCCTTTTTGTTAACATGGCTGTACTTCTTTAATTCTGTGTTACACTGCTCAAGTTTTCGAAACAACTAAAAAGAGAAAATATGTATTCATATAAATAAATTTACATACCAAGCAATTTGTAACAAGACTTCAAATTTAAAACCAACCTGTTTGAGGCTCAGTGTCTGGTACTTTTCAAATGCTTCCTGTGGAAGTGATCCAAGTTCTCGAATTTTCTTCATACACTCCTCTTTCTTCTTCAATAGCATGCCTTGCCGATTTGTCATCTTTTCCAGTTCTTTAGTATCATGATTTATAGCATCCATATGTTCTTTTTCCATATTTTTCCAGCGTTCCATACTCTTCTGAAGCTCCTTAATTCCAGCTTCTGTTTTATCAATGGAATTGTCCAAATCTAAGATGGGGGGAAAAACAAAATTAGGCTATAATATCTAGTTTAAAGCCAGTGTTATAGCGTTATTTGAGTAAAGATTTTTATGATCAAAACTACCAAAATAGGTTTTAGAAGTTTTTGTCAATGTTTAAAATTTTCTATGAAAATTTATGAACCACTGAAGTCAGTACAAAATTAGAAGTATATATGAGTCACTCAAATATATAATTTTCATTATTCAATGTTAATGCTTATAAACTAAAGTTATTTTCTTAGCAACTATGTGATAAGAGAAACTTGAGTCAGGTATTTCATATTTTATCAACAAAATGAATCATTTATGGTCTCAATTGTCACGAACATTTCAGTAAAACAAAAGTTCCTATTTATAGTCAACTTACTAAATTCCATTCACTAAACATTGTTTATAATGGAAAACAAAAAATCATTAGTATATGCTTCTGCCTATTTGGACATTTTATTCTGCAGTAAACAATTTTATAAAACAGGTATGTAAACAAAACTTTACTACATAAAAATTCACCTTCTGATCGTGCCATAGTGTCTTTTACTCTTTTATTGATGGCTTCAAGCTCTGATGTTGTGGCAGTGAGAACAGTACCCCCTTCTGTCTCTCTCAGCTCATTAAGTTCCTATAATAAAAAATGCAAATTCCATTAGTTTCAAATGTTATGACTGCCAACATTTTCTACAGCTATTGTCTGAACAAACATTCAAGAAAACCAAAAAATATAAATACTTTATATAATTAGAAATACTTAAAGTATCCATTAAAGGGAAGAAAAAGACATAATTACTAGGAAATTTCTAAGCATCTAACCACCACTGAAAAACTATAACATTTACTAAGTACTTAGAATGTGCCACGATAGCAATTATATAAAACAACTATGATAATGTTTAATTTACACAAGAAACTGAGGCTTAGAAATAGTTAAGTGACTTGCCCAAAATCACACACTAGGTGGCAGAATTCCAACCCAAGGCCCACAGGCACTAAGCTTTCTGTCCCCAAAGCCCATGCTTTCAATCAGAGCCTCTGATATAACCACTTGCAATAGGTCATGGACACCAAGGAGCCCTTAAAAAAAAAACACACATACACACCTGTTCTACTTGGTCCAAGCGTTTTCTCAGATTCTCATTGAGGTAAGTCTCTACTCGAGTAATAATACCTTCTAATTTAATTCTTTCATTTAGCAACTGTCTGTTTTCCTAGAATTAAGAAAAAGTTGTCTACATAAGCATGTACATTTCACACACAGGAAGAGTGCTCATCTGCTGTCCTCTCTAGTACTTGTGCTCACGTGAGCTGAAAATGAAGTTTAATACATTACATTCTTCAAAAAAGCCCTATACTTTATTTTTCTCTTATCAATTCATAATGTTAAATTTTTGTGGCTGGCTCTTTTTGTAATGCTTGCTGTCAAAAACGGTTTCTTTAACTGTTTTTCATTTTTTAGAAACAGTGTTGGTGGTTTATATCTATGCGGTTTTAAAAATCAAAGGCCGGGCGCGGTGGCTCAAGCCTGTAATCCCAGCACTTTGGGAGGCCGAGGCGGGCGGATCACAAGGTCAGATCGAGACCATCCTGGTGAACTAACACGGTGAAACTCCATCTCTACTAAAAAAAAAAATACAAAAAAAATTAGCTAGGCATGGTGGCGGGTGCCTGTAGTCCCAGCTACTCGGAGGCTGAGGCAGGAGAATGGCGTGAACTAGGGAGGTGGAGCTTGTAGTGAACTGAGATCGTGCCACTGCACTCCAGCCTGGGTGACAGAGCAAGAATCCATCTCAAAAAAAAAAACAATTCAAATGTTTAATTAAAATATTAAATATGTAAAGATAGTAAGATAAGTATGGTGAGGCTAACAAGCTCAAACTTACTAATAGCAATACTTACAACTAATAAGTAATGCTAATTAACTAAACTGTAAGGAAATGAAAATTTCTTGTATAATCCTAACCTAGCTAGAATGGTTTAGAAAAACAAAATCTTATTTACTCCTATGGGTATTAAAAGTCCAAGCCAGGCCGGGCGCGGTGGCTCACGCCTGTAATCCCAGCACTTTGGGAGGCCGAGGCGGGCGGATCACAAGGTCAGGAGATCGAGACCAGGGTGAAACCCCGTCTCTACTAAAAATACAAAAGATTAGCCCGGCGCGGTGGCGGGCGCCTGTAGTCCCAGCTACCCGGGAGGCTGAGGCAGGAGAATGCCTTGAACCCAGGAGGCGGAGCTTGCAGTGAGCCCAGATCGCGCCACTGCACTCCAGACTGGTGGACAGAGCGAGACTCCATCTCAAAAAAAAAAAAGTAAAAGTCCAAGCCTCATTTTAATATTTTCTCAGTTCTTTCATATTCCCCTAGTTAGCAAGAAAGGCACTTTTCACAATAGCCAATTACTAATGAATTTTTTTTTTCCAGTCAGCTGTGTACTTACCTGCTGAAGTTGACGAATCTCATCATTCAGTGCATCTACTCTCTTCTGATCTTCCAAACTCAGTTGAGAAAGCAAATCAGTTCCCAGTTCTGCTTTCAATGATTCTCTGGTAGACTCCATAGCGTGCAAGCTTGCCTCCAAACTCTGTAAGCTACGTTGCTATATGACGTTATCCGTTTATTAGTAAGGTATTAGCCTCTGGATTACTTATAGTGAAAATTTTAAAACAATCTATATTTGATCTGAGCTAAATACATAAGACATATCAACTCAAATATTAGTTGCCTATTAATGTAATTAGGACTCTAGCAACAAAAAACATACGATGTAATAGTATAGGTGGGGCAGGGTGGGCCAGATCATATTCCATGATTAAACTATACAAAAATCTTCAGGCATACTATAACAAAAAGTTGCCGGGCGCGGTGGCTCACGCCTGTAATCCTAGCACTTTGGGAGGCCAAGGCGAGTGGATCACGAGGTCCAGAGTTCAAGATTAGCCTAGCCAACATGGTGAAACCCGTCTCTACTAAAAATACAAAAATTAGCTGGGTATGGAGGCGCGTGTCTGTAATCCCAGCTACTCGGGAGACCGAGGCAGGAGAATCGCTTGAACCCCGGAGGCAGAGGTTGCAGTGAGCCGAGATCATGCCATTGCACTCCAGCCTAGGTGACAGGGCGAGACTCCATCCCAAAAAAAAAAAAGTTGTCAGAATGTGTTGGGATGGTACAACTGTAGGCACATCTTGTTTTTTTTTTTTTTAACCTCTTTGTAGTTTTAGTATTATACTACGTAAAAGATTGGTCAAAACTGTCAAGTTTATGAGACCAATAACATACTATCACTTACAAGTTTGCTTTCTAATTTTAATACAGTCTGGACAAAATGGAATCAAATATTCAACTAATTCCATTGTGCTTCAGATAAAAATGGTTACTGACAAAAACTGACCATCAGACAGTTATGTCATAGCTTCAAATGCCTATTCAATGAAGGTGGAAAGTTTGAACGTGCCAACAACAGGAGACTCTGGGTGTTCGTGGGTTTAAGAATGGTAAAATAGATGTAGACACCTAAAAGTATGGGTCCAGCCTGGGCACAGTGGCTCACACCTGTAATCCCAGTACTTTGAGAGAGCAAGGCAGGCAGATCACCTAAAGTCAGGAGTTTGAGACCAGCCTGGCCAACATGGTGAAACCTCATCTCTACTAAAAACACAAAATTAGCCAGATGTGGTGATGCACGTCTGTAGTCCCAGCTCCTCAGGAGGCTGAGGCAGGAAAATCACTTGAACCCAGGAGGTGGAGGCTGCAGTGAGCTGAGAACGCACCGATGCACTGCAGCCTCACAGAGTGAGACTGTCTTCAAAAAAAAAAAAAAGTATGGGTCCAAACAAAAATGAAGCATAAAATTCAAGGATAACCCATATAATGTATGATCCACATTAATCTGTAACAATTGATCTATAACCAAAGATATACTTACGAACCTTAGGCATGAAGGTTTTCTCTGACTGCTGCCTCTTCTCTTTTAGCATCTTCATTTCTGATAATATGCTATCTCTAGATGCTTTAAATTTCCTTTGCTGGGTCTCAATCTGTTGCATTTGGTTCATCAACTGATCAATTTCATTATTAATCCATATACAAGGCTAAGGAAAATTATCTCCAGGTGGTAAATGTATCACGTTCTGAATTCTTTTTAGACACAACACCATATATCCCTTCCTTTTCTTTACCCCCAAATAACATTTATGTCCTCAAATTTATGGACCAAAACAATGCTGAACTGTATTACCCAAAATGCGTTCAATCATAAAGAAGCTTGAAACATTTCACACCCCACCATTTCACTCTCAGAACAACATGTATACTGTTTTACTAAAAGCTATACAAAACAAATTCTTGGAAAACCATAGAGGCGGCTAGGTGAAATCTAACAATATTACATATTTTTAAATATCTTTTCATTCAACAAATGTGTACTGTTACTATGCTTAAGGCACTATGTTAAGGGTTTATGTATGAAGAGTAGTTCTTGCCATATGTGGAAGAAATAATTCAATCTAGCTGGATTATCAAACACAGGAAGACAGCTGGTACACACTGTCAACACCCTCCTTTTCCTCAGTATCTCCCCATACTCTCTTTGTGTCAACATCTTGCCAAATTCAGGCAGTTCTTTAAAGTGTGATATGCAGACCCCTGCAGGGTCAAAGCTCATGTGCTTATTCTTTTTCTGTGCTTGCACTGATGGCACAGAAGGTATATATCTGCAGTTTTTAAAAAATGCCAGTTTCACTTGAAGCAGTAAAAACCACTAACTTTGTATCTATTCTTGATGCTCAAGTACCTATATTTTTCAACTTGTTTGGCGAAATGGAAAGCACACATAAAGTACTTTTGTCTTATACCAAAGCACCATGGTGGTTTTAAGAAAATCCACATACACAATTGTTTCATTTGTGAATTGAACTAACCACTCCTCATGTAGCATCATTTTTATGTAAAAAAACAACTATGGTTACTCAGACTTGATTATCTGATAGCAATTTCCTCCACTGACATTAAATTTGCACCAAATAACTTCAAGACAGTAAAATCTAACATTTTTCACCCTCCCCTGCCACGCCCCCCCCTTTTTTTTTTTTGAGACAGGGTCTCACTTTCACCCAGACTGGAGTGCAGTGGTACGATCTCAGCTCACTGCAACCTCTACCTCCCAGGCTCAAGTGATCTTCCTGCCTCAGCCTCCCAGGTAGCTGGGACTACAGGCCTGTGCCACCACACAAGTACAGTGAACTGCCAGTCCTTATATATTCGACTTCTAAGCAGTATGTAACATTACCGATGCCTCTCACTCTCTTCCTTAAAACATTATCTCTTGCTTACATAAATTTAACAAGAAAAAAAAAAACAAAAAACACTACCAAGGTTTTACTTACACAATTCACTAACTGATCCTTCTCTGTTTCCTCTTTCTTTGCCTGATACAACCTGTACTTTGGTGTTCTATGGGTTCTTTTCTTCCAAGTGACTTGATGGTATTAGCTACTTAACACTTAAACAAAGAATCATTAAAATAGCTTTTAGTCTTCAAAAGCTAAACAAACATAAGCCCTTGAACTTAAAACACAAATTTTTAATACATATGTGAAAAAACAAAAGATTATATATGGCAACCAAAACACAGTTCTTTCCCCACAATATCTATCATTATGCACAAAACAAAAAGATATTTTCAATATTTCTGCGCAGGTTTTCATTGAGCTTTGCTTCAAGTTCACCTAGTTCTTCTTCTGCTTTTCTAACATCTTTCTGCAATTCAAGTCGAGACTTCCTTGTGTCATAATAACCCCCAGTTAGAGCACCCCGATGACTGACCTGGTCACCTATAAACAAAACATATGTGATAGGTCTGTATAACTTTTATTCAATGATAAATTGACTTATAATGAAAAAAACTAACCTGTAGGCTTTAAGTACATAATGAGAATTGAAAAGAATTTAAACCTCCCTGAAAAAATTTTGCTTTTCAATGCTAAAATTTCCTCTTTTTTTGAGACACAGTCTTGCTCTCTTGCTCAGGCTGGAGTGCAGTGCTGTGGTCACAGCTCACTGCAGCCTCAAACTTCTGGATTCAAGTGATCCTCCTGCTTCAGACTCCTGAGCGGCTAGGAACAGGTGTGCACCACCATATCTTTTTTGTAGAGACCAGGTCTTGCTATGTGCCCAGGTGGTTCTCAAACTTCCGGCCTCGAGTGATCCTCCTGCTTCAGCCTCTCAAGTATCTGGGATTACAGGGTCAAGCCACTGTGCCCAGTCAAAACTCGCAGTCTTTTTTTTTTTTTTTCTAACAAAAACTCGCAGTTTTTTTTTTCTAAAAAAAAAAACCAGTATAACACATTTTATTTTTTAAAAAATAATCCATGAATCACAGCGATACTTTTAAAAAAAATGAAAAGTGGAGACTTCTCTACAGAAGAGTGACAGCTAATAAATGCAGCAGCAATGACAGAATTCAAAAATCACCATTTTTAAACTACCAGTGTAATAACTGATTCAGGCAAGAGTCAACAAAGGTGCTAAAGCAACTGGTAAAGTTGTTGGGAAAACCTGACATTCATGTAGTCTTGAAGAATAATCTCACATATTATTAAATTACAAAGGGGCAAAAGGGGTACCTTTACAATGGAGAGATCTGCAGGTGATCAAACCTAGTATCGCTAACAGTGAGACCCATTATATGACACCATAAGTATAAACATTCATGCCAACAATATTTAAACAATGATGAAGCAATAAGACAAATCCAGAAAATGGAACTTTTCTGGATTTTTCTAGGTGGGGAGAAGGGAAGAGGAACTGTCTTATATTTAAAAAATCAGAAGACACTACATGCATACTTGATTGAATCCTAGATAGAAAAATATTTTAGTAAAACAAAGTTTGAATATGGATACTTTTAGAAGATACTAGGTTAATGTTAAATTTCTTAGGTGTAACAATGATACTGTGGCTATACAAAAGAATGTTCTTATTGTTAGGAGATGCATGCTTAAATTTTAGAGATGAAGTGTCATGTTTTACTTATTCTCAGATGGTTCAAAACCACAACAAAATGTACATATACAGAAACAAAGCTTGGGGGGAGATGGGTTTACCTGCTTTCTTTAACAAATAAAGAGAAAAAAATAAAAATTGAGGGCAGGTAAACCTATATACTGGGGGTTCTTAACCTGTTCCAAAGATAAAATTCAGAAGATCTGTGATTTGAATAGGAAAAAAATTTACATCTTTATTTTTATTAACCTCAAAATGAGATTTAACATTTCCTTCTATAATGAACAGGACAAGAACCACAGTAGTAGTATTAGTACCTGTGACTTTACCAAAAGAAGAGCTATTTTCATATTAGATTACACTTACCAGATCTCAAAATATTGTTTACATGTATTAGTACTTCAAACTTATGGTAGTTATTAGACCCACTACTAAATCTTGTTTTTTGAATACATTAAAGAATTATATTTTTTAAAATAACCTTGCCAATACATCTTTGTGATCCAAAGTATTTTATTTTAAGCATTAAAAATTGTGTTGAATGTGGCTTTTGTTGTAGAAAAGAAAAAAAAAAATTGTGAGGAAGGATCCATAGGCTTCAAATAGCCAAAGCAGTCCACACTGCAAAAAAGGTTAAGAACCCCTGCTACATACAAAATGATTACATTTCAGAGACATCAACTAAGTATCAAGTACAAACCCTGTCTGGACTCTTAATTGAACAAACCAACTATTTAAAAAACGATAAAATAATTGAAAATAAATACTTCTTTTTTCTTTTCTTCTTTTTGAGACAGGGTCTTGCTCTACCACCCAGGCTGCAGTGCATGGGTGTGATCTTGGCTCACTGCACCCTCTGCCTCCCGGGTTTAAGCCACTCTCATGCCTCAGCCTCCTGAGTAGTTGGGATTACAGGTGCACGCCACCACACCCAGCTAATTTTTTGTATTTTTAGTAGAGATGGGGTTTCGCCATGTTGACTAGGCTAGTCTTGAATTCCCGGCATCAAGTGATTCACCTGCCCCGGTCTCCCAAAGTGCTGGGGTTACAGATGTGAGCCATCACACCCGGCCAAAGGCAAAGGACGAATTTTTCAAATACTCTCAAAACCAGAATGCCTCCAAAATACTGTTAAGATATATTCATCAGACATGCATACAGCTCAAGTGACATATTACACAGATTATATGTCTCTCTGTTTTTTGAGATAGTCTTGCTCTGTCACCCAGGCTGGAGTGCAGTGGCGCGATCTTGGCTCACTGCAACCACTGCCTCCCGGGTTCAAGCGATTCTCCTGCCCCAGCCTCCTGAGTAGCTGGGACTACAGGTGCACACCACCACACCCAGCAAATCTTTGTATTTTTAGTGGAGACAGGGTTTCGCTTCATTAGCCAGGCTGGTCTTGAACTCCTGACTTCAGGTGATCCACCCGTCTCGGCCTCTCCAAGTGCTGGGATTACAGGCGTGAGCCACTGTGCCCAGCCAGATTATGTTTTAAATGAGTTGTTAGAATTTATCTGTTTAAAGCTAAGAATTAGTATTACAAACCTTCCAAAGTAATACAGTCCATAGTGAAAGCACGGGCCAGCTGGGTTGAAACTTCCATGCTACGACAAATAAGAGTCTTTCCAAAAACATGTTTGAAAGCTTTGTCAAATCTGGAATTGTACCTCAGTTTGCTGATCATAGGAATAGCATCCTAAAAATGAAATTTTGTGAACAGAGAGATCACAGTTAACTAAAAACTTAGAATTACAAAATTACATCTTTATGAAACACAAATTAAACCACAAACACCATTATATTTCAAAACTACTGGGGTTTTTCCTGAAGTAGTTAGAAGACTCATTCCACTAGAATATCCTGGTAATTTTGCTCATGTAATCAAAGTTTTCAACAGTAGAGCCTAATAGTGTAAAGAGTTTAGTGGTTCTGTAGCTAGACCGCCCAAATTCAAACACTGGTTTCACCATTTATCAGATGTGTGCTGCGGACAAGTTGCTTAACTTCCTCAAATAATAGTTACTTCATCTACAAAATTGTAGACAATATATACCTTCCTTATAAAGTTGTGAAGCCTAAATGAGTTAATATATGCAAAACTTAGAGGATAGTATCTCTCACATAAAAGGGCTAAATATAAACAGTATTTCCTCAGTTTTAATTTTACATATTTTACATATCTAAATTAGATATTCAGGAAAATATTTTGTCAGATAGAATTTCATTTTCTCTCTCCTAAACTGTTAGAACAGGATTTTTGGAATTTTTAAAATTATGAAAATATATCCCACATATAGAAAAACGTAGTTAAGTGTTCAGTGTAAATTAATAAAGAGAACACCAATATAACCACCACACAGCACAAGAAACAGAGCACTGCTGACACCCCAGAAGCCACGGGTGTGCTCATTTCTTAATCATATAGTATTTAACTATGATGGTTACCTGCCAGAAATGACCACTGCCATGACGGTGCTAATCACTTCCTTGTACTTCCTAGTTCTATTTTTTTTTTTTTTTTTGAGACGGAGTCTTGCTCTGTTGCCAGGATGAAGTACAGTGGCAAGATCTTGGCTCACTGCAACCTCTGCCTCCCCAGTTCAAGCGATTTTCCGCCTTAGCCTCCCAAGTACCTGGGATTACATGTGCCCACTACTATGTCTAGCTAATTTTTTTGTATTTTTAGTAGAGAGTTTTGCTATGTTGGCCAGGCTGGTCTTGAACTCCTAACCTCAGGTCATCTGCCCACCTCCCCCTCCCAAAGTGAGGGGATTACAGGCATGAGCCACCGAGCCCCGTCCTCATCTAAGTTTGGTTTTGTTTATGTAGCGTAAATGGAATCACACCCCATGTATTCCTTTGTGTCTCGTTCCATTCATACATCATGTTTTTGAGACCCAATTTTTCTTACCCAAACTTCAAAAACAATTTATAGATGTGATAGCAGAAAAAGCCAGACCCTCTGATAGCGTACAGGATTCTTAATGTTCCACTTAAATTATTGATCATTCACATGGGGTTTCAGCTTTAACTTCAGGGGATGGTAAAACAGTTGATACTACCATCAACATTCTGAAGTCAAGTACCTCAAAGCAATTACACCGTTCTAAGAATGGTGTCTGAAGAATATTTTTAATCTACCTAAAGTTCACTAGCTAGTAACAGCAATATTATGTTTCTGAAGTCTATCACCTTACTAGCCATTTTTTTCATTTAATTTATTTTTAAAATATATCAAGACACTTTAAATCTTTACATGACAGTTCCTTGGGAATTTTTCTCCAACTCCCTAACCTTAATTATGTCACTCCCAGATATACTCTCAAAGTATCCTGTACTTACGCTTTTAACACTGTACATTGGCAATGATTTGTTTCATATCTTGGCTTTTTTCTCTTTTTTAAATGATCCTCCCACCTCAACCTCTCAAGTAGCTGGGATTACAGGCGCACATCACTACACCATGGATCATGGCTGTGACTTCTGTCTCCCTCCCCAAAACCCACTCAGCACTAAGGTCCATGGGAAGACAGGTATTTTTATCTCATAGACCATTGAATCCCAGTGTGTAGTGACTGGGCACTAGCATGTGTTAAGACTATGTGACAAAAAAATAACATTATAAAAGAGAAATAGACCTTATCACACATTGACTCACATTGGTTTCAGGATAGGCAGTATCCCTGACATCTAACTTGTTAAGAGGCAGAAAAGTAACCTCTCCAGGAAGATTCATTTTATTAAACTCCATTAAAATCTTCGTGCTGACTTCATCTGAATCAACAATGTGATAAAATAACCTGAATATAAAGAGAGTAAGACAAATCTTTATTGATACTTTTTTTTTTTTGAGACAGGGTCTTCCCATGTTGCCCAAACTGATCTTGAACTCCTAGACTCAAGCAATCCTCCCACCTCAGCCTCCTGCATAGCTGGGACTGAAGGTGTGCACTTTTAAAGTGTTATAAACACTTAAGCATCAAACAATTAACTTTTTTGCTATATAATCCAAATAATTTTAGAAAAAAATAAGACTACTTTAAAAATTCCAAAGGCGGAGAAGGCAAAACTCCCAAAATGAGAAAGTTCTAGCTTCTATAATTAGAAACAAATACTTAGCATCTACTTCTTTAATTAGAAAGTTAAATAAGGAACCAAAGTATAAAAAGATAATGGAAGATATGATGCACAAAAACTACAAAAGTTGTTTCTCAGGCTATTCTTATTCCCTCTTCTAAAAATGCTAAATACCAAGCAAAAGCTTTAACCTGTTTCCAGCAGTGACTTCCACACATGTGTAGAAAGCTGGTTCACATTCAAAGTTATTCATCACAATGCCATGATAGCCATTTTGAACATGCTGGTTTATTCCTTTTCGACGAAAGTGGTCTAGCACTTTGTTTATGCTGTCTATTCCATTTAAAATGGCCTGTAAATTGTCAGAAATGAAAAATATTAAAATAATATCACCAATGAGACTCCTGGTAAGGAATGAGACCACAACAACATACATTTTAAAAAATATCAGTGATTAAACTAAACATCCTCTCCAACAACACATCACCTCCTCACTATATGCCAACTACATGTAACACCTTATATGATAGGTTCTGTTCTATAACAGCAGTGTTAAAAATGGGCTCTTTATCTGAAAATCAAAAGTGCTACTATTAATAGTATGTGTAGTAATAAAACTTTAAATCTCTATCATTTAATATTTAGAAGATAATTTGGACTCCTATTTATCACTTGGAACCCATGACCTACACCTTGAAAGGTAATAAATTCTTATGTAACGATGAACTCAATGACTCTGTAAACAGAGGTGATGAGAAGAAGCTGCCCACCTTTCCCGTTGCCGCTCTAAGAAGTTGTTGCTTCTTTTCAAGATCTTCCCTTTTAGCAGCAAGTGCTTGCTGTTCTGCATTCTCTTCTCTCCACAAGTAGCTAATAAATAAAAATTAGACTATCTTTAATTTTAAACACATATGAGGATGCATTAATAGTATACAGTGTAGAATCAAAATACAGGAAACAAGCCTGACCGGTTAATTTGTAACTTAAAGACCACATAACACCTAGTAACAAATATTATTCAAAAAATTAATGCATATTTTAGTCTAAATACTAACTTTCTTTCACTTTGTAATTCATCTTTCTTATTTTTCACTTCGTAATATTTTCTGTCCAGTTCTTCTACTCGAGCTTTGACTTCATTAAGATCCTGGTCCAGTTTCTATGGAAATAAAAATAAATTTAAAATTCAGTTTCATCAAACTAATCTACACTGATAGAAAGCAGATCAGTGGTTGCAGATGGATGGGGGAGGGAGACAAAAGGTGAGGGAGGAATTACAAAGGGGTATGGAAAACACTTGGGTAATAAACATGTTTATTGTCGTAACTGTGGTAATGGTTTTACAGATGTATATGTGTGTCAACTCATCAAATTATATATTTTTGCCACTTTCCTGACTAGGAAAAATTATGTACACTAAATATGTACAATTTATGTGAATTATACCTCAATGATGCTGTTGAAAAATCCAATTTCAGTTTTTTTTTTTTTTGAGACGGAGTCTCGCTCTGTGGCCCAGGCTGGAGTGCAGTGGCCAGATCTCAGCTCACTGCAAGCTCCGCCTCCCAGGTTTACGCTATTCTCCTGCCTCAGTCTCCCGAGTAGCTGGGACTACAGGCACCTGCCACCTCGCCCGGCTAGTTTTTTGTATTTTTTTAGTAGAGACGGGGTTTCACTGTGTTCGCCAGGATGGTCTTGATCTCCTGACCTCATGATCCGCCCATCTTGGCCTCCCAAAGTGCTGGGATTACAGGTTTGAGCCACCGCACCTGGCCTTCAGTTTTTAAAAGTTGTCTTTCGGCAAAAGAGAATACCACCAGAAAACAAAAACCATTAAATACTCCAAAACATGTTGCTAAAATAAAAGTTAATTTGTTCATTAGTGATCTAAATCTTCCTAGTTCTATAATAGATACTCCAGAATTATAGGAAAAAAATTCTAAGTTCTCATAATAGTGCATTATACACTTTCATACTGCCTCTTCTACACACACACAACAGAATATAAAAACTTTTCAACTATTTTACATTCAAGAAAAATGAGTTTCAAACAAATCTATAAGAACCTAACGTAAGATGCTGTTTCCTTAAGGAGAGTTAATGAACTGTATTAATTTAGTAAATTATACTGAGCTGAAAAAAAAATCCAATATCCTCATTGGCTAGAGTTTAAGGAAGCTGACACTTCATCCAGTTAGTAAAGTTACCAAAAGCCTAGTATGTACCAGGCATTCTTATAAGAGCTGGGGAATCATCAAAGACCAAAGCAAACACAAATCCTTGCCTTTTTGGGAAGCAATAAAACAAGCAAAATAAATCTGAAGATCATCCTTTAGGGGAAGGGCTTCAAACTGCTTCATGAGTTAATTATATTCATCTGTCTGTATTACAACTAATTATTGTCAGATATCACAGTAATTGTAAAGAGTCCCACAGAGTACTAACAATTATTAGTCCTCAATAGTAACACTGACTTTTTGTCCAAAATTTTAATGGACAAAAAGTCAATGTTACTACTAATTCCACTGACAAAAAGTCAGTGTTACTGTTTTACTGTTACTGAGTCATAAAACCTTAGATAATTGGCCAGGCGCGGTGGCTCACACCTGTAATCCCAGCACTTTGGGAGGCCAAGGGGGGCAGATCATGAGGTCAAGAGATCAAGACCATCCTGGGCAACATCGTGAAACCCCGTCTTTACTAAAAATACAAAAATTAGCCAGGCGTGGTGGCGCGTGCCTGTAGTCCCACCTACTCAGTGAGGCTAAGGTAAGAGAATCACCTGAACCTGGGAGGCGGAGGTTGCAGTGAGCTGAGATTGTGCCACTGCACTCTACCCTGGTGACAGCAAGACTCTTGTCTCAAAAAAAATTTTGGATAATCAGAATGACTTTCAACATCTTGGATAATTAAACCCTTTAATTCTACACATGAGGAACTTGGGACTCAGTGGTATCTGAAACCATAAAAGAGTAAACAAATTCCCTATGTAAAATTTAACTTTTCTACAGCAATTACTTAATTCATCCCCAGGCTATGTGAACACATGCTAAAAGAAGAGTGTAAACCTTTAAGAGTCAGTTTTCCTAAATTAATGTTTCAGCTTTCACAGTCCTAAACAATTCAAAGACTGTTGTGTTATTAACCAGCATTACAGCTTACAGTATTTCTAAAGTCCTATGTACTTTGTTTTTTTTCCAGGTGTATCTGAACACTAATGGTTCCCTCTCTGAAACCACGATGCTACTCAGAACCAGTAATAAAGTAAGCTACCTATATTAAATTCAAAATACAATGTTTTGTAGACTTTAAATGCATTACCACCTGGAAAAGAAAAAACATTTAGCATTTAGTTTGCACTGAAACTATCCAAGAGCTTCCCCTTCTCCACAGAAGTTGCTAGGGCCAAGATACCATCACTGACATAAGTTAGAAAAGTCTAAAAACTTAGTTTGGTAAGTATGTATGATATATATCACATAAATGAACCATAATAAAGCATAATAAAACCACCAAAACTACATTTTATTTTTCATACTGCAGGTTTTAAAAATACACTGTGGAAAAATTAATTTAGAATTATACCAAGAGGCAAAAGGCTATTTACATAATACAATCAGCACTATAAAATCATCTCTGTCCAAAAGAAAGGCTTCATCTTCACAAGTGGTCATTTTGAAAACCAAGTGTGACTGGAATACTGGAAAATAAATGAACTTCAAGCATGACAAAAAATGAATACTCTCACTGGAGGCTACTTCAAAAAGGGCATCTGCTGAGGTTAGTTTCATAAACTCAAGAGAAAATACATTTTATTTCAAGAAAGGAGGTGTAACTATTACAGTTCAGACTACATTAACCATATAAAGAACTACCTAGATTAACCCAAGTTTTCCACTCCCTCCACAAAGTACCATAACTAAAGCCCACAGCACGACTGGACTTCCAAAAACAGCAGGCTACTCCTGGCAATTTTACCTACCTGTTTTTTATGCTTACAGAGGCTGTTGCATCTGCTCCCCACTGTATTTTTTTCCGTTTATGTAAAGTGAGAATATGAGTACAAAGAAAACCACTCTTTAAAACTTCACTGAGGTTTTGGATACATTTAAAGGTGAGTCACCAAAAACTTAAAGTGGGCAAATCACTACAAAAGATTAGGGGCTGGGCATGGTGGCTCACACCTATAATCCCAGTACTTTGGGAGGCCAACGCGGACGGGTCACAAGGTCAGGAGATCGAGACCATCCTGGCTAACACAGTGAAACCCCATTCTACTAAAAATACAAAAAATCAGCCAGGCGTGGTGGCACATGCCTGTGGTCCCAGCTACTTGGGAGGTTGCAGCAGCAGAACTGCTTCAACCCGGGAGGCAGAGGTTGCAGTGAGCCGAGATCACGTCACTGCATTCTAGCCTGGGCGACAGAGCAAGACTCCATCTCCAAAAGAAGAGATTAGGGACAAATAATTATATATAATATATAATTAATGAGTACATAAATATTAATATATGTACTTTATAACAAATAATTTAAAATGTCAAGTCCCAAAGTCAAGAAAAAACTGAAGAACTGGTCCAGATTAAAGCAGATAAAAGAAACATGACAACTAAATGTAACATATGATGCTGGAATACCAAAAAATGAAGTTTAAAAAAAAAAAGTTACACCAGGCGTGGTGGCTCACGCCTGCAATCCCAGCACTTTGGGGGGCCAAGGCGGGTGGATCATGAGGTCAGGAGTTCAAGACCAGCCTGGCCAAGATGGTGAAACCCTGCCTCTACCAAAAATACAAAAAAATTAGCCAGGCGTGGTGGCGGTCACCTGTAATCCCAGCCACTCGGGAGGCTGAGGCAGAGAATTGCCTGAACCTGGGAGGTGGAGGTTGCAATGAGCCTTGTCTCCAAAAAAAAAGAAAAAAAAAAAAAGCAGCCGGGCGTGGTGGCTCACGCCTGTAACCCCAGCACTTTGGGAGGCCGAGGTTGGTGGATCACCTGAGGTTGGGAGTTTGAAACCAGCCTGACCAACATGTAGAAACCCCATCTCTACTAAAAATACAAACTTAGTGGGCTTGGTGGTGCATGCCTGTAATCCCAGCTACTCAGGAGGCTGAGGTTGCAGTGAGCCGAGATCGCGCCATTGCACTCCAGCCTGGGCAACAAGAGTGAAACTCCATCTCAAAAAAAAAAAAAAAAAGAATTACTAACAAGCTGTTTTAGACATACGTGACATCTTGTCAAAATTAAGGGTATGTAAGACACATGCTACCAATTCATAAAAACATATTTTAAGCTGGGCATGGTGGCTCACGCCTGTAATCCCAGCATTTTGGGAGGCCAAGGTGGGAGGATTGCTTAAGCCCAAGATTTCGAGACCAGCGTAGGCTACATGGCAAGACCTCGTCTCTAAAAAAAAAAAAAAATTTGCTGGGCATGGTGATACATGCTTGTGGTCCCAGTTAGGAGGCTAAGGATAGAGGATCGCTGAGCCTGGAAGGTGGAGGCTGCAGTGAGTTGTGTTTGTACCACTGCACTCCAGATTGGGTGACGGAACAAGACCCTATCTCAAAAAAATTAAGAATACATACATACATTTTAATATACTTAATTTACATAAAGGTTCGATGACATGAACATAATATTCTTAAAAAAGAACTCTATGTATATTGTGCAGGCCTTTTCTAAATAAGTATCTATCATATATTTTAAGGTCACATGTAGACTTATGTATAAAGAAAACTTGAAGTAGATAAAACTAAACACGTTTATCTCTTCTGAAAGATTTTTACAAAGTGGCTATAAATGTTCTTACATTATACTGCTCCAGATTTTTCTCTTTATTTGCTTCAGTGTCTTCCAAATCCTTATGTATAGCAGCAATCTGTCTTTTCTTGTCATTAATAGCCTGATCTAAAGACTTGAGTTCCTTTTTAATCCACTTATCCCTTTCTTCTTTTGATGTAAACTGGCTTCCTCGACCCTGCTTTGCATAAAGATCCGTTCTTTCCTGGGTAGCTTGAGCCAATCTACACAAAATAGAAGAGAATGGGGTGAAAAGGAGAATAATAACCAAGTTTAATTGTAACCAATAATGTCAACTGTACACAGAAACATAAAGCCATTTTTTGAAATGATACAAAAAAAAGAATTAAGTGTAAAAAGCAGCTACTATATAATTGAGCTCCTTGGACTATCTAGTTTTATATAATATGATGCAGAAAGTTAAAGTGTTGGTGAAAGTTCTCAGACCTAGCAATTCCTCGTTCTTCTTTCTCTTTTACACTGTTGAATTTAGGTTCTGTTTCTGCCAGTTCTTTCTGCTTCTCTTCTATTTTTTCAAGCAGCTTCTGCCTCTCTTTTAATAAACGTTTCTGTAAATAAAGATAAGTAAAAATGCAAACTGCTTTAAAATTTTTGCATAATTTAGGTCCAGCATGTTTTCTCACGAAAAAACTTGATGAGAAAACCCACCTGTAACATGAAATTCTTTTTTAATGTAAGAAACAAAGGGACAGTACTAAGTTGTTACTTGAGTACAAATTACGTTAACATAGTAAAGGTTAAAAAAAAATTCCAGCATATACCAGTCACAGAAAGGACTATCTTCTGCAGTTCCTACTCACCTGAACATTCATGTCTTTCATTTTTAGCATTTTAACTTACCCTTTGTTCACTATTGCCTGCTAGTTCATCTTGTAAATCCTTGGCTTTAAGCTCCAACTTAGTCCTCTGCTTAATTTGTTCTTGTCTTTCAGCACTAAGCTGTTCTTTTTCTTCTTTCATAGCTGAAATTTTTGTTTTCAATTCTCTAACTTGGCGTTCAATATCCTATTCAAAAGTATTAAACAGAAAATAAGTCAGGCAATTAGAAGTACAACAGCAGAATTGTGACACCATTAATTCTCTTTCACTTAACATTTAGTACTACTCTTCAATATTCAATTCCTCTAACTCCCCCTTGTGGTAATCATTCCGTAATTCTGGTACAAAAGGGTTTACTATGGTCAAAAACTATACGATGGCTGGACATGGTTGATCACACGTGTAATTTAAGCACTTTGGGAGGCCCAGATGGGAGGAATCCTTGAGCCCAGGAGTTTAAAACCAGTCTAGGCAACATAGTGAGATTCCATCTCTTCAAAAAATAAAAAAATTAAGAGGCTGAAGTGGGAGGATCACTTGGGCTTGAGAGATCAAGGCTGCAGTGAGCTGTGATCTCGCCACTACACTCCAGCCTGTGCAATGGAGTGAGACCCTGTCTTTAAAAAAAAAAAAAAAATTCAGGAAGCTGAGGCAGAAGGATCACTTGAGCCCAGGAGTTCGTGACCAGCCTGGGCAACATGGAAAGACCTTGTCTCTACAATACATTTAAAAACTAGACAGGTGTGGTGGTACACACCTGTGCTCCCAGCTATTTGAGAAGCTGAGGCAAGAGGATCACCTGAGTCTGGGAAGTCAAGGCTACAATGAGTCATGATGGCACCATGCACTCCAGCCTGGATGACAGAACAAGACCCTGTCTCAGAAGAAAAAAGTAAGTTTACATGAACTTTGTTTAGAATCTTACCTCCATTTTATCTCTTGCATCCTGTTGAGCATCTCTTAATTGTCTGGATTTTTCTCCACTAGTCTCTCGCTTAGCAGAAAGCTAAGAAAAAAAACAAGTTATATCTAACTCATTTTTGTATTTACTAAATATTTCATAACATCTAATAAAAATTTTTATATGAAAATAAACCAAAAGTAGCCAAATTTTTTACAAAAATTTTAAAAATGATTTTTAACTAGAAAACTGAAGCACTACCTAAATTTTTGTATAAAATGTCAACAATACTAATTACAAAACACATTCTAAAACTACAAGAAACCTTCAAAATGGTCTTCCTCTCATCTTGTCTGCCAAATAATACCATCTGATTATATTTCAGATAATACTATATAGCAACGACCACGTGGCTATTTTCCTTAAACTAAAAGAAAAAACTTGCTGACTAATAAATTCATTGAGAGGTTAAGTTTCTATTTAAAATCACCGAAAAGTGTAATTACGCCTTGAGTTTAACAAATTCATAAAAACAAAATTAATCTGATTTTAAGTGTCAAAGGCAAATATTTTACCTCATCAAGTTTAGCACGAGTCTCGTTAAGTTCCTGATTGTAAATGGTATATTCCAGGGCTCGTCTCATTTTATCCCACTTCTGATACTGAGCTAGTTCTTCCTTTTCTTCCTCTAAAGTATGTAATCTCTCTTCAATGTATTTTAACAACTCATTGATTTTTTCCCGTTTGCCCTCTTAAAAAAAATGAGGAGAGAGATGGAAGAATTGAATAAAATTTTTATGTAATCACTTCTTCAATATATCTTGAATTAAATTATTCTTAAGAACTGTAGCATTATTTCTTTGATGTAATGTGGTAACCAAATTTAAAATACTAAAATAGCAACCCATTTATGCTGGAGGTTGCAAATTTTTTTCTGTGAAAAATCAGACCCTGGCAATGACCTTGGGCAGTAGATATAGGTAACACCCACAAGCTTAGGATTCCAATAATGGAATGCTAGGCATAAATGGGTTCAGATCCTTCATTATGAAAAGCAACAGAGAACAAATTTACACATGGTGACACTGGTTCTTTTATAACATATAGTAAGGGCCTCAGTTTAAGCTTCCTTTTAAAAAGTCAGTGTGCCGGCTGGGCGCGGTAGCTCATATGAGTAATCCCAGCACTTTGAGAGGCCAAGGCAGGCGGATCACCTGAAGTCAGGAGTTCGAGATCAGCCTGGACAACACGGTGAAACCCTGTCTCTACTAAAAATACAAATATTAACTGGGTGTGGTGGTGGGCACCTGTAATCCCAGCTACTTGGGGAGCCTGAGGCAGAACAATCACTTGAACCTGGGAGACAGGTTAAATATTCCTATCATGGAGCTACTCTGTCACAAAAACAGTAATTTGCAACAACAACAAAAAAGGCAGAAACACATTTATTTTACCTGTTTCTTTCATTAAGGAGATGCTTTCTTCCTTTCGTTCATCATACACTCTAGTACCAGCTACTTCTCTTAATAGCTTTAATCTCTGAGAATCTGGTGCTGTTGCCATCTGGTTGATCTAAAATTTTTAGAAACATAATCATTATATAGCTGTAGCCTCCATTTAAGAACAAGAACTCCACGTTGAAAGGTTTTTAACACACATGAAGGCTGGGTATCCCTTATGCAAAAGCGTTAAAAACCACAAGTGTTACAGATTGTATATTTTTTCGGGTTTTGGAGTATTTGCATTTATACTTACCAGCTGAGCAACCCAAATCCAAAAATTTGAAATCCACATTGTTCCAATAAGCATTTCCTTTGAATGTTACATCCACATTCAAAAGGTTTCAGACTGTGGAGCATTTTGTATTTCAGACTTTTGAATTTGGGACATGCCAAGTTTTAAATAGATTATGATTTGCCTAATGTCATTTGTATAGCACATATGCCTACATATCTATGTTTCCTTTACTTAAATGAAATTTACCAAATAAAATCCAAATACAACTGTTACGTTCATAATTCTCCTTTATGAAATAGGGCTAACAAGTGAAGGAGTTATCTCACACCACTATCTTTTTCTCAGTCAATATGATAAGGTATAAGAGATGAGCTCCATTCTCAAAAAACAAAGTATTTTGTAAGGGGAAACCATCACTGACTACACTTTTTTTTTAAGCTATAATAATATACTAAAAGTACAATTCTCCCCCACTTTCCATGGGGAATTGGTTCTAGGACCCCCTGCAGATACCAAAATCCAAGAATGCTCAAGTCCCTTATATAAAATGGCATAGTATTTGCATAAAACCTATGCACATCCTTCCATACACTTTAATCTCTAAATTATAACACAATATAAATGCTATGTAAACAGTTATACTGTAGTTTTAAATTTGTATTATTTATTGAACTGTTTTAAAATTTTATTTATTTTAAATATTTTTGATCCATGGTTGGTTGAATTTGCATATGTGGAACCCACAGATACAGAAGGCTAACGATATGACAAAATGGTATGCTTTAAATAAATATAGAGAGAATGGTACAACTTAAGTGCTGTGCAACTTAATATATAACAAGTATCCCTAAACATCAAAAATGATACCACTGCATTAAAAAATTGAAATTATCTCTAAGAAAATACGGTCTATCAAAAGTATCTACATCAAAGAATCATCCTTCAGATCCTCATTATTGTGCGCTCCAATTATACATATTCGTTCAAGCAATTTACTCACTTAAATATTATTTATCAAATGGCTACAACATATTTGCCACTGCTGGGCACTGGAAAAGAGCAAACAAAGCAGAAAAGGTCCCGCCCTCCTGGAGCTTACATTCTAGTGGAAAAAGACAGAAAATAAGTATTAACAGTATAAGTGTTACGAAGAAAAACAAAACAGATTAAGGAAATAAAGCACATAGGGTTGGGGAGACGGCAATGCTTTTAGATGAGGCAATCAAGGATGGCACAGGGGCAGAAACTGAAATGAAGTAAAAGGGCCTACATTGAGAGCAGAGGGATCTCAGAAAAGTGCTCTTTCAAAT
This sequence comes from Piliocolobus tephrosceles, assembly GCF_002776525.5. Classification (NCBI taxonomy): domain Eukaryota; kingdom Metazoa; phylum Chordata; class Mammalia; order Primates; family Cercopithecidae; genus Piliocolobus; species Piliocolobus tephrosceles. The sequence continues at coordinate 23,006,644 of NC_045442.1, forward strand.
CAGCCTCCGTTTAAAAAAATGCCTCCCACAAATAGTAAAATCGGAAAAAAAAACTTGTTCTTCCAGTACCACATTTTCTAAAACTGAAACTCCATATTCTTCCTAATCACTTCTTCTGAATGCTAACTTTCCAATACATACCAAAAAAAAAAAAAACCTACAGTATAAAATAAGTGAATATTCTCAGAATTTTCCCTAGTCCAAAAAAAGTGAAAGTATATGAGAAGAGAGCAGAACAATCAGCTAAAAAAGTATGTAGTTTGGCTGCTGAAAAAATGTAAAAAAACACAATCCCTATTAGGGAAAACAACATGTAGCAAAATAGCAGATTTCTGGTAATGTTAGCTTTTCAGTATTTTAATTGTGATAAATAACTAGGTAACACAAAATATTAATTTTAGAAAGTTTTTCAAATGTGATTTTTATAGAATTCCTACAATATTCTTAATTATTGCAACTTTCATAAGCCAATAATGTCTTCCCATACTTTCACCTCAGTAAGTAAAACCAGTCACTAAGAAAACAAGATCCACTTAATATGCTGAAATACTTCCATCTCAACATGCAATGGACAGACCTATTTAGTACTTTATGGCCATGCAAAAGATATGGCCATTTTTGCTTCAGCTTAACCACTCGAAGCAATAAACCAAATTCATCACTCAAGAATTACTCAGAAAACAAATTCTATTAAAAAAGGACATACAATTGTTTTACCTTTCCTTGTTTAACAATATAATAAGGATTGCTTCGAGAAAAACCAGCGCTTTCAAGGAGGTTCATCACATCATTTTTCCTGTTGACAAACAATGAAATTACTTTCAGGTAATTTTAAAGCACCACTAAGCAATGAGTAGACTAGCCCCTGGGTTGATAGCATTAGGGAGGGCAGATCAGTAATTAAACCAACTGTATCATCCTCAGAACTTTCTGATTCTTACGTTTATCCTCTATATTGATTTGTCAAAGATGAAGCAAATATTCCCCATGTATGAAGCAGGTAAAATAATACTTTTACTCTTTTGTAAGGAAATCATAAAGAAAAATGCGGCTGGGCAGTGGCTCATGCCTATAATCCCAGCACTTTGGGAGGCCAAGGCAGGCAGATCACAAGGTCAAGAGTTCAAGACCAGCCTGCCAACATGGTGAAACCCCATCTCTACTAAGAATACAAAAATTAGCCAGGTGTGGTGGTGCGTGCCTGCAATCCTAGCTACTCAGGAGGCTGAGGCAGGAGAATAGCTTGAACCCGGGAGGAGGAGGTTGCTGCGAGCCGAGATTGCACCACTGCACTCCAGCCTGGGCAACAGAGCGAAACTCCATATTAGGAAAAAGAAGAAAGAAAAATGCTGGCTGGGCGTGGTGGCTCACGTCTGTAATCCCAGCACTTTAGGAGACCAAGGTGGATCATTTGAGGCCAAGAGTTCGATACCAACCTGGCCAACATAGCAACACGCCATCTCTATTTAAGTACACATTAATTTTTTTTTTTTAAAAAAGAAAAATGCTTACGTGACCATCTTCTTGTCTAAGAAATACTGATCCTTTTTGGCACCAATAACTCTTCGAAGTGAAACTTCCTCTTTATCGATCTAAGAAAAAATATAAAAGCCCAAAGTTTAATAGTGAAGGAGAAAACTTTTTAAATAAGGCCATTTTAAAGTCCTTGATCGTAACTATTTATTTTAAAATTTCAATTATCTCACTAAAGATAATACTACGAATACTCAATACTCTTAACCAAGACACTTTTCACAACAACTTGTACATTCCCATTTGTTAACAGAGTATTCACTGTAATTTTAAGATAAAATCAGTATATAAACTGTAATTATAACAAATTATAAAAGCTTAAAAAGTTTCAAAGTATGAAGAAGATTAGCTACTCCAATTAAATTCTCAACATTACTTTAAAAAAAAAAAAGTTACTTACTGGTAACCGGTTGTCTGAATTATCAAAAATAATCTCCACAAAAGCAGAAATAACACGAGGACCAGTACCTTCCTAAAAATGAAAAAAGTGAGAAATTTGCCACTTAAGTAGTATATTCATGCCCTTTAAAGGATTCTTAACGTCTAGGGCATAATAACAAGTCTGATTCAATGGAGAAAAATTTCTACTAGACTCATATATATACACACACACTAATGTCTCTGCTGTTTTGGCAAGAGGGATACAAACTTTGGGGATATCCTGAGAGAGATAGTATATATTCCTCTTGCCAAAACATCAGAGATGTTAGATTAGGGTAACAAAAATTCTCAACCAAATAGTTTTTGATTCTAAATAAAAAATAAGAATTATGCAAGACATGTCAAAGTTAGATATCCTTAAATTTGATTCTACAGACCACTTTATTAAACTGCAAGACTGGGGCCATTTAATCCTATCTATTTGCTAATACCTAGCACATCATGAGACTTTTACAGTCTCATTTTAATGCTGCAAAGAAATCCTAATAAATCATGGGATAATTACCAAAAGTCTGTTTTTTAAAAAAATTTGAGACATTCTACAGTTTTAAATCTATTATAGAAATACACACATTTAACGTGTCACATTTAAACCAATCTGTAACACAAAAACTATGGTACCAAGTCCAGATACCTTCCAGATTATAGAAACTGTTACTATGCAGTAAAATCAATGAAGAACTGTACCAAAGAGGTTATTTTAATGCCAATCTGAAAAACCTAAAAAGTTTTCTATGGGAAATGAATTCTGATTACTGGGCTACAAATTCAAACTAAACAAGGGGAAAAGACAGACAAGAGATAAACAAAACAACTTCCTATGTGTGAGAAACACTGTTAAGATATATTGAGGAATTTCATTTTCTAGTCTTTAATAAGCAATATTCAAACCAGAAGGATTAATTATATCATTTTTTGTAGTCTTTCACGATTTTCTATCCTAAAATTCCTTTAGTCCATTACTCATATTTTTTCTCAAACATCCTAACAAGGTTTGAGGGAGGCATGACTCACATGAACACGAAAACCCAATCATCGTGCTTATGAATTACAAAAGGACCCATTTAATAAAATATTCTAACTCACATTACTGTAAATAAACAGGTGGTCCCCGACTTATGATGGTTCAACTTAACAACGGTGTGAAAGCAATTTACCATCAATAGAAACCATAATTTGAGTACCCATAAAATCATTTTTTTTTTTTTTTTTTTACTTTCAGCACAGTATTCAATAAATTATACGAGAGATTCAACACTTTATTATAAAACAGACTTTGTATTAGATCATTTTGCTCAACTGTAGGTTAATGTCCATTTTTGACTTACGGTATTTTCAGTTTATGATGGGTTTATCAGGACATAACCCCACTGTAAGTTGCAGAATATCTCTACTGTTTTTCATACTGGAAAATGATGTTTACTATCTAAGTACAAACATGGCTAAAACAACAAACAACTTGTATGTTGTTTAGTCTGCAATGGTTGTTTCTCTATGCTCCCAATTTTTGGTTCTGCATCTTAAAGTTCCTAATCTCCAATCTCAAACTCCTCTTTCTCCTCAGCAAACCTGCTTTTAAGGCTTTGCAGATCACATCCTTAAAGAAATTTATATGGAAGACATACCCACCTGTAGGTAAATCCTATAATTTTCTCCTAAACATCGTATAAAAATTAGGCCTTTATCTGGCATTAACATGTTAGGCTAAATTTCATAGCAGAATAAAACACTTAGGAGATATATCACGTCTCCTTTAAGAAATTTATATGGAGGACATATCTATAGGCAAATCCTGTAATTTTCTCCTAACCACTGTATAAAAATTGGGTTTTTATCTGGCATTAACATGTTAAGATAAATTTCACAGCAGAGTAACACACTTATGAGATAGATTGTGTCTGGTTCACAAAGAATCTGAAACTTGAACAAATGCTTTTTTAACCAGCATGGAAAATTTATTTTTAAAATACATTTAATATCAATAATGTCTTAAAGCAGTCTCACTCACATGCAATAAAGCCAACCGCTGTTCCGGACGAAGATGACTAAACTCATCGCTGAGAACAAACTGAATTGCTGGAAATACAAAAACAACTATTAGTATACCCTAAAAAAGTGTTTATAACTTATTCATAACTTCCCACACCTCAGTAGAATATAGTGTGTCTGGTAACAGACAATGCAAATAAATTATGTTTCATATAGACAAAAGGAAACGCAGAAAACGTGCCTGCACATAAGACTAATCAGGTAGGAAGTGATATAAGAAAAATACTGAGTTTTCATTGAAACATTTAAAGAAAGAAAATAAAGAGAAAGCACTGAGATACATGAAAAAAGACAAGCAAAACTAAGGTATACTTCTGGCCCAAAGTGCACACTGACCAGATTAGATTAACACTGTATGTGCTTTTTTCCCCACTAGACATAAATGATATGAGTTAAAATCTTTTTTAACAAAACAGAATGTATGAGAATATGCTTAAGTGGATACTTTACCAAAATAAATAAAACTAAGGAAATACAAGGAAATGTTTGAGATGCCCAACTTCTACTACACTTTTTATACTATACTGAGCTCTGTAAGAAGGGGCCATTCCTTCTTCCATATAGAATACCTAACTGGACCACCCTGCCTAGGAAGTGGAACTCTTTTACTCAGCTGTTCTTGTCCCAGTCCACCCAAGAGACCTCTGGCATTGTGTGTTTGGGGGGGGGGGGGCGGGGGCGGTGCCCGCATCAGCAAGTACGGGCATAAACATTAATGTGTGTGCTGTGGACACAGGTGGGGGTGAGGAGACTTCACACTGCCCTCAACCCTGAAGATTCTCAAATACTTCCACTTCAGTCCACTCTCATCATTGCCAAATTACAACCATAACAGGATATACAGGCTACAGAGTGCCTTTCAGATTCATGTGCACAGAAGGGACAGAACCTTTACTCTTACTAAGCCAGTCCACTAAATGCTCCTTTCCCTCAAGCATTACCCAACTAAAAAGTTCATATTTTTCAACTTACTCCTTGACAGTCTAATTTTGTTAAAATGTTTTTCTCCTCAAAGGATTTGTTAACAGAGGCATTGCTATTTATACTTAAATGCAATTTATCTTTAGAGAGAATTTTCAAAGCTCTACTTACTATCTCTAAACTGACAACAGTCTGTTCAGTTTCAAGTTTTTTATACCTCTTCATTCTTTACAAAGATGACTGGTTTAGAAAACGTTTTTTAAAAGGTGAAATAAGAAAGATGAACCATTTTCCAAAACAATACTATCAACTATTCTACCGCATTTACATACATTTAAAATATGCATTTATAACATTTATATATTACATTCAAGTTTAAAAAGCATTTTCATACTTACTATTGCATTCCATTCTTACAAACCATCTAAGGTAGACAGGGCAAACATCCAAAAATCTCCATTTTTAAAGTGAAAAGAACAATTTGAGAGGCTACGTGTTTTGCCAAGTCTCACACAGCTAATCAGTCACTGGGTATAAAGCAGAATTCAGATCTGTACATTCTAAACCCTCTACACTAAGCTGCAATCCCATATAAAGTATTTCTTGGGTTTCATGCATACATAACCTCAGAAAATTAATGATTCTAACAAACTACCCTAAGATACCCAGGTCTTAATATATTTACAATTCAAAAAACAATACCTACCATAAAAAAAGTTACTTTTTCCAGATCCATTTCTGCCCACTGGAAAATTTCAAAAAGTACCAGTTATTTTACATAAAAACCAATAAAATTAAAACTGTTTACCTTTTTAAAAATACTCAAAATTTTTAAAATCCAATTTTCTAATACATCTTAACATCTGGAATTAAACAACCGTGAATAAAAGAAACCAATAAAACAACCATAATCACCAAATGAATTCAATTTTGTACAGACTTCTAACAGTTTTTTCTTTAAAGATATTTCACAGTTGATCCTTTTCCTCTTACCCAATAGCTTACAATGAATAGGAGTAGCTAAATATACTACCTGGCTCTTATAATTTATCATATTACAACGGATATATAATTCTATTTTAACTATATATATGTTTAACAATTGAAAGAGTCATATATTGCTAACATTCTAAAACAATCATTTAGAATCCTTACAGTGTTCTCATGTTTACAATCAACCCTATATTATCATGTGTAGTCTCACAGAACCACAAAAGTATAAATAATTTTAAGGTACTTTTTGACTAACAAAATTCAAATATAAGCAATTCAATATTTAAAAGGATATCAAATCCTTTTAAGTAAGTATATTTGTTTAGTGAAATTTTCAGTGTTAAGACTCATAAATAACTACGTCAGTCTTCTCAATCTTGAGCCAGAAATATTCTGAGCAAATTAACCACACAGTTACCACCTTTAATGCAAAGTAAATCCCAAAAAGATCATGTCATGCCAGAAAGGACACACTTTTTTAAAAAATGCGTATGACAGACGTAGGAGCCAGCTTGAAGGGGGCTTTCAGTAGCTAAATCTAAGGGTAATCTGAGCACCAAAATGACTAAATAAATTATAAATCATTGGTGGGGGGAATAATCCATGCATCCATACCAATAATAAAAAGATAAATAAGTAGGTAAGGAAGGAGGAAAATTACCAAATGCCAAGTTGTAAATGTGAAAGGAGATCTGGAAATGAAAAATCATTTTGTGACCATCAGAATAAAGGCAAGGGTCATCAACAGATGCTAAATGTAGGCACAAAGTTTGAAAAGGAGCACAAGATTTACATGGTCCAAAAGCATCTGCCTATATTACTTATTAGTTGCAAGGGAAAAATAATACCTACACAGTGGAAACATTAGACCTTGACTGGGTGATCAAAAGTAATATTAAGAGTCAGACCTCATGTGCCTCCAGATGTGATATCCTGAAAGGGACACAACGTCACTTATGTCTTAAGTCTCAAAAATAACAATGTTATAAAAGACAAAAGCTGTGGAAATGATCCAGATTAAAGGAGACTAAAGAAGCATGACAACTATGCAACACCTGCTCCTAAATTAGATCCTGTACTGGAGGGGGGAAAATGCTATCAAGAACATTTCTAGGTCAGTCAACATAACTGGAAAATGGACAGATTTTTACTATGTATTAAATTTACTTAAGTTGTAAACTGTACTTTGATTATGAAAGAGACTATCCCTCCTCTTAGAAAGTACACATTAAAGTCAGAGATAAAGGACTGCGGTATAAATAACTTACTCTAGGAAAAAAGTGTGTAGACAGTGGAAATGATATAGCAAGTGGGAAAATGTTAACAATAGGTGAATCTAGGTAAAGGGTTTATGAGTAGTCTCTGTACAGTTCTTATTGGGGCAATTTTTCTGTAAATTTGAAACTATTTCTAAATAAAAGTTTAAGATGACAATTTATCATTAAATGAATAAATATTTCAAACCATAATCCATCTATAAATAACTGAAATTTTAAGAATTTCTTTGTAAGAATTACTCCTACCTATAGAGTGGAACACTACATAGCAATTTTAAAGGATGCTGAATATTTAATAAAGAAAGATATTTCAAGATTTATCCTGAAGGAGAATAACAATTACCAATAAATTATATGATGAACCCATTTTTATTTAAAAAGGCTTACTTACAGATGTATACAAAGACTAAAAACAAATTGAGGTAAACACAGTTTATATGTGGCCCCAGATTCATCTTTCTCAACCCAGGCCTTGGCTGCCAATCAATGGAGAGGCTCAGTCTACTAATACCTCTGGTGGATTCAAGCTACCTTGGGAGTACATTCAGGTACTCCTGAATTGTGAAGATGGAAAGGAGGCTATAACTCCCTGACTACTTCCGGGTGTTAGTTCCCAGGGCACCACAATCCAAAAGTTTGCAAGCATTACTGCCGGATGTAGAAAACTTTGACCAATGAAAGACAGGTGCCAGCAAACAAATCCTTGTCCGAATCCAAATCCATTCCTCTATCATCTGACCTTTCTCAGGCATGGTGGGTCAACAAAGTCTGTAAGTTATTCAACATGACTGCAAACCACCTGTGTCTTCTTTAGAACTCTGTGACCAGCTTTTCTCTTCATTCTCGCCCTCAAACTGCACCTCCCATTAAAGCCTTAGCAGCTAAGCCTGTCTGTGCTGTTTTCTAGGAAACCAGGACTAACCACAAGTATAGACATTATTAAGAATGGTTATCTCTGAAGAATCATGGTGTGCAGTAAAAAACAAAGAATGGTTACCTCTGGGTAAAAGGATTATAGTTTATCTTAATTTTCTTCCTTTTAGCTTTTCCATAACGTTCTATAACTAACATGTATTTCTTTTGTTAAAAGGTTAGGGGGAAAAAATCCCTAAAAAGATACATGTTTGATGCATATACCCAACATCAGTACAAGAGATATTTTTTAATAGTCAACATCATTCATCAATCAAAGTGGTATGCTTTCACCAGATATTTTTAAGGCAAATCTCAGTACATAACTACTTTTGGTCTTTCTTACATTACTAACGTGCCTGGTTTTAAAACATGTTTAATCAGTAGTTATCTTGGGTTCATTCGTTTTAAACAAAACCATTTTCCTTTGTAACAGTGACTATTAACAAATCTAATGCTGCAATCACAGTAGTAAAACAGCTAACTGATAATAGCTAAAACAATGGTATTTGATGGACCTTATAGATAAAATGTAATCATTCTAGCTAATAAATTATTTTACAGATGATTTATAAAATCACACAAATGAAATATTAAGATACTTATTTTAAGGTGCAAATTAAAGAAAATAGAAATCTAGTAATTCTTATTTTTCTACATTTCTAAAGATTTCCCGACTGATGAAAAAAATCAGAAAGTACTTGTATGTAAACAAAACCCCAGTACAATTAAGCCACCCTATGGCATGTCAATTCAATTAAATGACTTCAGTAGATAGAACACAAGCGGGAAAAAAAGTATGTCTTCTTTATTTCCAACTACAAGGCTGCTATTGATAAATCGAGGGCAAAAAAACTTGACTTCAATTTTATAATTTTATACAAAATAAAGTATGATTCTCTAAGGGTCTTCTGGAAACATTACTAATATGAATCTCACCTGCGTGCCACAGACTGAATTGTGCTCCCCTGAAACAACTGACACCTTAAACCCAAATGTGATAGTATTTGGACATGGGGGCCCCTGGAAGATGATTATGGTTAAATGAGGACATGAGGATGGGGCCGTGTGAGCACACAGCAAGAGAGCAGCTGTCTGTAAGCCAGGAAGAGCGCCTCACCAGAACCTAACCATGCAGGTATCCTGATCATGGATGTCTGACCTCCAGACTGTGAGAAAAAAAAATATCTTGTTTAAGCCACCAGTCTATGGTATTTTGTTATGGCTGCCTTAGCAAACTAATATACCGCTTAGTCTGGACTCTGTACAGCAAAACTGCATCAATAGCAGTCTGGTTTTCTGGTGTCCAGAAGCACTCCTTTCATCTATCCTGTAAAATACTCAGCAGAATGTCAGAAAACATTTTTGTTAGCTGTATCAGCAAAATGGACACTACAACCTGAGCCATCTATAATGACTACATATTGTTAATGGCAATCACCATTAGCCCTTTATCCTCACACTTACATAAGGTTTCTCATTTAATCTTCCCAACAGCTCTGAGACAGGTTTACAAACAAGAAAACTGAAACTTCTCAAAGTCTCAAAAAGAACATAAAACTCGGATTTTTTTTTTTAATTATTATTATACTAGGGTACATGTGCACAACATGCAGATTTGTTACATAGGTGTATACATGTGCCATGTTGGTGTGCTGCACCCATCAACTCGACATCTCTATTAGGTATTTCTCCTAATGCTATCCCCTCCCCCAACCCCCCACCCCCCTACAACTGGGATTGGAACCCCATTCTGTTATGCTCTAAAGTTTATGCTCTTCCAATCTAGCTACATGGTCTGTCCTTAGAGACACTGAATTGGAGGGGGGGGGGGCGGGGGGGAAATCCTGGGATCTACTTTGTGAATAAAAACTGTCTTGTCTCTGAAATAAGGCAACCGCCAGCATTTTAAGATATATAACAAGAACAGAAGAGCGCAAATGCTTTAAAACACTCTTACACATACATACAAGGCTACCCAGATAAAAAATGGGTAACTTATGAGTGTCTTATCCAAACATTTTAAGTTTATAAAAATAAGCAATTCATCAGTGCAATAAGACAGAAAAGTTATTTCACGCAGAAAAATATACATAACTTTACTTAATATTCAAAGACAATTCCTGTCTCCTTAAGCCAAGACACAAATCGACAGAATTTACGTTATCTCTCTAGACTATAAATATGACCGAGTAAACCAAGAACACTTACCAATCACATTATGTTTTGAACTGAAGGGATCTACAATTGTTTGATCTCTGTAACTTCGAAAACCCTGGATAATCACCTAGTAAATAAAAAACATTTTTGAGAACTCACCCCCCCCAAAAACAATACATTAACCTTTTTTTCTTGAATTTCTTTCTTGTTTCTCATTTAATGCAATATAGAAAACCTGCAATTTCATATAAGAAAAATTCATTTTGGAAAGTGGTGATTAAAAATCTGCTAAAAAAAAAAAAAAAAAAGTCCATTCATCGGTAATCTTTGCCAGTGCAATGCTGCTGGGTTTTATTTTTTTTAGGCGTTATAGCTGTCAACCTGTTAAGGATCTTTCAAAATCAAGAACACTGTGTGAGCCTAACTGGAACACTAAACACTGCAATACAATACCAAGTCTATCCAGCAGGCCAACCGGCCCCAGCTCTCCTGACTCCAAGACCACCGAGTGCTGCTTTCAGTCACCGGCCAGCCAGAAAGAGCCCACGTTCCAAAGCAGTGCTCAGAGGCCGACAGATCCAACAGAAAACCGTCTCCAAGGCCGTGTGCCTGGGCTCATCTTTGTGGTGGACTCCCGCGCGGGAAGACCATTTTGACAGAAGTAAACAACCGAGGGAGGCGGCGCTCCGCATCCTGCAAGCAGGAGGGTCCCGCTCACTTCATGGGTTAATCCGGGAGAGGAACGGCCCCCCGCAGTGACAGCTGACACCCCAGCCTGTGCCCCCAGGGCCGGGGAGGCCACGTTTCCACACATCGCACACACATGACCCGTGCGAGGCCACCCGTGCAGGACCACACAGCCCTTACCGCCCGCGGCCGCCCCGGCGCGGTGCCCCCGCCAGCTCTCGGGCCGCCCGGGAAGGCCCAGTCCCACCCAGCGGCCCGCCCGCCCGCCCTTCCACACCTCTCGGAGATCCTGCCTCACCCAGACCCGCGCTAGCGGGGAGGCCCGGGCTGCAGAGGAGCACCCCAATTCTCCGCGACCCCGCAGCCACAGTCCCCGCCCAGCCCTGGTCCAGCCTGTGAGGAGAGGGGAAAGGCTGCGGGTGGCGCCGCAACACTCCCGCCTCAAGGAGCGGTCCCTACCGGCCCATGACTGGGTGGAAGGACGCGAAGGCCTTACCTGCTTTATGTACATGATTCCGGGCCCCTGGCCTGGAAGGAGACTTGCCCCGGAGCAGCAACCGCGCGGCTGCAGAGTCAGGTGAGGCGCCTACGCGACCCCTCCCCCAAAGCGCCGCTCGCTCCCCTCCAGCCAAACAAAATGGCGGCTCTCGTGGAGGCGGAGTCCGCGCCTCGGAAGGAACCACCTTGCAGCCCTCACAGGGCGTAGGAGGAGTCAAGTTCAGGTCTGCTGTTTCTTTTAGGCAAAACCAGTCTTCCACAGCGTTGTTTGATGGATTTCATTTGAATATAGAATTCTGTAGCTAATGCTTTCCTGAGACTTAGTCAAAAGCTTCACTCGGAGAAGCCATGACCGTAAGGTTGGTCCGTACCCCCTCCGAGCGCGGGGCCAATGGTCGCGTCCACGAGGGGGAAAGGTTCCGCGCCAAAGCCGAGTGGGAGACTCCGAGGGCCAGTAGCGCTGCGGGCCGTCGGCCACGTGATTCCGCACTGTTTAAAAAAGCGGACCGCGCGCGGTGTGCCAGTTCTGGAACACATGGAATGCTGGCGACTGTTGGAATTCTGTGCACAGAGTCCCTGCTGTCCCTTTGTTATAGCTCTCCCTAGGAACATTTACAATCTTAGCACGCCCCAAGCTGATTCTGAACTGCCCACTCGCAGGACAACCCCGGAGGGATTTGTCCATGCTCGAAAATTTGTTTTCATATGTGTTAATTCCCTCCGGAACTGTTTCTACTCTGCCATCTGCTATAAATCTAGGCAGATCTGTATAATTGCAACAAAGATTTAGGTACGGCTGAAAGGTTTTAACCTACTTTAAAAACAAAAAAAAACAGCCTGAAAGATTAGGTGCTAGTGGCAACCGTAGGTCTATCTGATCCCTATCAGTCTTGGTAGAAAAACATCGTTTGTTTAAAAAGTGGATCTCTGAGCTCTGAAATTACTTGCTGGGAAGAGAACAAAATAACCCAGATCATCCCCAGCCCTCCAGCCCGCTGCTGGAGGCAATTCTGGCCCTGATTATTTCTAGATTGAACTATTTTTGATAGCCTCCTAACTGCCTCTGTTAACCAGGGTATCTTCCTAGGAGTCCTTTATGTGGAGCCCGGATAAAATCCTATCCAGCCCTTGGTTTAAAATAAATAAATAAATAGGCCAGGTTGAATGGCTCACTCGTGTAATCCCAGCACTTTGGGAGGCCGAGGGGGGAGGATCACCTGAAGTCAGGAGTTCAAGACCAGCCTGGCTAACACGGTGAAACCCCCGTCTCTACTCAAAATATAAAAATTAGCCAGGCGTCGTGGCGGGAGCCTGTAATCCCAGCTACTCCGAAGGCTGGGGCAGGAGAATTGCTTGAATCCAGGAGGCAGAGGTTGCAGTGAACCAAGATTGCACCACCGCACTCCTGCCTAGGCAACAGAGGGAGACTCTGTCTCAAAATAAATAAATAAATATTTAAGCATTTTCTTTTCTTTCTTCTATTTTTTTTTTCTGACAGGATCTCGCTCTGTCACCCAGGGTGGAGCGTAGTGGCTCGGTCATGGTTCACAGCAGCCTTGAACTCCTGTGTTCAAGCCATCCTCCCACCTCAGCCTAGGGCTGTGGCCACCAAGCCCAGCTAACATTTTTTTTTTTTTTGGAGACTGGGTCTCCTTATATTGCCCAGGCTGGTCTCTATCTTCTGGCCTCAAGGGATCCTCCCACCTCTGCCTCCCTAAATGCTGGGATTACAGGCATGAACTACTGCACCCAATCTAAACATTTTACTTCTAGATTTTAGTTGTATTATTTAAAGCTTAAGCCAGATGTGGTGGCTCACACCTGTAATCCCAGCACTTTGGGAGGCCCAGGTGGGTGGATCACTTGATGTCAGAAGTTTGAGAACAGTCTGGCCAACATGGCAAAGCTCCATCTCTACTAAAAATACGAAATTAGCTGGGTGTGGTGGCGGGTGCCTGTGATCCCAGTTACCTGGGAGGCCGAGGCAGGAGAATCACTTGAACCCAGGAGGCAGGGGTTGCAGTGAGCCGAGATTGTGACACTGCACTCCAGCCTGGGTGATAGAGCAAGACTCTATCTCAAAAAAAAAAAAAAAAAAAAGTTTTAAGCCTCTAATTCCTAGTCTACAAAATGAAGATGATAAAACTCCATCATATTTAGAATTACAAACAGGGTGCATAAGATAATCCTGTTTACCTAAAATTGTTTATACATATGTAGGTAAAATATGAAAAGATGGTGACTAAAACATTTGAATGGCTTTCACAGTGATGGGAGTTTTACTTTCTTCCTTAGGCTTTTCCATATTAAATGAATCTTATACAATTAGCTTATATTATTTATATAGGCAGAAAAAAAGATCAGTGAAAAACCTAAAATAATCAAAAGGTGAGCCGGGCGCGGTGGCTCAAGCCTGTAATCCCAGCACTTTGCGAGGCTGAGACGGGCGGATCACGAGGTCAGGAGATCGAGACCATCCTGGCTAACACGGTGAAACCCCGTCTCTACTAAAAAACACAAAAAACTAGCGGGGCGAAGTGGCAGGCGCCTGTAGTCCCAGCTACTCGGGAGGCTGAGGCGGGAGGCTGAGGCAGGAGGCTGAGGCAGGAGAATGGCATAAACCCGGGAGGCGGAGCTTGCAGTGAGCTGAGATCCAGCCACTGCACTCCAGCCTGGGCGACAGAGTGAGACTCCGTCTCAAAAAAAAAAAAAAAAAAGGTGATTTTGAGAATGTAATGCTTTTGTTTATGTTTATGTATTTTTTGTCTGTCTCTGCAAGAATATAAATCCAAGAGAGAAGGGACTTCATTTTGTTCCTGCTGTTATTTAGTAACTAATTCACAGAAAGTACTCAGTAAATACTTATGAGTGAAAAATGCACAGAAGCAAAGTACTTACCACTGTGCAGGGCTCACATATGCCAGCTATTGGTGTTTAAAAGCTCCCTATGTCCCCATTTCACCCACCTTTCATCCCTCTTAGGAGCATCATTATCTTCTAGTAAGTACGTAGGCGTAGAACATATTGATCTCCTTTAGCCAGGATGAATAGTTCTTCAAACCTATGAACTATCTGGAAGCAAAGGGACATTCCTGAAAGAAATTGCCACCATAAAGCAGAATGCCAGCTGCAGTGCCTACTAGCTCATAGCTAAACAACGGAAAACTGCAGTCTTTGAAACAGTGCCCCAAAGAATTAAAGAAGCCTGTGACTAACAAATTCTTGAATTTGCAGGATAGCAGATGAGAAAAGAAACAACTTGCTGAAACTCCCTCCACTTGTAATATTAAAAAACTGGCTGAAATTGCTTGGAACCAATCTGACCAAGTGGAGTTTGTGCAGAATGATTTGCTGACATCACAGCCTGAATTTCCAGTGCATGGTTCATACGAACTCCCCCTGAATTTGACACATGATCCATGTGGTGGCACGAAGAGGTAACTGTGCATGCCTCAGCACTTTCTAGACCTGCCCTTTCCTTCTGCCAATCACCTACTAATCCCAGAATCCACCAATGAATTTTTTTCTAATAAAATTACTACCTTAAACCTAGCACAGAGAGACACATTCGAGCTGGATTCCTGTCTTTTTAGTCAACTTGCAATAAAAAGCTTTTCTCAAAAACCTGGTATCATAGTATTGGCTTCTAGCACATCAAGCACTGAGCCCTTTTTGCTTGGTAACATCATTTCACATCTAAACATCCCATTAACAGCACATGGCATCACCTCAGTGCTTTTCTTTCTCTCTCCCAGCCACACCTCGGATTGATTCAGCATGATCACTTAGACACACTGGAGTGGGAGGGAGGAAAAAGAGACATTAATCATAAGTCTCTTTAAGAATAGAGTCTTTAATGCTCAAAGCACAGACACATAGCAATCATAATCCCGTATATTTGTGTAGCTCCTCACCCACTTCAAAGTGCTATCATGTGTATGGTCTGTCTTAGGTTTTTCTCTGATGCTGTGAGGAGCAAGAGTACTTATTTTGCATTGGGTTGGAAACCCAGGGGTCTTATGCTGACTCCATTTGACAAATTCCATGACTTGGGACATGTCATTTTACCATGTAACTTTAGTTTTCCTGTAAATAAAATGGGAATATTCTCTGCCTTTCCAGGCAGCAAAGATGCAGATAGAGATTTGCCCCAACAGGCAGTGATCAGACTTTGGGAGTGCCGGCTCACATCCCGGTTCTACCACTTGCTGACATATGACCTGGGGAAGATTAACCTCCTGAAGCCTGTTTCCTCGTCTATAAGTAAAGATTTTAATGACATCTATGGAAATTTCCTTGCAGATAAATTAGGATGGTTTATTTAAAATAACTGGCACAAGACATAATGTTAGCTATTTGTATTATTAGTTCATAGCCAAACTTGTATTCAGCAAATCCCTGGGAAAAGACAGCAAAGAGCTTTCAGTTTAGAAAGGTCAAAATGCCAGGAGAAAACTGACCAAAGACTCTGGGACCACCCAACCCCTCATTATTCATTTATTCATTCGTTGAACAGATATTTACTGCTTACCTCTAGCGTGAGTGTGTCTTTTTTTTTTAAGACGAATCTCGCTCTGTCACCCAGGCTGGAGTGCAGTGGCGCAATCTCGGTTCACTGCAAGCTTCGCCTCCCCAGTTCACACCATTCTCCTGCCTCAGCCTTCCCAGTAGCTGGGATTACAGGCACCCGCCACCACGCCCAGCTAATTTTTTGTATTTTTAGTAGAGACAGGGTTTCAACGTGTTAGCCAGGATGGTCTGGATCTCCTGACCTTGTGATCCGCCCGCCTCAGCCTCCCAAAGTGCTGGGATTACAGGCGTGAGCCACCGCGCCTGGCCTGAATGTGTCTTAATAGTGTTGAGGAGGAAGAAACTTTTCCTCTGCCCTTTTCATGTTTATGGATGAGGTGTGGAGTAGGGGGTATCCATGAACAGAAGAGGGCAGGAGCTTAAGACTTGGTGGTGATCGCCTGTAGTCCCAGCTACTCTGGAGACTGAGGTGGGAGGATGGCTTGAACCCAGGAGTTCAAGGCTGTGGTGAATCATTAATGTGCCACTGCACTCCAGCCTGGATGACACATTAGCAAAAGAAAGAAACAGATTTTAATCACTTACGTACATGTGGGAGTTCACAAAGAAATGTGACTCAAAAAGGCAGTTACAATTTGGGGCTTAGATACCCCAAATGGAGTTTGAGACCAGCCTAGCCAACATGGCGAAACCCCATCTCTGCTAAAAATACAAAAATGACCCGGGCATGGTGGCCTGCAACTGTAATCCCAACTACTAGGGAGGCTGAGGCAAGAGAATTGCTTGAACCCAGGAGGCGGAGGTTGCAGTGAGCTAAGATCACGCCACTGCACTTCAGCCTGGACTCCATCTGAAAAAAGAGAGAAAAAAAAATCCATTTTGACTGTGTGCTCATTGGTCAGGGAAATAGCCACAGGATGGGTTTACGGACCCAGTGCAACCAATGTGAAACAGACTTGAGCCAGGACTTCATTTATCACCTGGCCTTTGTAAGCCTCCACTGGATCAGGGGAGCCATAAACATGTTTGAGCTCAGTGTCAGCTCAGATCCTATGTCCAACAGCACTCAAAAGATCCGGGTGTTCCCCTTTTCCTAGGGTTCAGTACTCTGTTAAGTTTTAGGGTCAGATTGAAGGAAATGATACTGAATATACCCAAAGAGAAAATACACCTTCCTTAGGACTCAGCTTCCCCTTCAGTTGATAGGCTGTGGTGTGAGATCTGCCTCCCGTACATAAACTGGATGAGGGGTTGACACTTCCCATTGCGGTGACTGATATCAGCCTGTGCTCACTCAAGCCTAATCTAATTTGGTATGTAAGTGAAGCTGTACACACTGTCACTGGCAGCCGACTTATCTCACTCCTAGGACAACATGGGCTATGAGCCATAGCCACAAACTCCTATGGATCATAGACTTAAACACGTCTAAGACAAAATTATAACGGATTTAGTTTAAAGATCTTAATTGGCTTTACTTGTGATTCTAGAATCAGGCAACACCTCCTTCTATGAAAAAGAATGCATATTCTGGTGAGTTGAGCAGAGGATCACGGCTTTCTAGGTAGAAAAGGGCTGAGGAAAGCAGACAGAAAACAAAACACAGTTGTTTCAAAGTTGCTCTCCTTGTAAAGGTTGAAGCAGAGGAAGCTTCCTCATCGTGCTGGCTAAAACAGGCCTATTTGGGAATTTGGCTATTTTCTCTCTCTCTTGATTTCTTGAAAGGTCAGATAAACAACTTAGTTTTGGCGTGGTGATGTGGAACTTCAATATGAGTAAATCAGTTTTGGTTTGGTCTATTGGGTCTAGTGCAGGAGCTCCATGAAAACCAATGACCTTCTATAAATTTTATTTAACAAACCTAAGAGCTAAAATTGCAAAACTCCTAGATGAAAACATAGGAGTAAATTGTTGTGACTTTGTGTTGGCAGTGGTTTCTGTAATATATAGCCAAAGCACAAGTAACACACACAAAGAAGATTAATTGTACTTCCTCAAAACTGTTGTTCACTAAGAGAAGTGAAAAGACAAGCTATAGACTGGGAGAAAATATTTGCAAATTACATACCTGACAATTTACGTGTGTGTGTGTGTGTGTGTATCCAAACTACATAAAGAACTCTTACAACTCAACAATAAAAGACAAACAACCCATTTTAAAAATGGGCAAAATATTTGAATACACATTTCTCCAAAGAAAATAAACAAATGGCCAATAAATGTGTGAAAAGATGCTCCACATCATTAGTCATCAAAGGAATGTCAATCAAAACCACAATCAGATACCACTTCATACCCACTAGGATGGCTAAAATAAAAAGACAGACAATAACAGGTGTTCGCTGGGATATGGAGAAATTAAAAGCCTCGTGTGTTGCTGGTGGGATTGTAAGATGACGCAGCCACTTTGGAAAACATTTAGGCACTTTCCAGAATAGGAAAATCCACAGAGACAGAAACAGGTCAGTGGCTGCCTGGGGCTGGGGATTGGAAGGGAAGGTTTGAAAATGGAGTACAGGTTTGTTTTTTAGGGGAGGAAGGGAAGTGTTGAAAATATCCTAAAATTGTATTGTAATGATGGTTGCACGACTTCTTGAATATAGTGAAAACAACTCAACTGCATACTTTAAATGGGTAAATTTTATTGTATGTGAAATATATCTTAATAAAGCTGGGAAAACCTAGGAAAAGATTTCAACAGTGAATCTTTTAACCATACCAATATTTAGACCATGTACAGATGACAATGTATAGATTATCTAAGTCATTCTTGAACCATTTCAGAAAATATAACAGTGCTGTATCTAATTGAAATACATTATAATTTCAAATGTACTATTGAAATCTCAGGTTTAGATCATCTTTACACAAAGCTTGAGCTATTTAGATTAATGCAGAAATCCAAATTCTGGCATAGAATCAAATATGCCATGTTCCAGATTCCCAACTTTTTATTCAGTAGTAACTGTATCACTAGAAAGTTCAACACAAAACTACATTATTTAACAATATTGTAAGCTGATACATTTTCTGGTTTAAATTATCTTTCATAATTTAAAAGGCATTTAATACAAAATCCCTAAATCTAGTATTTTTGGAAGAAAGCAATGAAATGCAAAAAACAAGTTACTAAGAAGAGGGAGGTCTGGCCAGGCATAAGTGGCTCATGCCTGTAATCCCAGCAGTTTGCGAGGCCGAGATGGGCGGATCACAAGGTCAAGAAATCAAGACCATCTCGGTCAACATGGTGAAACCTCATCTCTACTAAAAATATAAAAATTAACTGGGCATGGTGGTGCGCACCTTTAGTCCCAGCTACTCAGGAGGCTGAGGCAGGAGAATCGCTTGAGCCCAGGAGGCAGAGGTTGTTGCACTGAGCCGAGATCGTGCCACTGAACTCCAGCCTGGGCAACAGAGCGAGACTCCGTCTCAAAACAGAAAAAGAAAAAAAAAAAGAGAGAGAGAGAAGTGAACTACAGACACATGATGCAGGGACATGGGTGAATCTCCAAAATATTATATTGCGTGTGGCTGGGGGTGGTAACTCATGCCTGTAATCCCAACACTTAGGGATGCAGAGGTGGGAGGAATGCTTGAGCCCAAAAGTTTGACACCAGCCCGGGCAACAAAGCAAGACCCCATTCTCCACAAAAAGGAAAAAATGTATGTATTATACTGAGTGAAAATAGCTTTCCCCTGATGTATACATACTGTATAATTCTATGTATATGAAGTTCTTGAACAGGTGAAACACATCTAAGGTGGAAAAAAATCAACTCTGACAAATGAGAGCACATAGGTTCAGAAGAAAATCAGAAAAGTGATTGCTCCAGGGAGAGTTGGAAAGAACCAGGAAGGAACATAGGGAATTTTCTGGGAGATGATGATAATGTTCTGTATCTTTATAGAGATTTGGATTCCACGGTTTATGCATTTGTCAAAACTCAGTTAAGAATTTTGGAGGAGCTTCTGAAGACTCTTAGGGAATGGGCAGTTACCCTGTGATTCTCCCTGAGCGTGTACATGTTAAATAAATTTGTATGCCTTTTCTCGTATTAATCTGCCTCATGTCAGTGATTTTCGAACCTCCAGGGGAGCCAGGGCCTTGGCCCCTATACCTCTCATTTCTGGACATCCAGTAACTTAGATGCTTGCAATGAAATATGTTTTTGGTAACCTTTATTTTAATATCCAGCATAACTGAAGTGGAAATTATTCAATTTTCAAGCTCCCACAGACTGTTACATAAGACTCACCTAACCCTGGAACTAAAATTCTTGCAGTTCTTCTGAATGGTACACAGAAATACTAGAATGTTCATAAAGGAAAGGACATTGACGAGGAAAAAAACACCTTGAGTCCTGTGGGGGAAAGAAAAGCCTGGAGAGTCAAGAAGCTGGAGTTCTCAACTTTCCTGAGCCTGGGTTGTATCAGCTCTAAAATGGGAATAAAAATATCTGCCTCACATGTTTTCTGTGAGTTGAAATGAGATGAGGAAGGTGGAAGACCCTAGAAACAATGACTGGCTCCATCGTAGACTCTTGGTCAGCATGGTTGAGTCACAGTCCTTGTGGGGTGAAGTGGGGTCAGGCAGGAAAGTGACGTGGAAAATGTCTGCAGACTGGGGTGGATTTGGGTTCACGAAGAGGAAGGATGAAGGCATTTCAGCAGAGGAGAAACACTCACCTGAAGGCACTGAAGTGAGTAGGAGCCTGTGGTGTGTGTTAAAAATCCTATCTAAGGCCAGGTGCTGTGGCTCACGCCTGTAATCCCAGCACTTTGGGAGGCCAAGGCAGGCGGATCAGGAGGTCAGGAGTTCGAGACCAGCCTGAACAACATGAAGAAACCCCGTCTCCATTAAAAATACAACAAGTAGGTGGGAGTGGTGGTGCGCACCTGTAATCCCGGCTACTCAGGAGGCTGAGTCAGGAAAATCACTTTGAACCGGGGAGGCAGAGGTTGCAATGAGCTAAAATCACACCTCTGTACTCCAGCCTGAGTGACAGAGAGAGACTCCATCTAAAAAAAAAAAAAAAAAAAAAAAAAAAAAAAATCCTATCTAAGGAAATCCCTGACAGCTAATTCAGCGGAATTGCTGATGGAAAGAAGAGTGCAGGGTGACTAGCCACAGAATTCTCCCTTTCTTCTTTTTTCTTCCATAGGAGATGAAAGCAGGAGTCTTGCTTTTTGGTGAAGGAGGAATGGCAGGAAAAGCAAACCAGATAAGCCACTCCCCTAGTGAAAGAGCCCCAGCCTGGAAATCAGCAACTGGTCCCAGATCCGTCACCAACTGTGCTGCAGACCCATGGGTGTAATGGCTCTGTCTGTGCTTCAGTTTCCCTGTTGGCCACATGGAAATCATGTCCCTTTATTTCGTTAATTTATTTATCAGCAAATTAAAAAGTAGGAAAACTCCCTGAACTGCATGGTTATATAAATTTAAGATGTTACTAGTGCACAGCCCAGTCTGAGTGAGAAAATGTGGTGGTGATGCGGAGAAGCTTGGAAAGTGAAAAGTTTGAAGGAACTAGCAATATGGGTTGTTGCTGAAGAATCAAAAGGAAGGCCGGGCACGGTGGCTCAGGCCTGTAATCCCAGCACTTTGGGAGGCCGAGGCGGGCGGATCACAAGGTCAGGAGATCGAGACCATCCTGGCTAACACGGTGAAACCCCATCTCCACTGAAAATACAAAAAAATCTCCGGGCCTGGTGGCAGGCGCCTGTAATCCCAACTACTCCGGAGGCTGAGGCAGGAGAATGGCCTGAGCCCGGGAGGCGGAGCTTGCAGTGATCCGCGATTGCCTCACTGCACTACAGCCTGGGCGACAGAGACTCCGCCTCAAAAAAAAAAAAAAAAGAAAAGGAAGCCAGGCACTGTGGCTCTCATCTATGGTTCCAGCTACTTGGGAGCTTGAGGTGGGAGGATCACTTGAGCCCAGGAGTGATCACAACTTCAGTGAGCTGAGATCACACCATGCACTCCAGCCTGGGCACAGAGCAAGACCTTGTGTCTACAAATAGTAATAAAATACTTTTTTAAAGTAAAAAAAAATAATTTTGGCCAGGTGCAGTGGCCAGGTAGCTTCAAGGAAAGATTTAGAAAAGAGAGACAAATTCTTTCATTGCTTCTCTCGCAGATACCTGGGAGACATTGCAAGACCTCTTTGGGGACCTTAGCATCCCAGAAGTTCTACAGTTCTACAGCTGCAAGTAATGGATTCTGCCAAATCCAGGGAGCTTGGAAAAGGTTCTAAGGCTCAGATGAAACTGCAGCCTGGCTAACACCTTGATTTCAGTCTGATGCTACCTGGGCAGAGGGCTGTTACCTGTGCCCAGACTTCTGGCCATATTTCAAAAAATTTCTGAGGCTGTAGACTCTTTCACACAACAACAATGTAGTTGGTGCAGTAAAATATCTGGTGCAATAAAGACTCCAACGACAGCAAAGGTGAGGTACAGGGCAAGGGTGAAGTGCACATACGATGTACCTTGATGTCATAGTTTCTCATTGCCCTCCTTATCTCCCCTCTACTGCTAAGAGATTCCAGTCTCATGAATAAGAAAGAGATACCTCACTATCGCCCAGTTCCTATTCAATTCTCATGGTACCCAAGAGATAGAGCTGGCACCCCCAGAGATGTTCCCAAATTATAGTTCTGTCTTGGTGATGCCTGGGACTGTCAAATCACCCGAGAGAAAACCTAGGACACTCCCATCCTGGAAGATGAAAGAAGAACATTTGTGAGAAGGTGGAATTTAGAAAAGAGAGACACACTCTTTCATTGCTTCTCTCACAGAAGAGAGATATCTAGGCGATGTTGCAAGACCTCTTTTGGGACTTTAAAGAAAAACCTTACAAAGGAGGCTTTTCAGATACTTGTAACAAGCCCTCAGAACTAAAGACTGGACTCTTATACCTCACAGGAAATACAGGTCCTCAGCCCTCCACTGAATGATGCCAGGAAAATTGTCATTATTGGAAAATCCTGGTAATTTTAAAAAGAAGTACCCAAGAAACTCTCAGTAACCTTCATTTTGCTTCTCTACTTAAAATTAACTTTGTGCCACCATAATCTTCAAATTTTTATTTTAAAAAACTCAATTCTCATATGAGCATGTGTCATAGTTTGATTTAACTTATTAATGAGGGAATCATTAAAATGACAAAGCTGGTTTAGAAGAGAATGTAAGAAACTCAAATTTACACAGGCATTAGAAAAAAAGAGTGCTGAAATATTATTCCTAGGTTAGACACAAAACTAGTAAATATTCTACAGGATGATAAACTATAACCTTTAAGGTTATCTTTTTCTAAGGGTCAAAAGAAATTCATCATATCGTATCAGTTTTCTTCCATTTTCTACAGCATTGTAAACCATCTGGGCCTTAAGCAATTGTGAATACTGAGTCATTAATTATACTGAAAAGCCTTGCAAATTTTTGTTGTTGTTATAGTTCCAGGTTTTGCATTACTTTTCTGAATAAGGACCTTGAGAATAAAAGAAAAGTTAGAGAGAAACATTCTTGGTAACCTTAAACATTCTCTAAAAGCTAAAGACCAAACCCTTTTACCCCTAGAGAGGGTTACAAGCATTCTCTCTCCACTGAGCTAATCACAGTAGGAAAATTGCAACTATTATGAAAAACCAATCATTGGAAAAATAATTGACTGAATAAATGGGTAATCCTCCATATATTGCTCTTATACTTGTACCAAATCCTCACAGCCTTCATATGCCATGTAAATGCAATCACAAAATATGTGGCCTTTTGTGTCTGACTTCTTTCACGTAGCATAATGTTTTCAGGACTCATACATGTTGTAGCATGTATCAGTTACCTCTCCTCTCCTCTCTTTTTCTTTTTCTTTTTTTCTTTTGATAGGGTCTTGCTCTGTTACCCAGGCTGGAGTGCAGTGGTATGGTCACAGCTCACAGCAGCCTCAACCGCCTGGGCTCATGCAATTCTTCCACTTCAGCTTCTGAGTAGCGGGGATTACAGGCGCATGCCGCCATGCCCAGATAATTTCGAATTTTTTGTAGAGATGGGGTTTCACCACATTGCCCAGCCGGATTTTGAACTCCTGAGCTCAAGTGATCCAACTGTCTCAGCCTCCCAAGTGCTGGGATTACACATGTGAGCCACCGTGCCCAGACTTTGCCTGTTTTTTATTTAGGTTATTTCTTTTTATTGTTAAGTTGTAAGAATTCTTTGTATGTTCCGATCCTAGACCCTTATCAGGTACATGATTTGCAAATATATTCTCCTATTTCTGTGGATTATCTTTTTACTTTGTTAATAATGTCCTTTGAAGCACATACATTTTTTTATTTTAATATAGTCTAATTTATCTGTTTTTTTTTTTTTTTTCTTTGGTTGCTTGTGGTTTTCCTATCTAAGAAGCCATTGCTTAACATTGGGTCCAGTTTTTATTACTGGTATCTGTGAAAGTCTTCATCTGACTACTTCACACTGCCTGGAAAATACTTCTAGGAGAAATACCCACAAGATACCATTCAGGCCTTTGCTCAATTGTCACCATATAAGGAAGGTCTCCTCTGACCACCCTATCTAAAGTAACACCACCTCCTGGTCACTCAGCAGATTTTATATGACTTTGTCTTTCTTCAGAGCACTCACGAAGTGACACAGGGAATCATTTTCACTGACTGCATTACCAGATCCCCATTGGAATGTGTGCTCCTGGAGAGAAGGAATTTTGGTTTACTTTGTTAACTGCTGGTTACTCAGTGCCCAGCACAGACTCGTGATAGGTGATCGATAATCATTTATTAAGTTAATGATTCCTCACATCCTAACCAACACAATGTTATCAAACTTTTTGGTCTTTGCCAATCTGAAACGTGGAAAATGGCATTTTAATGTCTTTTAATTTGCATTCTTATTCCTGTGAGTGAGGTTTAGTACCTTTTCATACATTTGAAAATCATTTTTACTTCTATCTCTAGAAACACCATTGTTTTCAATAGATGCTATCATAAGAAATATATATATACACCCTTTCACAAGAGTAATAGATGTCACAGTAGCGTTTGGTCGTTCTGTACTTTATCAGAGTTTAAAAAAGTGCCTGTTGAATGAATGAAGCCTAAATACCAAAAGCACAACAACTAGTTGCTGAAGACAGGCTCCATGAAAGTTCTTGATGTTTCGAAGAAGTCTTCATAATTGAAGGGGATCCACTGGGCATGGTGGCTCACACCTGTAATCCCAGCACTTTGGGAGGCCAAGGTGGGCACATCACCTGAGGTTAGGAGTTTGAGACCAGCCTGGTCAACATGGTGAAACCCCGTCTCTACTAAAAATAGAAAAAATTAGCCAGGTGGGGTGGTGGGCGCCTGTAATCCCAGCTACTCAGAAGGCTGAGGCAGGAGAATCACTGAACCTAGGAGGCGGAGGTTGCAGTGAGCCGAGATCGCGCCGTTGCACTCCAGCCTGAGAAACAAGAACGAACCTCTGTCTCAATAATAATAATAATAATAATTGAAGGGGATCTGAAACATGCAGGTTACTCGGCATCTGCCCATGGACTTTATTTTAGTTTCCTCCGCAAGTGAAGCCTGACGTCAGGATTTGGGTGCAGGCCGTTTAAATGGGAGGCGATCCCAGGGAGCAGAAGTGATGAAGTAGGAAGAGTGAGACAGGGAAGACAGAAAAGCCAATAACTTAGGCTCTGTTGAACCGGTTACTTGCATGAACACTGGGAATCAAGCCCACTGGGAAACTTCTGAGGAAATGTATATAGCATACCTGTATTCATCCGTTTTCATGCTGCTGATAAAGATATACCTGAGACTGGGTAATTTATAAAGAAAAAGACGTTTAATAGACTCACAGTTTCACGTGGTTGCGGAGTCCTCACAATCATGGCGGAAGGCAAAAGGCATGTCTTTTTTTTTTTTTT
>NC_045442.1:23032669-23033009 GCF_002776525.5 Piliocolobus tephrosceles
TTTTTTTTTTTTTTTTAGAGGGAGTCTCACTCTGTTGCCCAGGCTGGAGTGCAGTGGCGCAATCTCGGCTGACTGCAACCTCCGCCTCCCAGGTTCAAGCAATTCTCTGCCTCAGCCTCCTAAGTAGCTGGGATTACAGATGCCTCCTACCATGCCTGTCTAATTTTTGTATTTTTAGTAGAGACAGGGTTTCACCATCTTGGCCAGGCTGGGTCTTGAATTCCTGACCTCATGATCCACCCACCTCAGCCTCCCAAAGTGCTGGGATTACAGGTGTGAGCCATTGCGCCCGGCCCAAAAGGCATGTCTTTTTTTTTTTTTTTTTTTTTTTTTTTTTTTT
>NC_045442.1:23033109-23044233 GCF_002776525.5 Piliocolobus tephrosceles
TTTTTTTTTTTTTTTTTTTTTTTTTTTTTGAGACGGAGTCTGGCTCTGTCGCCCAGGCTGGAGTGCAGTGGCCGGATCTCAGCTCACTGCAAGCTCCACCTCCCAGGTTCACGCCATTCTCCTGCCTCAGCCTCCCGAGTAGCTGGGACTACAGGCGCCTGCCACCTCGCCCGGCTAGTTTTTTGTATTTTTTTTAAGTAGAGACGGGGTTTCACTGTGTTAGCCAGGATGGTCTCGATCTCCTGACCTCGTGATCCGCCCGTCTCGGCCTCCCAAAGTACTGGGATTACAGGCTTGAGCCACCGCGCCCGGCCCAAAAGGCGTGTCTTATATGGCGGCAGATAAGAGAAAATGAGAGCCAAGCAAAAGGGGAAATCCCCTGAAAAATCATCAGATCTCGTGAGACTTACTCACTACCACGTGAACAGTATGGGGGAAGCCACTCCCATGATTCAATTATCTCCCACCAGGTCCCTCCCATAACACATGGGAATTATGGGAGCTACAATTCAAGATGAGATTTGAGTGGGGACACAGCCAAACCATATCAATACCTCAGAATTGTCCCACCAAAGTGCAGGGACATGGAGACTCTCGTCCACTAATTCTCATCTCCCACTGACTGAAGGTTGCCCTCAGAGGTCATTGCACCTCTGCTTGGCTGTGCAGACTTCCTTGGCCTCAGAAAAGCAATGGAGGCAGAAAACCAGGTAGCTGGCATAGCACTTGGGCAGGGAGTCTGTTAACATGCATGAAAGTATCGACAGCCTGTTGTGCTGAGGGCTCATGTGTAGCCCTTCCGTTGTTATTCTTTAGTCTACCAGTGCCTTTGAATGCTTCCTCATACTTTTGTCTTGTCTCCCCACCTGGATTTCACACAACTGTTGGCTAGTCTAAGGTGTATCATACAGTCCCTTGAAATTACATAGTGACTTATACATTTGTTGGTTATTTTTCATTCTTGACAACATGTGGTAATTATGGTTCTGCAGAAAAGGAAGAAAGACATGCTTAAGTGCTTTGAAATTTATACCTAGCTGACCTTGCCTTTTGTTGCCCAGGGCACTGAATTTGCCTTCATCCTTTCATTTGTACATCCCTGAAAAGGAAACTACAAAGAACTTATCAGCCCTGGGCCAGATATCCAGGTGAACACTAGCTATAGAAATGCATTGAGCTGAAGAGTTGGAAGTCATGAAATAAAATCTCTGCTATCTGCAGATAATGTCCAAGGTCACAGTTACCTTCTGAACTGCTTCGTTTAGGGGATAAAGGATAGTCAGTGAGGGTCTTGATTATATCATCGAAGCTAGTTTTGTGGTCACCATAACAACTTCCTTGGGAAGAAAGCTAGTGGTTCTACTATTTGGAAGGAAAGACTGTGTTTCAGTGCCAAGGCTTGACTCTAGCTAATCAAGACAATGCTGCTGTGTATGACTGTGTAGACTGCACTGCATGGCTCCCAGGTGCACAATTCTCAGAGTAGTGTGATATGGGGACCCATAGACAAGGATCTCAGATGCAAGCTCCTCCAAGGGGAAAGGATTGAGAAAGGCGAGCACTGGGGGGTGTCTGTGCTCATTGAATGTGGATGATGAACTGGTCCCTCTCCCCGTGGCTTGGTCCTGAGGAAGACAGTGAAGGCTGGGAATCCGCGGCCAGGAAGACATCAGCCTCCCTTACACCAGTGAGTTAGTGATGATAGTCATAGCATCTACTCTGTACCAGGCTCTATGCTGAACACTTCACATGAGTAATCTCATTTAATCTTTTCAAAAACCCACTGGATAGATGAAAAAAACTGAATTAAAGTAGGAAATGAAAGGGGCATTAGACTAAGAGAAAGGTGGTCCAGCACTTACTCACCAGTGGGCCTCGGCAAACCACTTAGTTCTTGTCAGCACTATTCGAAATGTGCTCCATAGACCCCTGCAGTCCACAAACTGTTACCGGTTCACGAGGACAGCAGTACCTAATTGCAAGCAGGCATCTAGAAACTTTAAAGCAGTTTTACATTCAGGTGCTTTAGGGAACCTGTCTCACTGAACAAAGGGATAGACCAGTTCAGGTGCTGGCCATGAGCTGTATGGCAGTAGGACCGTGCTACAGTGTGTGGTATTTTAAAGTTAGTCAACTGACAGCCAAAGGCATGTAAAAACCTGAGAAAACAAGAGCATTTATTTCTTCTGATATTTTCTTGTTTTTACTTATTATCTGTAATGTTTTTGTAAAAACTAATTTTTTTTTTAGTTTATAATTTTTTTTTTTTTTTGAGATGGAGTCTCGCTCTGTCGCCCAGGCTGGAGTGCAGTGGCACCATCTCGGCTCACTGCAAACTCCGCCTCCTGGGTTCACACCATTCTCTGCCTCAGCTTCCCGAGTGGCTGGGCACCCGCCACCATGCACAGCTAATTTTTTTGTTTTTTTTTTAGTACAAACGGGGTTTCACACTGTGTTAGCCAGGATGGTCTTGAGCTGTGACCTCGTGATCCACCCGCCTCGGCCTCCCAAAGTGCTGGGATTACAGGTGTGAGCCACCGTGCCCGGCCTAGTTTATAATTTTAAAATCTTCAGTTTTCTGGGTGGAACCAGAGAGAGCATTGAAGAAAAGAAAAAGAAGGTTCCTGCTGTGCCAGAAACCTTTAAGTAAAAGTGAAGGCATTTTGCAGAGCTGAAGATAAGGAAGGGAAGGAAGGAAGCTTATCTATGAAGAAGCCAAACACTATCACCAGGAATATAGACAGATGTATAGAACTGAGATATGAATGGCTAGAATGGCAAGAAAAGCTGGCAACTTCTGTGTACCTGCAGAACCCAAATTGGCGTTGATCATCAGGATCAGAGGTCTCAGTGGTAGCAGCCCAAGGGTCCAAAAGGTGTTGCAGCTTCTTTGCCTTGTCAGATCTTCACAAGAACCTTTGTTAAGTTCAACAATGCTTCAATTAACATGCTGAGGATCGTAGAACCGTATATTGCATGACAGTCTCCAAACCTGAATTCAGTAAATGAACTAGTCTCCAAGTGTGGTTACAGCAAAATCAATACGAAGCAAATTGTCTTGACAGATAACACTTTGATGGCTTGATGTCTTGGTAAATATGGCATCATCTGCACAGTGGATCTGATTCATGAGGTCTATGCTGTTGGAAAATGCTTCAAAGAAGCAAATAACTTCCTTGGGCCTTTCAAATTATCCTCTCCATGAGGAGGAATGAAGGAAAAGACCACCCATTTTGTAGAAGGTGGAGATGCTGGCAACAGGGACAACCAGATCAAAAGGCTCCTTAGAAGGATGAACTAAGGTGTCTGCCACGATTATTTTTGTAATCTGGTCAGTTAATAAACAGTGACTGTTTTCAAATTGAAAAATATAAATAAAATAAAAATATTAGCTAAATTAGGAAGCAGACTTTCATAATAATTTTTTACTGTAATTTACAAGTGTCAAAACAAACTTCACTAGGCTTATTTTAATCAAGAAAAGACACACCTTTGCAAATGCGCAGCAGCAGCAGTAGTAAAATAGATGCTGACTAGGGAAGTGATTTCAAAGAAATTAAACTACTACATAGAGTTTGTACTAGTTTTACTCAGAAGTATAATTCCTCACATATTGAGTTCAGTTTTGTAGCCATAATTGATACTAATATTCTAAAACTATAGTATATTATTTGCAGAGATATACTAGCTAATAAAGCTCATAAGACCATCAACCTTATGTAGCATTTACATAGAAAATAAAAGAAGTAAATTCAAAACCTAAGTAATACCTTGAAAGAATGTTGAATTTAAAAAACTCATAAGAACAGATGCTCAATATTTCACATATAAACGTTAGTAATGTATGAGCATCTTATAAAGTAGCACTTCAGGATGCTAAAATTTTAAAAGGAAGACTTTAGCACAAGGCTGTATCAAAGATCTTTGAAATTATAGGTGAATACGTGGCAAAGAAAGTAACTCAAATATCATTTTTCATGGCTGGATGAATTCCATAACTAGCTAATGACATGACGGATTAACTCACAGAATAACACGGCTAGCAAAGTAGTTTTCACTGCGAGTTATTGAATGCCCACATACTGCTAACATGACAATTAACGTAGTATATATGCAATTTGAACATAGTGGAAGAATTTTTTTCAGTTTCATTGATGACAAGCACAACAAGTCCTAAATGTATAAAACTATAAAAGATTACACTGTCAAGGAATGTGGTTTAAGACTGCTGTAGGAAATGATCTAATGTGCAGGCTCATTGACAGAAAAACATACTAAGTGTGAAGAAGAATGTAAATCAACGCACTGCTTTTTTTTTTTATCAAGGAAGTTTTTTTTTTTTTTTTTTTTTTTTTTGAGGCAGAGTCTTGCTCTGTCACCCTGACTGGAGTGCAGTGGCCAGATCTCAGCTCACTGCAAGCTCCGCCTCCTGGGTTTACGCCATTCTCCTGCCTCAGCTTCCCGAGTAGCTGAGACTACAGGCGCCCGCCACCTCGCCCAGCTAGTTTTTGTATTTTTAGTAGAGACGGGGTTTCACCATGTTAGCCAGGATGGTCTCGATCTCCTGACCTCGTGATTCGCCCGTCTCGGCCTCCCAAAGTGCTGGGATTACAGGCTTGAGCCACCGCGCCCGGCCTCAAGGAAGTTTTATAATGAAAAAATGTTAGCTGAACTAAACAGTGTCTAGTTACATAGCACAAAATAGTTATGCAAAGGATAATGCATGAAATTTGAGATGAATCTCTTATGATATGTGTTGATATGGAAGCTGATCATAAACATCTGTTATAGGTGAGATACAATGCTTACTGAAGAGAAAAGTACTATTAGGAATGTTTGACTGTGAAATAAACTCTTAGTGTTTCTAGAAAGTAAAACAAACAAACAAACAAACATTCTTATAAGGTCCCAACCTTTTAAAAATGTGGTTTGGACAATAGGTATGTTTCTTTGTGTGACATTTTTGGCATTTTAAATGCTTTTACTACTTCTAAGCAGGGAAAAAAATGCAGTATGATTTTCAATGGCAAGGAAGATTCAAGGGCAAAAATGACAGAAGCTTGGAAAAATGGAATATCCAGAGATCGTTATAACATGCCCCATAGTTTAGCAACAATTATCAGTGATGTTGGTGATAATCTTGGTATTGCATATCTGTAAAATGTTATGGTCAAACAAGTTATGGAGTTATGAAACATTTACATTTTATTTCCATCAAAAGAAGATTCATGCATGGGAAATTCATAGATCCATAATCTGTTGTTTCATTGAAAGACAATTTAACTGTACAGGATAAACTGGCAATTGAATAACTGACGAATTTTGAAACACAGAATCATTTGCTTCATTTTGAAGAAAAGCAAAAGATGGAAATCCTGAGCTTCCTAAAACTGTCTTAAAATCTCTTTTTCCATTCCCATTAACAAAGCTCAGTGAGACTGGTTCTCCACTAAGCTCTTAATAAAACAAAACATTGAAGCCAGGTGTTGTGGTACATGCCTGGAGTCCTTCCTAGCTACTGGTGGGGGATGGGGGATGGCGGTAGGGGGCGGCCCTGAGGCTGGAGGATCGCTTGAGCCCAGGAGGCTTCAGTGAGCTATGATCTTGCCACTGCACTCCAGCCTCAGTGGCACAGTGAGACCACATTTCTAAAATAAATAAATAAATAAAATAATTTTCCTTTATTAGATTACAACAACAACAACAAATATGGAAGCAATCTCATCACACATTCTACTTTGCAAGTAGCACTGTAGTCCATTGTGGGTGGGTTAGATAGGTTGGCAAGCAATAACTTATGTATTTGTCCATTAAGAATGCTCAATATTGATATGCATGGTGTTCATTCAAAGTAGAGAAACACTGTTTTACTCATAATTTTTCATTTAGTTATAATTGCAGAACAACAAAAATTATGAATGCAATAGCAATTTATATATTAATTATATAATGCATTCAATAAACATATACAGATTTTGCAATTATTTTTCCCTGTTATGTTTATTCTGATTCTATTTATTGAAATGCAATTTTGTGTCTGTTGGATATGATAATGAAATTTGGTTTTAATTTTGTATATCTTTGTTTTTTTATGTAATGTGTCCAGTATTAATAATTCATTTTTATTGTACAATTGATTGGCTTGCAGATTAAATTTTTTTAAAAAACTGGTCCTTCGCCAATTTGAAAAGCACTGTGATATGTCAACTTTATCTGTAAAGTGAGGATGAACTGCCAACTTTGGAGCAATCACAATTTTGGATTATATAAAGTCCAGTGAGTTATCAGAAAAAAAGGTGCCGCTTTCAATATCAGCATCAGGCGAATGGTTATTCTGAGTGTCATATCTTCATCTTTACCACTAGAGGGCGGTCAAGAAGTTCTTGTAATTGTGGGATGCATCACAAAGCCAAAATTGCTCTTAGACCAAGAGATTGAAGCACACAGGAAAACACACACACACACACACACACACAGAGTAAGATCAATTACCCAGTGAACATTTGTTGGTCACCAATACCATCCTGTAACACACTAAGACTCAATGCAGAGGTCAAAACCCAGGGTCTATTTGTAGCTAAAATTCAAAATAGTAGGTAAAATTGGGATGGACACAAGATTAAAGAGATAGCTTCGCATGATGAAGACTCCTGGAGACTGGTTGCATACTAGCATCAACATACATTTAAAAATACTTAAGATGGTAAATTTTGTGTCATGTGTATTTTATCACAATTTACAGGGGTGGGAAGAAGAGAAAGAGAGAGATTGCTTCTTGAGGCCAGAAGCCTGGAGTGGGCACGAACTGTTTCTACCCAACCAACAGCTCTAGCTCACAAGACGTGAAGGGGAGAGGTGGAGGTACACAGGCCAACGCATCACAGGGGTTGTGGAGCCTTTGCCAAGGGACACGCACTCACACACAAATGCACTTTTATTCTTAGTTCTGCCACATATCTTAGCCTATCACTCTGCCCCAGTTTTTCAACCCCTGAAAAGCTTAGGGAGCCCTATGCATCATCAGTTCATTCACTCATTCACTCATTCGCTCATTAATTTATCTGCTCAACGTTAACTGAGCACCCACTCTGTTCCAGGCATCCTGTGAGGCACTGGGGTACAGCTATGATAAGACAATCTCTGCCCTTAAGGTGTTTACAGAGCATTGCCCTTTCTAGTTGAGGCCTTGAAGGGTCCTAGGAACTGTTTTTATTTCAAGTCAGCATCTCCTTCAATCGGTGACAAGTAGGCCATTTGGAGCTGCTGTCTCTAAAGTATTCTCTTGAAACCGTAGGAAGACAAGGACACAAGAGGGAGAATAACCACAGAACCACAAAGGGATCCAAGTTGCCTTGACAACAGGATCAGAGGAAATAGCCAAGCCCTTGAGGTGCCAGGACTGGACTCTGAGCCTGGGCCGACTGTCCATTCAATGTCACCTTTTGACTTTGACAGGACTTTACTGAAGTGAGTCTTTGAAATCCAAAGGAAGAGGGGCCCACGCACTGAGGAACTCATCCCACGTCCATCCCAGCCTTGTTCTGATTCTAGAGGAACACAGGATGTCCTCACTCCAAAGGCTGCCAGAGACTGCTGGAGGCTGCACAGGAAAATAGGCAAGAGTTTGGCTTATGATTCTAACAAGCTTCAGTTAAACTCGGGCTGGGCCTCAGAGTAGCTGTGTAACAACAGATGTCTGTCTAAGCCTCAGTTTCTCTATTTGTAAAGTAGAAATAATAATAATAATAATAGTATATAACACCTCAGGGGGTGTTATGAGGATGAAATTACAAAATAAATGTGAAGTTCTTAGCACAGTGTTTGGCATGCAATAAGCACACACTTAATGTTGTTTAAAAAAAAAAAAAAAAAGCTGAGCTGGACTCCATCTTTTCAAATGAGAGAACTGAGGCCCAGCAGCTTAATAATGGTGGAAAGTTGATGAATTGTGGAATTATATCTAGTTTTGGCTCTCCCAGCAGACTTTGGGAAACTCACTTAGTCTCTCTAAACCTCCGTTTTCTCATCTGTGAAATGGAACAGCCAGGTTGTTCTGAGGACTAACTGAGTTATGTTAAGCACCTGGCACCAGAACCTGGCATATTGCATTGTCCAGTAAAATGTTCGTTTTTTGTTTTTGTTCCTCTCTGTGGTTGTCCAGAGTCAAACTTGGTTCTAACTTTAAAATTGCAGCCCTCAAGGAGTTCGTGCTCACCTTCACGATGCAAGCTTGGAGGTCAAGCAGATCTCAACTCAAATCCATTTCCTGACCTTGGGCATGTTACTCAGCCTTTTTCTTTCTGTGGCAGTTTACTAGTCCGTAAAATGAAGATCATAATAGTACCTCCTTCCCAGAGCTGGCATGAGGATTATGTTTTCTTTTGAAGTGTCCCATAAATGTTTATTATTATGTCCTGCAGTCATGGCCCTGATCAAGAGGCTCTCGAGTAGATAAGTAGTATGCTTATATTTTGGTTTATTTGTGTGCTAGGCTGTTATCAGAGCTGGGATTCACCAAGTTAGACAAGACTCCTGCTCTTGAGTTGCCCATAGTCTCGGAGAAGAGACTTAAGCAATGGCCTCATGACTGTGGTCAAGGGTTTTAAGGAGACGCTGGTTGGCCAGTGGTTAAGAGTACAGATTCTGAAGCCAGACAGCTGAAGATTGACCTCAGTCCTGCCACTCTGTGATCTTGTGCAAGATGTATTTAGCCTCTCTCTGCCTCCATAAAATAAGGATAGCAATAGCACTTGCTTCATAGGGCTATTATGGAAAGTTCAATGGTTTCATATCTGCAAAAGGCTTAGAACAGGGCCTGGCACATAGTAAGCACTCTATGCAGGCTCCTTCAATGAATAAAATCTTACATGCAGGCCGGGCGCGGTGGCTCATGCCTGTAATCCCAGCACTTTGGGAGGCCGAGACGGGTGGATCATGAGGTCAGAAGATCAAGACCATCTGGGCTAACACGGTGAAACCCCATCTCTACTAAAAATACAAAAAAATTAGCCGGGCGTGGTGGCGGGCGCCTGTAGTCCCAGCTACTCAGGAGGCTGAGGCAGGAGAATGATGTGAACCCAGCAGGTGGAGCTTGCAATGAGCTGAGATCGCACCACTGAACTCCAGCCTGGGTGACACAGTGAGACTCCGTCTCAAAAAATAAATAAATAAAATAAAAACTTACATACAAGTGACATTGGTAGCATTCAGAGGAGAGAGTATAGTTCTAGAGGAGGAAATAAAGAAACGCATAAGAAATTGAGTACAGTTTCTATACCTCAGTCCCCCTGGATTTCACTCAAAATATTTCCACCAGCCAAACCTGGAAAGGATCGTGAAGAGTTTTTATCGGAGACTCATGGTTTGCAGATAAGAAAACTCAGGCCAGAGAAAATGGCTTGCCCAGGTGAGGTGGGCAGAATTATAATCCCCCAAATGTCCACATCCTAATTCCTAGAACCTATGAATATGAAACCTTACATGACAAAACTGATTAAATTCAGGATTTTGAGATGGGGAGATTATCCTAGATCATCTGGAGTGGCCTAGTGTAATCACAAGGGTCCTGATAAGGGAAAGAAGAAGAAAGGGGAGTTGGGAAAACAGAGGTGATGACAGAAGCAGAGGTTGAAGTGACACAGGCCAATGAGCCAAGGCACATGTGTGACCAACGCCTTTGCTTGTACCACATCTCCTTCCTCCAGGAGTGCCCTTCCTTTGATCTGAGCTCTCATTTCCTGCTATTTGTCCCAAGGACCAAATTTCCTACTTCAGCTTTGATAAAATGCTGTCCTCCGCAGTCCACCTTTGCAAACAATGTTGGAGACCCTTACCCTCAGAAACGAAATGTAAATAGAAAACGAGTGATATTCGCTATCCGCAGAAACCACTCACCTTCAACAAGATTTGTGAATGTGGCTAATGACATTTGAGAAATGTAGCCAAGAGTAGATAAGCAGTAATTGAATTACTGACCATGGATCCTCCGTAACATGAGATTGGTGACTGGGCTGGGAAATTAGCAGGAGACCATTTTCTCCAGAGCTTATGTCTCCAGAATTAGACTGGGTAGAAGAGGCCTTGAGAGGCCCAAAGACCAAATCTATGTATTTGTACAGAAATATCTCTAGAAGAGAAAGTGATTGCTAGGGTACTGGCTGCCGAATAGAAAACAAAAACAAAACCCAGGGTTGGCCTGCAATCAAGATAACAAACTGATGGCCGGGTGCAGTGGCTCCCACCTATAATCCCTGCACTTTGGGAGGCTAAGGTGGGCTGATCACGAGGTCAGGAGTTCGAGACCAGCCTGACCAACATGGTGAAACCCTGTCTCTACTAAAAATACAAAAATTAGCCAGGTGTGGTGGTGGGCGCCTGTAATTGCAGTTAACTCCGGAGGCTGAAGCAGGAGAATCGCTTGAACCTAGGAGCTGGAGGTTGCAGTGAGCTGAGATCACGCCACTGTACTCCAGCCTGGGTGACAGAGGGAGACTCCGTCTCAAAAACAAATAATAAAAATAAAAATAACGAACTGGGTAGGTAGGCACAGAAAATGGCTGAAACTTCTGAAAGGCTGTTTGTCAATATGGACCAACGATTCTCCTTCAGGAAATTTATCACTGGGGAGTAGTGAAAGTTGCTCAGCTCAGGGCCAGGTGCGGTAGCTCATGCATGTAATCCCAGCACTTTGGGAGGCCAAGGTGGGTGGATCACCTGAGGTCAACAGTGCTGGCTAACATGGTAAAACCCTGTCTCTACTAAAAATACAAAAATTAGCTGGGCGTGATGGCGCTCGCCTATAGTCCCAGCTACCTGGAGGCTGAGGCAGGAGAATCACTTGAATCCGGGAGGTGGAGTTTGCAATGAGCCTAGATCATGCCATTGCACTCCAGCCTGGGCTTCAGAGCAAGACTCTGTCTAAAAAAAAGAAAAAAAAAAAAAGGAAAAGAAAGAAAGAAAGTTGCTCAGCTGCTAAGATGTTCATTTTTGCATTGTTTATAATGGAGATATTGCTCAACAATATGAGGTTAGTTAAATAAAAGATGACGACCAGGCTCAGTAGCTCATGCCTGTAATGCCAGCACTTCGGGAGGCCGAGGCAGGTGGATTCCCTTGAGCCCAGGA
>NC_045442.1:23044243-23052044 GCF_002776525.5 Piliocolobus tephrosceles
TGACGCATGCCTGTAGTCCCAGCTACCTGGGAGGCTGAGGTGGGAGCATCACCTGAGCCCTGGAGGTTGATCAACACCACACACAGTGAGGTGTGATCGTGCCACTGCCCTCCAGCCTGGGTGACAGAGTGAGACCCTGTCTGAAAAATTAAATAATAAGGCTAGGCATGGTGCTTCATGCCTGTAATCCCAGCACTTTGGGAGGGTGAGGAGGGCAGATTGCTTGAGGTCAGAAGTTCAAGACCAGTCTGGCCAACTTGGGGAAACCCAGTCTCTACTAAAAATACAAAAGTTAGCCAGGTGTGGTGGCACATGCCTGTAATCCCCAGCTACTTGGGAGGCTGAGGCAGGAGAATCGCTTAAACTTGGGAGTCGGAGGCTGCAGTGAGCCAAGACTGCACCACTGCATTCCAGCCTGGGTGACGGAGTGAGACTCTGTCAAAAAAAAAAAAAAATATATATATATATATATATATATATATATATGATATGGCCATATCATGTCCGACTTTTTCTTTTTAATCATGCGGTAGAGGATGTGAAGATATGAGATGATGGTAATATATGGTCATAAGTTAAAAGAGTCAGTTTTAAGACACCATGGGAGTAGGATCCTGTTTTTGTTTTTAAAAACAATAACACATAAAAAGGCCTGGAGGGACACATACGAAAATGCTACTAACAGTTACCTCTGGCTGATGGAATTGTGGGAGATTTTAGTTTTTTCCATTTGGCTTATCAAACATTTTCCATATTCAGTAATTAACATGATGTATCACCTTGCAGTTGAAAATTATCTGTAAAAATAATTAAAAGGAAGTGCGCATTTGGTGATATCTAGTTTGTGCCTGGACTTTTCCATGTGTTATCTCATTTACTCTTTAAAACAGCTGTGTGAGTGAGGTGTTATGGTGCCCATTTTATTTGTGGAGAAACTGACATAGACTTTTAGGTAACTTGCCCAAAGTCACATAGTTAGTAAGTGCTGGAGCCATGATTTCCAGCCAATTTCATCTGACCACCCTCTTTTTACTACACCACTTGCCTCCCTCTAAATAATTTCCAGGTCCCTTTGTAGTCTTTTGACATTCTGAGCAACCTTTTGCTTATACAGTGGTCTCAACTTGCCTCATCCATCAGGAGAGAACAATAGTGCAGCAGCAGTAATCTTGTTGCTGCTGGACTCAAGGAATGGGCTTATAAACTAACACATTCATTTCCTGTTTCATTATTCCCATTCTTGTTGATTACTTAGAATAAATTGATCTCTCAGGATCTGATTAGGGCTGCAGGAACTGGTGGATTAACATAGGGCCAGACCCGAGGCCATGCTGGTGGGCTCTGGCTAGCCTGGCTGGTTTCCTGCCCAGCCTCCTTCACTCTGGCTCCCATTGAAGGGAGTGGGTCATTTGAAATAAGCTCTGTCTTTGGTATATACCAGTAGCTGGATGATGCCCCAGCATATGTTAACCCAGGGCATTGGGAGGAATGTTCAGTTTCCCATATGTAGGGATGGAGTCTCTGTGCCACCCAGGCTGGTCTCAAACTCCTGCCTTGGCATCCCAAAGTGCTAGGGTTACAGGCATGAGGCACCTTGCCCAGCCTGGGAGGGCTGCTTTTAACTAAATAGTATTTGTCTGAAAGAAAGAGAGAAAGACAGAAAGAAGGAAAGAAAGGAAGAAAGGAAGAAAGAAAGAAAGAGAGAAAGAAAGAAAAGAAGGAAAGAAGGAGAAAGCAAGAAAAGAAGGAAAGAAGGAGAAAGAAAGGAAAAGGAAAGGAAAGGAAAAGAAAAGAAAACAATATAATCTTTTGCCAATAGCCTTTCGTCCCTTTTGTGGCTGTCAATTGTTGCACCCAAAATGAGTCATTTCTCTGACTCCTCTCTTGGGGGATAGGGTTCTTGCCTGCCTTCATCACCAGCCTACTTTTAACTGATGAGTTATCGAGCTCTAAACTGGAAAGTAAACATTTCAGTGTTATGAAAAGGGTTTGTAAACTGAAAGTCTATAAATCTGAGAAAAAGGTCAAGAGCCTCTTGTAAGAAGCATCACACACTTGCAATATCCGGTACTCTGTTACACCACTTAGATCACCTACTGTGTTGCTGGAAGCACTTTGGGAACTTTTTAACCTCAGTGTTTTTATTTTAGTTTCTATAACACATACACATGATAAAAATGGCATTAAGGGATGAAGAGTGTCCCTCTCACCCAAGACCCTTGTCCTGTGGCCCCCCTCACCAGAGGTGAACACATAACCAGTTTCCTGAGTATCCTTGTGCAAAGTCACTAGACAACTGGAAGGCATTTTATTTATTGTTTATAGAATATGCATTTATATACTGCCTTAAGGAAATACGCCATTTCATTCTTCCTGACTCTATTCGTTCTATTAATTCAACCAAGGGCCAGCACCAGGGATCCAAGAACCAATAAGGCTGTCATGCCTTTCAAGGAGCTCATAGCTGAGCACAGGGGAACATACATGTAAATAGGACTGAACACAGAGTGCTCTGATGGGTGGCTAAAATGCCCCTTAGTGCCCCCAAGTTGGTCCTGATCCAGTCATCCCTGGTGCTATCTTGTGACAGTGTGGCTGGTTTTCCAGATGTAGCTGCAGGGCTGATCCAAGACCTCCAAGCCAGGGGTAAGCTTGCCTTCCTGGAGAAAAGGGTAACTCTTTTCCTCAAAGTCCCCAAAGGGACCCCGGAGGCCCATCCCACAGCCTGTGACCTCCCAGCCTGGAGCAGGCCTTTGCAGTCCCTTCCAAAGTACTTGGAATGCCCACCCTAGCATCATCAGACTAGAAAAGACTTCATAGGGTAAGCCACTTTCTTTCCAGATTCTCACAGATCTTGTCCCCATCATAGGGACTTCTGGCCTCTTTGGGAACACAGCAGTGACTGGGCACTTCCTCCCAGGGAAGCCCTCTTAGTGATCACACAACACAAATGGTTAGAAAGATCTTCCTTATATTGGCCTACACATGTGGTCCAGTGACGTCTATCCACTGCAGGATTGTCCAACAGGTAGACCACACGGGGATATGGCACCAGCAAAGTGGAGGCAACAGAAAGTGAGAAAAAAAGACACTGATAAAATAGGGCTGAAGTGGTCATTATGGAAATAATCAGAACATTACTGAATTTCCTTATGCTTGTTTTTATTTATTTTTTCTTTTTTAAACTTTTTATTTGTACTAATATATGATATTTACATGTAAATAGTTTTGGGACATGTGATAATTTCATACATTCATATAATTTATAAAGATCAAATCAGTATACTTGGGATGTCCATCACCTTAAATGTTTAATCTTTTCCTTACGCTGGAAATGTTCGAATTATTCTCTTCTAGCTATTTTGAAATGTACAATAGATGTTTATAAATTATAGTTGCCCTCCTTATGTATCAAACACTAGGTCTTATGTATTCTATCAAATGGTAAGTTTGTACCCATTAAACAATTTATCTTCATCCCCAGTTCCCTTTGCCTTCCCAGCCTCTAGTAACCACCAATCTACTTTCTCTCTTTATGAGATCCACTTTTGTAGCTCCTACATATGAGTGAGATCATGCAGTATTTGTTTTTCTGTGCCTGGCTTATTTCACTTAACATAATGTCCTCCAGTTCCATCTGTGTTGCTGCATAGGACAGAATTTCATTCTTTTTATGGCTGAATAATATTCCATTGTGTGTATGTACCATATTTGCTTTATCCATTTATCTGTTGATGGGCACTTAGGTTGGTGCCATATGTTGGCTATGGTGAATAGTGCTGCAGTAAGCATGGGAGTGCAGACATCTCTTCCATATATTGACTTTCTTCCTTTTGGATGTACACCTAGCAGTGGAATTCCTGGATCATATGGTCATTCTAGTTTTAGTTTTTTGAGGAACCTCAATACTATTTTCCATAGTGGCTGTTCTCATGTGCATTCCCACTAGCAGTGTATGAGAATTCTCCTTTCTCCACATCCTTGCCAGCATCTGTTATTGCTTTTTTTTTTTTTTTTAATAAATAAAAGTCATTTTAACTGGGGTGAGATGATATTTCATTGTTTTGATTTGCATTTCTCTCATGATTAATGATATTGAGCATATAGCTGTTGGCCATTTGTATGCCTTCTTTTGAGAGATGCCTATTAGATATTTTGCCCATTTTTAAATGGGATTATTTGTTTTGTTCCTGTTGAGTTGTTTGAGCTTTTTATATGTCCTGTCAGGTGGATAGTTGCAAGTATTTTCCCCCATTCTGTAGGTTGTCTCTTCACTTTGTTGATTATTTCCTTTGCTGTACAAAAGCTTTTTAGCTTAATGTAATCCCATTTGTTCACTTTTGCTTTGGTTTCCTGTTGCTTTTGAGGTTACATTAAAAGATTACACAAAAAATCTTTGCCCAGATCAAAGTATTGGAGCATTTCCCCAATGTTTTCTTCTAATAGTTTCATAGTTTCATGCCTTAGATGTAAGTATTTAATGCACTTTGGTTTGATTTTTGTTTATGGTGAGAGATAGGGGTCTGGAATCATTTTTCTGCATACAGTTTTTCCAGCACCATTTATTAAAGGGATGATCCTTATTGTTTGCTCCTGGCACCTTTGTTGAAATGAGTTGGCTACAAATGTGTGGATTTATATCTGAGTTCTCTACTCTGTTCCAGTGATCTATGTGTCTCTTTTTATGCCAGTACCATACTATAGCTTTATAGTAAATTTTGAAGTCAGGTAGTGTGATGCCTCCAGCTTTGTTTTCTTTTTGTTCAAAATTGCTTTGGCTATTTGGAGTCTTCTGGGTTTCATATGAATTTTAGAATCTTTTTTCCATTTTCATAAGTAACATCATTGATATGTTGATAAGGACATACTTATTTTTAGAATTTAGATTGTTTTATTTTGTATTATCTATTGAGGGTTTGTGTGGAGCAAGAAATACTTGTAGCATAATCTTTAGAGGTTGAGTACTGCTGAAGATCTTAGTCCTGCCCTGATGGTCCTAGATTTTGCTCTGTGCATTTACCCAGAGGAAGTCTCCTCTTCTGGATGGCCCCCTAGTATCTGATGACTCCCTTGGCTCTCAGACTCAACATTAGCGATAGCTGTCAGCCTCCAGGAAGCCATTTCTGAGCAAATGAAGAGAATTGGGGTTTCCCCCAAAGACATACAACCCCCTTGGCATTTCTTTCCACTTGGTGTCCTGACCCATGTGCTTGGAGATGACAACATCCAGTGAGTAGGTGCCTCTGAGGAGCCCACAGGGTCAGTGACTACCTCCCTTACTTCATGGCTGAGGTTTGGACATCTGCCCACCTGTCCGGTCAGCCTTACATCACCAGTCTAGAGGAATGGAGATTGTCCTTTTGCCTACTTGTGCAGCCCCGGGACAAACAGGGTGTCCCACTAGCCTCCTGTTGCAAGGTAGTGAAATGGTGCAGAAGCTGAGAGTTGATGCCTTTAAGTCTAGTAGAATCAGGGTATAGGAAGGGGTGACTAAGCTTCCCTAGCAGTCCAGGAGTCACAAACTTTGTGGCATTTACTAAACAGGGCATGGCAGAGTGAGGGCTTTGGAGAACAGGGGACCCTGAATGGAACAGGAAGTGGTCACTGTGATTCAACCACAGAGCCTTTCCCTGAGTGTCATCTGTTAAGCGTGACACAGCCTTGGGGGAAAGTCACTGTGCTGAGGTGGGGGTGTGTGGGTGGGTGGGGGGACATTCAAGTTATGGGTTGGAGCTGCCACAGAACTGGGCAGTGAGATCAGGAAGAAGAGTAGCCTTCTGCAACACTGGTATCTCCAGGGAACCGGGGCCACCCCCAATCTCAGTCATGAAGAAAATGCTTCTCTGTAGAAAAGGACACGCCCCAGGAGGCAGCATCTCTCTGTCTTCCTGCAGTCAGGAACCCTGCTTACTCGATCAACCATTTGGACAGGTTACCTTACTTCTCTGAGTCTCTGTTTTCTCAATACAGTGAGAATATTAGTGGAATCCATGAATGGGGTCATTGTGAAAATCAAGTGAGATGTTACAGGTACCTGGCTTATAGGAGAGACTCGTATAAAGTAAGTGGCAATAAACAATGACTGTCATTATTTTATTTATTTATTTATATTTTTTGAGACAGAGTTTCGCACTTGTTGCCCAGGCTGGGGTGCAATGGCATGATCTCAGCTCACTACAACCTCTGCCACCCAGGTTCAAGTGATTCTCCTGCCTCAGCATCTGGAGTGACTGGGATTAAAGGCGCCCACCACCATGCCTGGTTAATTTTTTGTATTTTTAGTAGAGACAGGGTTTCACCGTGTTGGCCAGGCTAGTCACGAACTCCTGATCTCAGGTGATCCACCTGCCTCCCAAAGTGCTGGGATTACAGGCATGATCCACCGTGCGCGGAGACTGTCATTATTTTATATTTATAATCAGAGACTCTCAGAGGTGGAAACCTTAGGCCTAAGTCGTCCATTTTAAAGAAAAGAGGCCAGACACGGTGGCTCATGCCTGCGATCCCAGCAACTTGGGAGGCAGAGGTGGGTGGATCACCTGAGGTCAGGAGTTCGAGACCAGTTGGCCAACATGGTGAAACTCTGTCTCCACTGAAAATACAAAGATTAGCCAGGCTTGGTGGCAGGCGCCTGTAATCTCAGCTACTCAGGAGGCTGAGGCAGGAGAATCAATTGAACCCAGGAGGCAGAGGTTGCAGTGAGCCAAGACCATGCCATTGCACTCCAGCCTGAGCAACAAGAGTGAAACTCCATCTCAAAAAAAAGAAAGAAAGAAAATAAAATAAATCTGAGGTGTCAAGAGGGGCATGATGTCCCCAAGGTCTCACATAGCTAATCAGAGGCACAGCCGTACCTAGAACCAGGGTCTCCTGCTCAGCCCCTTTCTCTCTTTCTCTGCCCCTTCCGCTCCTGCTCCTTCTTCATCATCAACCTTCACTGGGTCCTTGTTATGTGCCAGTCATTTTATGTCTGTGATATATCAGTTCTTTCTCATACCAGGTAGGCAAAATTGCTCCATTTTCCAGATGCCATGCCATTCATAATGCTTCCATTCATCTTGTCATCAGTATCCTTTTAAAACTCTGTCCTCAACTCTTCACCTCTGGGAAGGCCTCCTGGATTAAACCTCCCCCCAGGACTCTAATCTCTCCCAAACATCACACCCTCTCAGCTATCAGCCCACATCCTGATCTAGCAGATACTTCTACAACAATCAACAATCGCCACAGACATATGGAGAAGGGAACAGTGTCCTTTAAACATGAGGAAGGGTCTTTCAAACCATAACTCTTTTTAGAAAATTATAAAAAGTACTTTAATAATAAACAAAACGTAATAACAGAAAGTTTTTTGAGTATTTATTTTCTGCC
This sequence comes from Piliocolobus tephrosceles, assembly GCF_002776525.5. Taxonomy (NCBI): domain Eukaryota; kingdom Metazoa; phylum Chordata; class Mammalia; order Primates; family Cercopithecidae; genus Piliocolobus; species Piliocolobus tephrosceles. Next base: position 23,051,615 of record NC_045442.1, read on the forward strand.
AGGCTCTCTTCTAAGTGATTTACATGGGATATCTGTAAATATGCATCTTATAATGTTCTCAGGAAGTCAAGAGAATTCCTTGGCAGCTTATGTCCCGCCAAGGGTTTCCCTGGCTTCCAGCAGTTCAACCAAGGAAGTAGCAGCTTGTGGCAGCTTTTACCTTTAGGAAGGGTTCAGTCACAGGTGAGACCTCCAGAGCACAAGGCTGGGGGCAAAGGACTACAGGTGGGCAAATGCGCCCAGTACATGGAGGGACCAATCAGCCAAACACATTCATTGTGGGTTTTTTTTTTCTTTCCTATTACTATTATTTTTTTTAAGGTTCAGTAGTCTTTTATAACTTAATTTCTCTTTCTTTCTCTCTCTCCTTTCTTTCTTTGTTTTCTCTTTCTTTCTTTCTTTCTTTCTTTCTTTCTTTCTTTCTTTCTTT
>NC_045442.1:23052144-23068025 GCF_002776525.5 Piliocolobus tephrosceles
CTTCCAGAGTAGCTGGGACTACAGGAGCCTGCCACCATGGCTGGCTAATTTTTGTGTTTTTAGTAGAGACGGGATTTCACCATGCTGGCCAGGCTGGTCTTGAACTCCTGACCTCATGTGATCCACCTACCTCGGCCTCCCAAAGTGCTGGGATTACAGGCGTTGAGCCACCATGCTCAGCTTCTTTTATTACTTTCTATCATTGTGGTTTTAAATGTATTTCTGAGAAAGGATCTGCCCCTCCAGTTTGTGTTTGATTTCCCCAGTTTCAGTGTCAGCCGGAGTTAGGCATGTCTATGGTGTCAAGTCCAAAACCTTTATGGGACATTCTCGGCCTGGTGATCTCTGCACTGTCCCCATGTCCTCCCCCTAATCTCTGAGACCTGGTCACTCACCACTTCCTCCCTTGGCTCCTGCCCCTGTTTTTCCTACACCAACCAGTTTTGCTACAATGAGCCCACACAGCTGGGACTCTGCACATTTCCCTCCCTGCTTCAAAGGCTTCCCCTCAGCCCCTGCTTGCTGCCTGAGGATAATCACAGAGGATTATAAATACCCTGTTCCAGTCTGGCTCCCCAGAGTAAACTGTGGCTCCTCAAAACAGGGACTGAGATTTATTCTTAATAAAACTTTATTTACAAAAACAGGCTGCAATTTGCCTTGTGCATGCAGATGTTAAAGTAAAATTTAAAATTTAAAAAAAAAAAAAACTAGGCTGCAGGCCTGTGGGATATCATTTCCTAATTTGATTTTTTTAAATATTGCATTACAATATTATGTTATTCTGGGCCAGGCGCAGTAGTTCACACCTGTAATCCCAGCACTTTGGGAGACTAAGGCGGGTGGATTGCTTGAGCTCAGGAGTTCGAAAACAGCCTGGGCAAGTTGGCAAAACTCCATCTCTACAGAAAATTAAAAAATTAGCTGGGCATGGTGCCATGTGCCTATAGTACCAGCTACCTGGGAGATAGAGGCGGGAGAATCACTTGGGCCCAGAAGGTCAGGGCTGCAACGAGTTTTGATTGCGACACTGCACTCCAGCCTGTGATAAAGTGATAAAGTGAGACCATGTCTCAAAAATAAAGTAAAATAGGCCGGGCACAGTGGCTCGAGCCTGTAATCCCAGCACTTTGGGAGGCCGAGACGGGTGGATCACGAGGTCAGGAGATCGAGACCATCCTGGCTAACATGGTGAAACCCCGTCTCTACTAAAAAAATACAAAAAACTAGCTGGGCATGGTGGCGGGCACCTGTAGTCCCAGCTACTCGGGAGGCTGAGGCAGAATGGCGTGAACCTGGGAGGCGGAGCTTGCAGTGAGCTGAGATAGCACCACTGCACTCTAGCCTGGGTGACAGAGCGAGACTCTGTCTCAATAAATAAATAAATAAAGTAAAATAAAGTATCACGTATTTTGAACACTGAGGTTTTTGGAACCCTCCCTCAAAGCAAGTGTGCCCTCTCCTCTCCCTACTGTTTTTATCCTTAGAGCCCAGCATTTGGAGGTATGTCAGCTCAGTTCCTGTAGTTGGATAAATGAGTGGCTGACTGAATGAATGAATGAAGCGGAAAGGACACCAGATAGAATCGGGAGCTCTGAGGTCCAGGTTCTACCATAATTATGTGATCCAGTCATATCCCTTACCTGTTCCAGGCCTCAGTTTTTTCATGTGTAAAACGCACAGGCCTTATTAGATGACCTGGCAGGGCTCTCTCTGCAAATACTCAACAAACATTCATAGATAAAGTTATGGATCAAACATAGAAAGATGGACACGACTTCATTCCTTACCCTGGAGGTAGTCACAGCTGAGTGGATGTAGTAAATCTCTAAGCCTTGCGTTTTTACCCGTGTAAAACAGGGTGCTATTTGCTTAGGGCTGTTGTGAAGATTATGAGAGACAGCAAGTGTTCTGCCTTGTGTTACTCCAAGTCTTCTCAAAACCTGAGCCAAAGGGTCAGGCATGGTGGCTCATGCCTGTTAATCCCAGCATTTTGAGAGGCTGAACTGGGAGGATTGCTTGAGGCCAGGAGTTAGAGACCAGCCTGGTCAACATAGTGAGACCCTGTCTCTACAAAATATTTTCTAAAAGAAAGAAAAAATAAGAACTTGAGCCAAGGACTTGTTTCATACTTTAAAAAAACTAGTTGACCAAAATACAAACACCACACCATTATGCTGGGCTGTGGGAAGCAGCTGAGTGCCATGATTTCAACTGTACATGGGCACTTACTGTGTGTCCTTAGGCAAGGTACTTAACCTCTCTGAGCCTTCATTTCCTGCTCTGTTGAATGGGAATGACAGGTAACAGTACCCCCAGCTTACAGCATTGTTTCAAAGGCCACTGGAGATTGCAGTGCAAGTGCCTTAAAAACAGAATACTGCCGTACTTGGGAGGCCATAGGAGGGCTCCTGCCACCTTGAGGTTTTACATGCTGTCTTCCCTTCTCTCCATCACACTTTGATCCTTGCCTGCGGAAGCTTAGGCAAGTTTTTACTTGGCATCAAAACCTTAAAGTAAAGGATGTGTGGAGGAATTTCAGGTGAGTCACAGGAGAACCTGGGGGTCAGATACAGGAGAACCTGTGGGTCAGAGAGTCTTTTGGAATCATTGAAATCACACAATATTAGGGACAGTGCTTTCTAAAGCTCCAGCTCTTCTCTTTGTTCGCCTATTTCTTTCCTTCTTTTTCTTTTTTTAAAATTGAGACAAGGTCTTGCTCTGTCACCCAGGCTGGATTATAGTAGTGCAATCATGGCTCACTGCAGCCTTGACCTCCCAAGGCTCAAGCAATCCTCCCAACCCAACTGCTCCAGTAGCAGGGACTACAGGCTTGCACTGCCACATTCGGCTAATTTTTAAAGGTTTTTTTTTTTTTTTCTTTTTTTTTTCTTTTTTTTTGTAGAGACAGGGTCTCATATGTTGCTCAGGCTGGTCTCGAACTCCTGGGCTCAAGCAATCCTCCTGCCTCGACCTGCCAAAGTGCTGAGATTACAGCGGTGAGCCACCTTGCCCAGCCTGGTTATTTCTTATGGAAACTTGGGGTAGAGCAATTCACTTCTCCTTGGGCCTCCATGAAAGGAAACTCTGCACTGGCCCCTGCGTCTTTCCTGGCCTTGCACCTTTCAATTTCTAATGGTGCTTTGGAAGGGCTGGGAGGGGTGAGTGGAAGCGGAAAGGACAATTTCATTTCCCTTTGTCCCCCTCAGATGTTCTTTGTGCCCCGGTTACTTCACTCCCGCATCCGTGGCCAGAGCAGAGCCAGGCCGCCCAGCCTGAGATCCTAGGCAGGTCCAGGGTGGATTCAGGACCACGTGCGTTGTCCCGGGCCAGGAGATCTGGGAGTAAGGGTGAGCGCCCAGCCCTCCTGGAGCATCCTCTGCGCGCCCCGCCCCGCTCCTCCCTCGGAGCCCGCCCTGGCTGGGCCCGGGCGCCCATTGCACAATCGCTGCAGCGGGGAATGTGGCCGGGTCAGTTCCCACGGGGCTCCCTGCTCAGGGTGGGACCTCCTACTTGGTGGGGCGATCGGAATCACACTCGTCAAAATACTAATTATTGCATCCAAAGCCCCACCAGCGGCGGGTGCCCGGCCCTGCCCAGGAAGTCCAAATAATGAGCATCACTGGGATTTTAGTCACCTCGGTGGGGAGCCGGATCACCTGATACCCCAGCCGCTGGGAGCCAGCGTCAAGCGCGAGCCAATTCCTGGAACCCAGCCCGGGACCTGAAGAGGCAGGGAGGCTGGTGGGGGGTGGGGCGGGGCTGAGGGGTGGAAGTAAGGGAGAAGAGCCTATGGAACCGTCGAGGAAGAAAGAAAAAAAGCTTACTATCTAGGCGCATGTATCCGTCTTTCTTTAATCCTGGAGGATGGACATGACTCTTCACTTTACAGAAAAGGTTGAGAAATGTAAGAAAATTGCCTCAAGTCCCAAGCTGGCAAGAGGCAGAGCTAGGGCACTTTCCACTACACTAATGGCAGGTAATTTCACAGGCAGGATAAACCACCCCAGCCTAATCAGTGGTTGAGCAAATTGGGAACGTGAGAAAGCTGTGGGCAGACGAGTGGTGTCAAGGCGACACGGGACTATGGGACTGTCACGTTCACAGCAGCAGTGAAAATGCCCCCCTCAAAACACAATGAGGTGACAGGCATCCAGGTGGGCCATGCCCCACCCCCCCACCTGCATCCGAACTGTGAGAATTTTAGGAAATGGCTTCCTAAAGGCCCTTGGGAACAAAGTGCTTAACTGATATCAATTATGCATTCATCAGTATTCAAAGAAGCATTCCAGAATCCGAAAAGGTTTCTGAAAAAAACGCTCATAATTTATAAATGCATATGAACCCCGTCCCCCAACACACGACCCCCCCTCCAAACAGTGGAAACAACACTATCCATTCCACAGAATATTTCGCAGCTGTTAACAATAATTACAGGCTCATGCCTGTAATTCCAGCACTTTGGGAGGCCGAGGCAGGCGCATCTCTTGAGCTCATGAGTTCAAGACCAGCCTGGCCAACATGATGAAACCCCGTCTCTACAAAAAATTAGCCGGACGTGGTGGTGTGCGTCTGTAGTCCCAGCTACTTGAGAGGCTAAGGTAGGAGGATCACTTGAGCCTGGGAGGCAGAGGTTGCAGTGAGTCAAGATTGTACCACTATACTCCAGCCTAGGTGACAGAGGGAAATTCCCCCTCTCCCCCCAAAAAGAAATTCATATACCACAAGGTAGGGCACACAACTGTACACGTACAGAATGATCACAGCTCTTTGAAAGGAAAAAAAGGAAGAAAGAATGAAACAACCAACACCAGTACATAGAAAATAGATTGGCAGGAAATACCAAAATGCTGACAGTGGTTTTCTGTGGGTGTTAGGTGATTTCTTTTCTTCTTTCAACTTTTCTGCATTTTTCAACTTTTCTATATATGACATCTATTACTTTTACAGTGAAAACTCTCTGGATTTTATCTGAAAAGAGAGAAAGTGAATAACACTAGTAATAACAATATTAATAGTAGTAGTAGTAAATTAACATTTACTGAGAATTTATGGGGTGTCTGACACCATGCTAAGCACTTAATTTGGTTTTTAAAAAAAAAAACCTTGTAGTAATCCTGTGAAATGGGTATGATTATTGTCTGTGTTTTATAAAGGCTCTGAGAGGTTAGGCCATGTCATAAGCATTGAGTTTTTGGCTGTACAGGATCTAAAGCCCCTCATCCAAGGGGCAGAACTCCCCTTGGGTATTGACTTGGAGGAAGGAGCACCTGCCTCATACCACTGAAGTCCGAAGGCAAATTTCCTCCCCGTCCTGTTTCCTGGCAATGGGTATGAGTGCATGACCAAGGCTCAGTCCATCAGATGCACCTGCCTGAGGCCTGGCTTCTGGACTCCCTGCATGCTGGGGAATTAGCACTCCATTTGCTGTGATATCTGGCTGCAGTGGCAGCAACGTCATGACTAGACTCTTCCAGCTCAAATGATAGTTTTCTGCCTCCTTCTGCTCCAGGCCTGGAGAGCTGCTTAAGTTTCTACCGCTTTCTCAAGACTGTTCCCTCCTGAACCCCTGCCAATTATATTGCAGTGGATTCCCTTCTTTGTTTGAGACAGTCAGGGTCCATTTTCTGTGGCTTGTTACCCAGGGCCCTGACAGCTCTCAGTGACTTTCCAGCAGTCCCAGAGCAAATGGCAGGAGCAGGACCCCAATCCCAATCTGTCCATCCAGAGCCCGAAGCATTGACCCAATCCTCCAGTGCTGCCCACTCTTCCCCAAAAGTATGATAAACATTTCCTGAACTTCTGGAAAACAAACCAGAAACAATGTTCTTGAAGATTTTCTCAGAAATTGGAGGCCTACTGCCCACCCTACTGTCATGGGAACCTGGAAAACCATCTTGTTAAAGGCAGGAAGTTGAGGCAAAACCTAGGTCAGGGAGGAACCAACCCAGGCTCCAGTGACTCGGGGCCTAGACTGGATCTGGGGAGGAGAGGACTCAGAGGCGTTTCAGGCCTCCCTGGCACTTCCTGACTGGCACCAGAGGACTGACTCAGTCAAAGGTCTCCTCCCCCAGGAAGCCTCTCTACCTTTGGAGTCTGGGAGGGGAAACCCTGGTCGGACCCCCTTGTACCTTGCATGTCCCTCTAGGTGGTGAGAGCTTGTTTTCATGTCCACCCCCATGTGACTGTGAACTTCTAGAGGATAAGGATTGCAGCTTTTTCACCCAAGTTCTTGATGCCAGGCATATAAATGTTATTAGAGTAAATGAGAGAAGGAATGCCTGAAGGGCTCTCCCCATCCCTGTGCCAAGCAGTGCACAACCATGAACCCTGGGACTTTTCCGAAGCATCTTGGCAAAATAGAACAGCCATGGGCTTTGGAGTTGATAAATCTTGTTTCAAACCCTGGCTCTCTTACATACAAGCAAATTCCTCCTTAACCTCTCTGAACCTCAGCTCTCTCATCTGAAGAATGAGGACAGTACCTAACTCTAAACCAAGCAATTGGGAAGATGTGAAAAGTGGTTGGCACACAGTAGGCCCTCAGTACAGGCTAGCCCCCTTCCTCCTCCTAACACTTCATCTTGATTCAATTCCTTCTTCCTCCTCTCCTGAGTAAATGTCCAGCAAGAGGGAAAAGGTTAAATAAACTATGGCATATCAATAAGATAAAATGTTATTTGGCCTATAAAAATAGTTGATCCAATAATTTTTAGTGGCATAGAAAGTGCTCATGTATTCATGTAAAGTGAAGAAAAGACCAAATTGTTCATACAGTATGACCTCAGCCATGTAAAATGAATAACATATGCATGCTTGAACATGTACTAGACAATTTCTGGAAGATACATAAGAAACTCTTAACAGTGGTTTCCCCCGGCACGGGATTAGAAAGTTGGAGGTGGACTTTGACTTTTCACTTTATAACCTTTTGTTCTATTTGAGCATATATATACATAATATATATATATATACATACACATATATATACATACATATATCTATGTATAATTGTGTTTTTGCTGTGAGTATATATTAATATTTAAATGAAACTCAAAGGATAGAAAAATAGAAAGGAAATACAACAAGACTTCAGCAGTGGTTATTTTGGGAGTAGTGGAAGTATAGGATTATTCAAATGCTTGTTTGTATTTTTCTACATTTTCTAGGTTTTCTATGATGCATTTATAGTTCTTCTATAATTAGAATTAAGGGCAAGAATTACTTCAAGTGATTCCCCGGGGGTGGGATTGGGGGAAGGAGCAGGTGACTGTATCTAAAGGGCGAAGGGAGCACGAGATGGAACCAGGCAAAGGCAGTTGTATTTTTGGAGCCATGTGGTTCCTCCTGAGTCAACTAACCTGTTGCTTGGTCTCAGCCTGCCAGTGGAGGCAGGAAATTCTCCCACTCCTGCCTGGTTCACTCTTAGTCACGCTCTGGGAGAGTAGGGTAGGGTGTAGGGGCAGGAGACTAGTTGGGAGGAGTCTCCATCTGCCCCTGTAGCCTTCTGGACAGAGAGGTCCCAGGAAGGAGTCTTCAGCCCAGGAATCCTATCCACTTTGTATCATCACCTTGGGGCTGGCAGGGGCTGGGAGTAAGCAGGAAAGGTTGAGGGAAGAATACTGGGAAAATACCAGTTGGCCTTTGGCAGACACCACTGCATCCTCCTGTGGAAGCTGTTGTGAAAATTAATTACCATTTGTCCAGGGCTTTGAGATTCCCCAGATGAAAGACCCGGCAGAAGGAGAGTCATAATGAATATGTGTTTATGGTTCTGACTTTCATCCCAAATGCCCGTCATGACAATCACGTGTCCCTCACCTAACCTCCCACCACCTGAACATCCTGACCTCAAAGCATAGAAGTTGAACATCAGTATTGACTCAGTCCTGACAGGGAAGGGGGGAAGAGCAGGGGGCAGGTGATCTCCTATCATCCTGCATTTCAGATGGGTAAACAGGTGTTCCATCCCCCGACAGGTTAAATGGAGGAAATCGTGACAAAGCCTAGGAAGCGGAGGAAGGAAGCCTTGGAGAGAAGGGTAATGGATTACTCTGGGCCAGTTCCTGACTGTGCCATCATCTTGGAGCCCAGGACTCTGTCGTTCTTTTGGATAGAGGGCTGGAAGGAATTCTAGGACTCCTGGGCTCAGGCCATTGCTCTGCTCACCAGTGCCAGGTGGGTTTATGCCTATATGCTCAAGGCAAATGGAATTCATACCAATTGCTTATTCCTCCAGCAACATGAATCAATTCTTTGATAATTGCTTCAGAACACATTTTTGTAACTTTTTATGCTTTAAAAATTATTATTATTATTTATTTATTTTGAGAGTCTGGCTCTGTCACTCAGGCTGGAGTGCAGTGGCACGATCTCAGCTCACTGCAAGCTCTGCCTGCCGGGTTCACGCCATTCTCCTGCCTCAGCCTCCTGAGTAGCTGGGACTACAGGCGCCTGCTACCATGCTCGGCAAATTTTTTTGTATTTTTTAGTAGAGACGGGGTTTCACCGTGTTAGCCAGAATGATCTCCATCTCCTGACCTCATGATCCGCCCGCCTCGGCCTCCCAAAGTGCTGGGATTATGGGCGTGAGCCACTGCGTCCAGCCTAAAAATTATTTTTTAACTAATGTAGATATGGGAGTCTCACTGTGTTGTTTAGGCTGATCTCAAACTGCTGGCCTCAAGTGATCCTTGCCCCTCGGCCTCCCAAAGTGCTGGGATTGCGGACTTGAGCCACCACACCTGGCCAGCTTCCAAACACTTTTAACCACAGCTGAATTATGTCATCTGGCTCCTGAATTTGGGTGGGAAGCTCTTTGGTCTTCTGGGTTCTTTCCATTTTGTCTCTCCTTCTTCATTTCATACAAGAAGATACTAATCTGTAAAGCCACTCAGTGCAATTCTAGGCAAGTGTATGGAGCAAATCCAATGAAGAGAGGATCCTGAAGGGGCCAGCCTATCACTCGAGGAGACTGCATTCTTATTGGAGAGTTGGGCCCTTGCTTATAAGACACTTACACAATCTAAGAGGGCGAGCAGGCAGAAAAAAGGCCTGGGTCCTGAGAAAAGCAGGACGGCTGTGGACTGGAGAGTTCAGGAGACTCTCCTCGGACCCAGGTAAGGAGACACAAAGGGATGTAGCCTAGGTGGAGACAGTAAGGATCCCATCACAGCCAGAATTGAAGGTTCACCTGTGGACAGGGGCAGGCAAGCAGACTGGGTAAGACTGTGAAGGTCCTTGAATGCCAAGTTAAATAACTGGGATTTTGTCCAGAGGGCAGTGAAAACCCATTGGAAGTTTCCCAGCCAGAGATTGATAGGATGTAGAGTTTGAGAGGAGGTTAAAATATCTCACCAGAAGGTAAATCTTAGCATCTCTGAGTCAACAGCTCTAACAGGAAATCATCATCTTCCTCCTCAGACCAGCCCCTGACTTCTATTTCAGCTAATGACACGTCAGCACCAATGTCACCTCCCCCGGTGCTCTCTGACACACTATCCAATTTTATTTTTTTTCATAGCACTTGTCACCTTCGGAAGTGATTTTGTTTATGTACTTGTTGACTTCCTTTTTCTCTGTCATCTCATAGAATGTAAACAAAACGGGGTAGGTGGGAGGTTGTTACCTGTTTTCCTCACTGTTACATCTCTAGCACCTCTGAAAGTACCAGGCTGATGGCAGATGCTCAGTGTGTATTTGTGGAATGAATGAATGATGGATTGAGAAATGGATTCAGGACACCACTTTTCTCAGTTACCTGGGCCCCAACCCCATGGTGATACTTGACTCATCCTTCTTCCTTCTCTGCAGAATCTAGTCATTTCCATGTCTATGGAGATTATCTCTGCATCCCTCCCTGCCCTCCCCCTTTGCGTTTCCACTTCTACTCTCTAAGCTCCTTGGGAACAGAGGCTCCTCACCTACATTTCCCCCATGGGGCTCAGCCTAGGGCCTTGGCAATGACAGTTCTCACTGATCCAGCCTTTATAATTTTCCAAGAATTTTTCACATCATCTTGCTCTACCTAGGGCAGATTCAGGACTTGAACCTCAGTCTTCAACTCTAAACAACTTCCTGTTGTTATTCTCATTCCACTGTTGTTCTGATTTGTGCATAATTTATGATGAATGAATGAATGCTGGGAGTACTCAAGAGTGATTGTAGAGGAAAAACTGAAAAAGGGAAGACCATGTTGACACAAAAGGACAGAAAAGAACAGGAAAACAAGTGAATGGAAGTGGGGGAAGAGGGGGTAACTAAAAGCTGGGCCTGGAGAGGAAAACCCCACAGGGATGAGATTGCTTTGTGCCCCACTGTCTTCTAATATAAGACAGAAAGACAGGTAGCCAACCCAGGAGAAGATTCCAGAGACAAAGTTAAAGGGGCAGGGAAGTTCTGGATCCAAAGGAGATATTATCTATCGTTTGTGAGTTTATTACTTATAAGCAATAACTACTAAAAATATAAGCAGCCGGGCATGGTGGCTCACATCTGTAATCCCAGCACTTTGGGAGGCTGAGGCGGTAGGATCACGAGGTCAGGAGATGGAGACCATCCTGACTAACAAGATGAAACCCCGTCTCTACTAAAAATACAGAGTGAGACTCCGTCTCAAAAAAAAAAAAAAAAAAAAAAGCAATTCCCCTGGGTAAAAATTATAAAGGACAAAAACAGTATAAAAAATAAAATTAAAATCACCAGTTATTGCACCATCCAGAAAATGTCATTCTAATATTTTGATGTGTATCTTTTCAGACTATGTAAGTAATCATAAATATAAAATAAGTACAGGCACTTATATTTTATATATTATAGTATATATATTTCAATATACATATTATGTATATACTTGTGTATATATACTTGCGTGTGTGTATATATATAATATATATACACTAGCATACACACACAACTGTTGTTAATAAAATGAGATACATACAGTTTTGTAACCTGTTTTTTGTTCACTTAATAACATGTTATGAACACAAAGGAGTTTTTATAAGCCCAAAGGGCAGTTTGAAAAGACAACCTTTGGGATAAACAGGAAGCCAGAGTAGATATATGAACATAAAATGAGCAGCTAAGCGCTGTGGTTTTGATAAATACTATTAAAGTAAATAAATCTTAAATGCTCTGCCAGGTTAGGTAATGATTAGCTCCCTATCAGCAAGGCCACTAATTCATAGACTCATAGGATGTTGGTTCTTGAAGGTGCCTTTGAGGTTATCTAATTCAATCCCCTCACCTTCAGCATTGAGAAACTACACACCCAGAGACATTGAATAACATGCCTAAAGTGCTATGTCAGGTAAACCACAGAGCTAGGATGACAGCCAAGTCTCCTGACTCCCAGTCCAGTGCTCTTGCCACCAAACCACGCCCATCAACAATGTATGTGCACTTCAGCTACATGAACTGATGTACAGAATGGAACAGGGAGCAATGTAGCCCTAGATCCAGTGGTTCTCTGGGTGTATAACACTGGCGAATGGTTGTGTGTTAAGAGAGCAGCCAAGTGTCCCTGGGCAGACCACTGACGAGACAGCGGAGTTCAGTAGTGAGGAGTGGTTGGCCCTGATGTCAGACCACTGAGGACCAAACCTTGGTTCTCTTATTGATCTTGCTGTACCTTTGGGCAATTTACACAACCTTTTTAGCCTCCATGTTCTTATCTGTAAAAAGGAGATAAGAGTGATATCGCCAGGCGTGGTGGCTCACACCTGTAATCCCAGCACTTGGGGAGGCCAAGGTGGGTGGATCACGTGGTCAGGAGTTCGAAATCAGCCTGGCCAAAATGGTGAAACTCCGTCTCTACTAAAAATACAAAAATTAGCTGGGCGTGGAGGCACACACCTGTAGTCCCAGATACTCAGCAGGCTGAGGCAGGAGAATCGCTTGAACCCGGGAGGTGGAGGTTGCAGTGAGCCAAGATAGTGCCATTGCACTCCAGCCTGGGCAACAGGGCGAGACTCCGTCTAAAAAAAAAAAAAGAGTGGTATCTACCTCATCAGATTGCAGTGAGAATTAAGAGAAAATGCACACAAAGGGCTTAGCAAGGTGCTTGGCATATAGAAAGGGCTCAATAAATGTGAGCCATCATGATTATTAATGCTCTGGCATAAAGGCCAATGTTCTTGTAAACTTTAAAAGGAGTTTAAGGTCATATGATAGCTGTCCTTGGCTGCAGACATCTATCGGGAAAGGGGACTCAGAAGGAAGCCCAACAAAGGGCAGTAACTAAGAGATATCATTATCATCCAAAGGAGGACATGTGGCCCAGGATGGAGCTGTAAGCAGCCAGAGACTCAAGGACTGTTCATTACTCTCACTGGAAGTCACCCCCAAGATGCCACAGTGAGGCCATCCCCATATTCCTTGGGCCAGCCACTTATTATACAAATCAAGGGTGAAGAAACATTTTTCTTCATTTTCCAGTCAATTTATTAATATACGGGCTGGGCATGGTGGCTCATGCCTGTAAGCAGGCTGAGGCAGGAGGATTGCTTGAGCCCAGGAGTTCGAGATCAGCCTGGGTAATATAGTGAGACCTCATCACTACAAAATTTTTTTAAATTAGCCTGGCACTGTGATGTGTGCCTGTAATCCCCGGTACTTGGGATGCTAAAGTGGGAGGACGGCTTGAGCCCAGGAGGCAGAGGCTGCAATGAGCTGTGATCTCACCACTGCACTGTAGCCTGGGCAACACAGCAAGACTCTGTCTCATAAAATAAAATAATAAAATAAAATGAAAAAAAGAGTAGCAATATTAATATCAGGTAATATAGACAACAGAACAAGGAATATTATCAGGGACAAAGAGGAACATTTCAGGCCAGGCACAATGGCTCACACTTGTAATCCCAGCACTTTGGGAGGCCGAGGCAGGGGATCACTTGAGCCTAGGAGTTCAAGACCAGCCCAGGCAACATAGTGAGATCCCGTCTCAAAAAACTAAAAAAAAGTTTTTAAAAAATTGTTTTAAATAAGAGAAGGGCATTTCATAATCATAAAGGGGTCAATTCATCAAGAGGACACACCAATCGTAAACATTGCTGCACCTAACAGAACTTCAGAATACATGAAACAAAAACTGATATAACTGCAAGGAGAGCTAGGCAACTCCCAATTTTGGTTGAAGATACTCCTTTCTTGGTAATCGATGGAAAAGTAGACAGAAAATCAGTAAGTATATAGAAGACTTGAACCACATCATCAATCAGCTTGGCCTCATTGACATTTCATAACATTCTGCCCTAAACCAGCATATGACACATTTGTTTTCCATGGCACATGAAATACTCACCAAGACAGACTATGCTTTGAGCCATCAAATTAGTCTCAGTAAATTTGAAGCTACTGAAATCACACAAAGTACGTTCCCTAACCACCACAGAATTAAATTAGACATCAGCAACAGAATGATACCAGGAAAACCCTTCAATTTTTGCAATTAACCAGGTAGATCAAAAAGAGATTATAAGGGAAATTAGAACATATTTTGAGCTGAATAAAAATAAAAATATACATATCAAAAAAATTGTAAGAAAAAATATACGTATCAAAATTTATGGAGGTTTAGAGGCAAAGTTTTACCTCTGAGTGCTTATATTATAAAAGAAGAAAGTAGAAAATCAATGATGTTTCCACCTTAAGAAACTATTTAAAAGAAGAGGAAATTAAATACAAAGTAAACAAGAAGAGGGAAAAAATAAAGAGTGAAAATTAGTAAAGTAGAAAATAGACAACACAGAATAATCAGTGAAACCAAATGCTAGTTAATTGGCAAATTTCTATCCAGATTTATCAAGTGAAAACAAAACAAAAGAAAAGAATTACTATTATCAGGAATGAGAGAGAGATCATCAATACAGATCCTAAGACCTCACGAGGATAACAAGGAAATATTAACAACTTTATGCTAAACAAATTCAGCAACTTCAATGAAATGAACAAATTATTTGAAAGACACAAATTACCAAAGCTTACTTAAGGAGGCTGGGTGCGGTGGCTCATACCTGTAATCCCAGCACTTTGGGAGGCCAAGGCAAGTGGATCACTTGAGGTCGGGAGCTGGAGATCAGCCTGGCCAACATGGTGAAACTCCATCTCTACTAAAAACACACACACACACACAAAATAGCCAGGCATCATGGTGCATGCCTGTAATCTCAACTACTCGGAAGTTTGAGGCAGAAGAATTGCTTGAACCCAGGAGGCAGAGGTTTCAGTTAGCTGAGATAGTGCCACTGCACTCCAACCTGGGTGACAGAGCAAGACTCCAACTCAAAAAGAAAGAAAGAAAAGAAAAAAGCTCACTCAAGGAAAAACTGAGTAACTGGAATAGCTCTCTATCTACAAAAAATCAAATTTATAGCTAAAAAGCTTCACAAAAAGAAAAGCTCAGTCCCAAATGACTTCTTGGTAAGTTCCCAAATATTTAAGGAAGAAATACTACCAATTCTATACAATCTCTTACAAAAACTTGGAAGAGGAGCTGGGTGCGGTGGCTCACGCCTGTAATGCCAGCACTTTGGCAGGCTGAGGTGAATGGATCACCAGGTCAGGAGATTGAGACCAGCCTGGCTAACACAGTGAAACACCGCCTCTACTAAAAATATAAAAAATTAGCCAGGCGTGGTGGCGGGCGCCTGTAGTCCCAGCTATTTGGGAGGCTGAGACAGGAGAATGGCCTGAACCCGGGAGGCAGAACTTGCAGTGAGCCAAGACCGTGCCACTGCACTCCAGCCTGGGCGACAGAGCGAGACTCCATCTCAAAAACAAACAAAAACTTGGAAGAGGAAAGACCTCTCCCTAACCATTTCATGGGGGCAGCATTATCCTGATACCAAAACCAGACAAATACATCACAAAAAAAGAAAAGACCAAAGACAAATATTCCTCATAACCATGAGTACAAGTGTTTAACAAAATATCAGCATATCAAACCCAGAAATGTGTAAAAAAGATAGGCTGGGCACGGCGGTTCACACCTGTAACCCCAGCACTTCGGGAAGCCAAGGCGGGCGGATCACTTGATGCCTGGAGTTTGAGACCAGTCTGGCCAACATGGCGAAAACCCATCTCTACTAAAAATACAAAAAATTTAGCCAGGCCTGGTGGCGTGCGCCTGTAGTCCCAGCTAGGGAGGCTGAGGCTGGAGAATGTCTTGAACCCGGGAGGTGGAGGCTGCAGTGAGCCTTGATCTCATCACTGCACTCCAGCCTGGGTGACAGAGACCCTGTCTCAAAAAAAAAAAAACAAAAAAGTCATGGTAAAGTGGGATTTATCCCAGAAATGCAGGGTTTGATCAACACTCAAAAATCAATTTATGTATGAAATTACATGTAAATTAATTAATCCATTTGCAGTAGCATCCTAAAATATTTAAGAATAATTTGACAATGGAAGTGCAAGACTTGTACACTGAAAACTACAAAATATTGTTGAGAGAAACTAAAGAACACTTGAATAAATGGAAAGATATCCACGTTCATAGATTAGAAGACTTAATATTATTTACTTAATTTACTTTATACTGTAAAGGTAAAATTAGTAAATTTTTATTGTATGTAAATTATACCTTAAAAATTACAGGCATCATTATTTAATTCCCATATGATAGTACTATGAAGGAAAGGTATAGGTACCAGAAAGACACCTAATATGGAATCCTTAAATCCGAGAAGGCTGAGGAAGGGAATCAAGAATGAGGGCCAGCCAGACACGGTGGCTCACGCCTGTTATCCCAGCACTTTGGGAGCCCGAGCCGGGTGGATCACGAGGTCAGGAGTTCGAGACCACCTTGGCTAACACGGTGAAACCCTGTCTCTACTAAAAATACAAAACATTAGCCGGGTGTGGTGGCGGGCACCTGTAGT
>NC_045442.1:23068125-23074909 GCF_002776525.5 Piliocolobus tephrosceles
GAGGCGGAACTTGCAGTGAGCTGAGATCGTGCCACTGCACTCTAGCCCGGGGAAAAGAGCAAAACTCTTTTTAAAAAAAAAAAAAAAAAAAAAAGACTAAGGGCCAAAGGACAGCCGTAAATGAGCAGGGTGATGAGGGGAAGCAATGAAGCAGAGGGAGGGAGGTGTGCAAAGTCTCCGAGACTTGAATCCTTCCCACAGTAGCCTTTCCCATAGAAATCCCACTTCTGCTTGTCCAATCCTCAATGCTCAGTGTTAAATAGAGTCTTGCTCTGTTGCCTAGGCTGGAGTGCAGTGGCGTGATCACAGCTAACTGCAGCCTTGATCTCCTGGACTCAAGCCATTCTCCCACCTTAGCCTCCCAAGTAGTTGAGACTACAGGAGTGTGCTACCATGCCTGACTAATTTTTTTAAATTTCTTGTTAAATTAAAATTTAATTCTTTATAGAGATGAGGTCTCACTATGTTGCCCAGGCTAGTCTCAAACTCCCGGTGTCAAGTAATCCCCCTGCCTCAGCCTCCCAAAGTGCTGAGATTACAGGGATGAGCCACCACACCTGGCCTAACAGATTTTATAACCACATTTCAGGGGTATGGACATGGAGACACATACTAAGACACTGTTAAATTTCCTTTTCTGGAACATAGCGTAGTCTAGAGCAGTGGTCTCCAACATTTTTGGCACCAGGGACTGGTTTTGTGGAAGACAATTTTCCCACAGACAGGTCGGGGGGGGGGGCTGGTGAATGCTTTCGGCATGAAACTGTTCCACCTCAGATCATCAGGCGTAAGATCTCATAAGGAGTACACAACCTAGATCCCTCGCGTGCACAATTCACAATAGGGTTTGAACTCCCATGAGAATCTAATGCCGCCCCTGATCTGACAGGAGGCAGAGCTCAGGTAGTAATTCTCACTTGCCCACCGCTCACCTACTGCTGTGCGCCCCAGTTCCTAACAGGCCTCTGACTGGTACCCAGTCTGCAGCCCGGGGGTTGGGGAACCCTGGTCTAGGCGAAAGAGTACAGCCCTGGAAGTCCATTGCAAGTCAGGTATCCTGGCTCTAAAATTCACAGACTGTAGCTGTGTAGCCTTGGGCAGGATAGGTCATCTCTCCATTTCCTCCTCTGTAAAATAGGGCTAACAATAGACATCTTGCAGGGTTCTTGCAGATATTAAATGAGGGACCGTATGCAAAGCACCTAGCATACACCTGGACCATAGTAATGCTCAATATGTTCTCTCTCTCACCTGCTTTTCTATAGAAAACACGTCATTCTGGCCTAGTTTGGGGATGGTTCTTCTGAAGTAGGAGATAGAACTATGTGAACTTTTGCAATTACTTCCAGTCTGGCAAATCTAGGGCATTACAGGACCTGCTCCTGGCACCCCCTCCTCCTTCCACAACCTTCACACTTACACTCATGTACATACAGGTTGCCTCTGGGAGCAGCTTCCCTTTTGGGTCCCAGACAGTAGGGTTCCCTCGGGTCTGGCACCAGAAGCCATGCTTCCTGATTCTAAGTCCACTGTTCTTTCCTTGTGGGGATAAAGTTTCTCTGTTTCTTTTCTTTTTCTTTTTTTTTTTTTTTAGACGGAGTTTTTGCTCGTGTTGCCCAGGTTGGAGTGCAATAGTGTGATCTCGGCTCACTGCAACCTCCACCTCCTGGGTTCAAGCGATTCTCCTGCTTCAGCCGCCCGAGTAGCTGGGAGTACAGGCGTGTGCCACCACGCTTGGCTATTTTGTATTTTTAGTAGAGACAGGGTTTTACCATGTTGGCCAGGCTGGTCTCGAACTCTGACCTTAGGTGATCCGACTGCCTTGGCCTCCCAAAGTGCTGGGATTACAGGCATGAGCCACCACGCCCGGCCGATAAATTTTTTCATCTTTCTACCATGGTGACATACTTGAGGCTTCACCATCTGGGAGGTTAGTTCCTTTTAAGCAATACATTTTCTCCTCACCTCTGGAAGAAGCCCAGAATGAAAAATGCACAGATACTTCAAGGGCCTGCTTTAAGCCCCTGTTTGGTGACTTCTTGGTTTTTGTAAACTTCATAAGTAAATGGGTGTGTATTGGGGATGGGTGATGGGGCAGTGGGAAGGAATCAGACCTACCAGTACAAATAACACAGGGTTTAAATTTTAGTTACCATGGCCAGGCACGGTGGCTCACACCTGTAATCCCAGCACTTTGGGAGGCCAAGGCAGGCAGATCACTTGAGGTCAGGAGTTCGAGACCAGTCTGGCTAACATGGTGAAACCCTGTCTCTACTAAAAATACTAAAAAAAAAAAAAAAAAAAAAAGGCTGGACGTGGTGATGCACGCCTGTAATCGCAGCTACTCGGGGGGCTGAGGCATGAGAACCACCTGACCCTGAGAGGCGGAGGCTGCAGTGAGCCAAGATGGCGCCACTGCACTCCAGCCTGGGTGACAGAGCAAGACTCCATCTCAAAAATAAATAAAGAAAAAATAGAAAAAGAATAAAAATTTAGTTATCGTAATTGATCACTTTGGGGCAAGCAGGGTAGGGTTGTTTTATTATTTATTTCGAGACAAGGCCTCACTCTATTGCCCAGGTTAGAGTGCAGTGGTGTGATCATGGTTCACTGCAGCCTCAACTTCCTGGGCTCAAGTGATCCGTAGGGTTGTTCTTTATGGCAGTTTTCTGGGGACTTCTTATGGAACGCTCAAGTCTCAGAATCTGAGCAAGGCAGGTCTCTGAACTTAGAGGAAACCAATTGATCCCAGGGTAGGCATCTGACCCAAGGGCAGCCCAGCCGTAGGCTGACCAGTGACCAATGAGGTGAAGGGGTAACGTGGCCTCTGACCAATAGGGTAGCAGTAATTAGCTAAGGCTAGGTATCTGCTTCCTCCAGGATTGGGGAAGAACAAGCAAATAGGCCCAGGATAAAGGAACTCACATTTGGAGGGTCACAGGGACTCTGAGAGAAACGGAGAGAACAGCTTCTGCTTCTGACCAGCGTTTCATTCTGTTTGCCACTTTTTCACTCCTTCACTCAACCAGTCATCACTGAACACATAGGATAAGTCAGACCCTGTGCCTGATTACTCTTGAAATGCAACGTAATCTCTGTTCTCCTGGTGCTTCTAGTCTGAAGGAGATGACATAAATAAAATAACCCCAGAGAAATGAATAATTTTTAAACTTTGATGAAATATGAAGAAAAGATATAGAAGACGATGAGAGAGCCAACAGGGACACCTGACCTAGTCTGGGAGGGCTTCCCTGGGAAGGTGAATTTTGAACTGAGAGGCAAAAAACCAGTATGAGTTAATCAGTTGGAGGGTGAATTTATAGGAGAAAGGTTCTAGTTAAAGGGACCAGCATGTGCAAAGGTCTTGAGGTGGGAGGGAGGTTGGCATGTTTAAGGGATTGTCAGAAAATCAGTGAGGCTGGAATGGAGTGTAACTGGGCATTCAGTACTATTTGCATTTATCCACAAACCCTTTTCCTTAATGTAGACTGAGGAGACTTCCTTGCAAATGAAAGCCCAATGGACAGAAGTACCTATTATATATCCCAGGTGTTCAGAGGGGTACAAGATCAATGAAATAGCTTCATTCTAGCTCTACCATTTGCTAGCTGCTTGACTTTGAGCAAGTTACTTAATATTTCTGAGGTTCAGTTTGTGCTTCTGTAAAAATGAGATACAAAAACATTTATGGGCAGGCACAGTGGCTCACGCCTGTAATCCCAGCACTTTGGGAGGCTGGGGTGGGTGGATCACGACGTCAGGAGTTCAAGACCAGCCTGGCCAACATAGTAAAACCTTGTCTCTACTAAAATTACAGAAATTAGCCAGGCGTGGTGGTGGACACCTATAATCTCAGCTACTCAGGAGGCCGAGGCAGATAATTGCTTGAACCCGAGAGGCAGAGGTTGCAGTGAGCCGAGATCGCGCCACTGCACTTCAGCCTGTGTGACAGAGTAAGACGGAAAAAAAAAATTATACAAGGCTGTGATGAGAATTAGACATGATGCCTGTGTGTCTAGGTTGGTCTGTGGCACACAGTAGGTGCTTTATAAACATTTCTGATGCTAACCAAATAGCCCAGAAAAGGCTAGGGCTCAATAAGAGCTCATTTCTTTTTGAACTCTGAGGTGGGAGGTGGAGGTGGGGTGTTCATAAAAAAGTTAATTAACAGCCAGTCAGTAGTGGCTTACACCTGCAATCCCAGGACTTTGGGAGGCCAAGGTGGGTGTATTACCTGCGATCCGGAGTTAAAAACCAGCCTGCTCAACGTGAAGAAACCCTGTCTCTACTAAAAATGCACAAATTAACCAGGAGTGATGGCACAAGCCTGTAATCCCAGCTACTTGGGAGGCTGAGGCAGGAGAATTGCTTGAACCCAGGAGGCGGAGATTGCAGTGAGCCAAGATCGGGCCACTGCACTCTAGCCTGGGTGACAGAGCAAGACTGCCTCTCAAAAAAAAAAAAAAGATAATGAAGAATGCAAGAGAGACTAAGGGATGGGCTGAGTAGGGTGTGGATTGTTAGCACAGGTAACACAGCCATAACCACAGGCTGGCAAATCTGAGGAGCTTGGGTATGAGGTTGTGCTGAACCACAGATAGAAGATGAAGCTGGAGCCTAGAAGAGGGGAACTGGAGAAGGGCACTGTGCTAAGGACATTGGTCCAACTAAGGAGTCTGGCTCCAGGCTGGGACAGGAAGCCAGTGAACAGTCATCAGTACTCATGGAACCCATGAGGGTGGGGCCATATGGCTGTATGGCTGTTTTTCCCGAAATCCCAGGTTCTAGCAGGGGTTGATTGTCAAATGGATAGGTGATGGTTATCTAAGCATGGGGGTCCCCTCCATCCCATCCAGTGGTTAGGGGTCAGGAGGGCCAGTGCTGTAGCTTTGAGCATCTGCCCATCAGTGCCAGCACTCCCCATAGAATGGTACTTGCAGCAGAATACAAGGCTGAAAGTAGAGGGCAGTGCCAGTGATTCTGAGGCAAGGATCCAGGGCCCCAGCTATGAGGTTTGGGCTCTGGACAGAATCTATTTCAGAAATAATACAGAACTTGACAGACTCACTGAAAAGTTAAAGGAACCCAGTCTTATGGATGAACCCTTCAAAGTGAGCTGGAGAATAGTAACACTGAGGATGCACAGGCTACTCTCTATGTATTTATACCCTATTTCATTCCATAAATGCACTGGAGTCTATTTAAAGAGAGTGTAAAACTTTTGCTGTTCTTTTTAAGGATGATGAGGAAATGGAAGTAAAAGAAAAATAAAGATGGGAAATTTTAAAGGAAACGGTGGAATCAACACCCAAAATTCATGTTAAGTTCCTACAAAACTGCCAGAAGTGGGCTAAGAGTTTAGTTCTGAGCTGCCTGGTGGCCTTAGCAAGGAAGGGAAACAGGGGCAGTCATGAGCTTTATGGTGTTCGGAAGAACTACCAGTAACTCAAAGAGATAGAGCTGTTCAAAGTATTGAAATCGGGGAGGCATTTTCCTGAGGGCCTCACACAGTGAAGATCCACAGTACACAGTGCTCCTGCCAGCACACTGGATCCTGAGTAGAGACTGCTCACACAACTCCTGCCCCATCAGGCCTAGCTCATAAGCTAGGGTGGATCTGAGGGGACTTGCCTACAGGTACAGCTGGGAAAGAGAGAACTAACATCTTTCTTTTCCTGAATACATCTCTATGTGCGATGATGCTTGGAGACCGACAGAGGTGTTTCTCAAAACCTAGGGATGAAGGATCTATAACGCCATCAGCTTGAATTCCCCATCTGGCACTGGAAGCCAGTGTAGAGTTGGTCTTGGCAAGAATGGAGATGTAATTAATGAACAGACTATTAAGTGGAGTGAGGGTTCTAGAACCATCCCCAGCTGTGGGGCTTCACTTGGCTTACCCTGCAGTGACTCACTCGCCGATGAGCAATCCTCATATGCCTGATTTAGAGGACTTACTCACCCTTCAGAGAAATACTTTAATGCAATAAAGCAAATGTCAGCAAGTGGGCTGAGCTTAGCACATCACCCCAGCCTGCATCCAGCTTCCTACTCCCTGGCTCTCCCTACCCAAGGTTCCTTCAGCCACTCTGCACCTGCACAGGCCCACACAATGGGCAGGTTTCAGGGACACACTCCAAGGCTGGTCAGAGGCTCAGAGATGGGACACCAAGAGGCATTAGGCACCAGCCAGAGCCCTGGAGAAATCTAGTCCGTAGAGGTTGGAGATGAGCTCTAAAGCAGTGGAGAGCTGGGGACAGGGCAAGGGCTAGAACCCAGAACTTCTCACCCTCTGGTCTAGTGCTCTTCACTGTGGAAGCCGCTGGTTACACAGATGAGGGGAGTGGGCGGAAAGAAATTCAACATCCTGGCTGGGCACGGTGGCTCTCACCTGTAATCCCAGCACTTTGGGAGGCCGAGGCAGGCGGACCACAACGTCAGGATATCGAGACCATCCTGGTTAACACGGTGAAAACCCATCTCGGCCGGGCGCAGTGGCTCAAGCCTGTAATCCCAGCACTTTGGGAGGCTGAGATGGGCGGATCACAAGGTCAGGAGATCGAGACCATCCTGGCTAACACGACGAAACCCCGTCTCTACTAAAAAATACAAAAAACTAGCCGGGCGAGGTGGCGGGCGCCTGTAGTCCCAGCTACTCGGGAGGCTGAGGCAGGAGAATGGCGTAAACCTGGGAGGCGGAGCTTGCAGTGAGCTGAGATCCGGCCACTGCACTCCAGCCTGAGCGACAGAGCGAGACTCCGTCTCAAATAAAAAAAAAAAAAAG
>NC_045442.1:23075009-23142668 GCF_002776525.5 Piliocolobus tephrosceles
GTGGTGGCGGGCGCCTGTAGTCTCAGCTACTAGGGAGGCTGAGGCAGGAGAATGGCGTGAACCCAGGAGGCGGAGCTTGCAGTGAGCCGAGATGGCGCCATTGCACTCCAGCCTGGGCGACAGAGTGAGGCTCCATCTCAAAAAAAAAAAAAAAAAAAAAAAAAATTCAGCATCCTAACCCTGGGCGACCTTCTCATCTGTGGACTTTCCAAGGAACCTCTGAACGGAGAGGTGGGGAAAGGAAAGGCAGGTGGAGATAAAGACCTCACGCAAAGCCTTTGAGGTGAGGAATTTGGAGAGCTGGGCTGCCTGTGCTTGGCCACCATCTTGCTATTTGTTGACACAGTGTATGTCGGGAGAACTAGACACCCTTTGAACCCTCCAGCATTGAGAAGTATGGCTGGAATCCCCGTGTTTATCAGGTGACTGGGATGGCATAAACCCCAACCAGCTCCCTGTTCCCTCAGATTAGGAATAGGCCCCAGGAGTTAGGCTGGAGCCCAGGCAGAGCCAATCATGGGGAGAAGCTGACAACTGCCCCTTCCTTCCTCCACCTATGTAGAGGAAGTTACCCACAAAGCAAGTCGATTAAACCTACTCATTGAGGGATTTACCTTGGAACTCCTGGGGAATTATCTGGAAGAATTAGTTGTAAGAGTGGAAAGAGGGGTCAGGAAGGCAGGCAGGGCAAATTTTCACCTCATTCACTTCTCCATCCCTTGGCCACTTACCCAGCCTGATTCTGCCGTATGCCAAGCACTGGAGGGAGGAGGCTGGCCACAAGCTTGGCACTCAGGCTTATTGGAGCCAAGGGCCTTATGCTTTAAGGGACTCTTCGGATCATCTAACTCAGCTCACTCTTCACAGGTGAGAAATCTGAGGTTCAAGTAGAGCTTTTTGCCTAGTGCGATAGGAGTGAAGGGCCCTCAGTGGGCAGATACTCTCACCACCTCCCTATGAGGCCTGCACTAAGGAATTCTCTTGCAAGTTAACTTAGGGAAACCCCTCATTTGGAAATCAACATTCTGTATCGTCATACCTATAGTTGCACCTCCACCACCATCACTCTGTTGTTCATTTAGAAATAAATCCCAGTGAAGCAGGCTGGGTCCCCACCCAAGGGTATTCCTACCTTATCCCAATTCACCAACAAGAAGAAGTGCTTTTTTCCTTTCCCTATTTTTATTTTACACTATAAAAAAAAAAAAAACAACAACCAATAACATACTGTTTTTCTTCACATTCACATGGGTCTTAGAAAATTATTGCCTTTTCCCCTGGAGAAATAACCCAACAGACAGAAAGAAAAAAAAAGTAGTACCACATTGCAAAATCTGCAAATTCCAGAAGTCCACAGCTTGAAGACAACTCCAGGGGCAGGGAGGAAAACAATTGTCACAAGAGACATAAGCACACAGAAGGACAGGAAGCTGAGGAAACCAGTTTTCAACGCTACTGACCCAGGATACCCAGCAAGTACCCTTTTCCTCCTGGAATTTACTGCCATCACCTCGAAGGTATGACTTTTTTTGGTCTATGATCTGAAAAACTCTTTTCACAAATGAAGAGTTGCTCTGAGAAGAGGTGGAATGAGACAAGTTCAAGTATGAATAAGAATCATGCCAAAGTCCAAGGTCAGTGAAGAACCCACGGCAAAAAAAAAAAAAAAAAAAAAAAGTCCAGAAAAGCCAACATCTTGCTACTTCAACCAACTGCCTCATTGGACCCAAGAGGGTATCTACAAAACATTTCAGGGTTCAAATCAGGATGCTGATCATGTCCCCACAAACCCTGTGGGGTTACTTTCCCAACTAGACAGTGATCAGCTTATGCCCTGAAGCAACAGAGACAGACACTGAAACTGCCAAAGTTCAAAAAATAAGGTGGAAATTGTGCTTCCTTCAAAATGAATTGGCTTTATAACTGCCTTTTCTCCTGGTCCAGCAACTTCTTTTTCTCACGTTGCTGCAGGTATTTATTGCCTTATGCTTGAAATGAAAAGGCGAACTTTGAGGTGCAAGGACTGGGCAGTCCCGAGAGGGCAGGGGTCTGGAAGTACAGTAGTCAGCACATGCTGTGCTCCCGTAATGGCTTGGCCTTCCTTCAGTCCCGAGAACCTACCCCGAGGTCTGTCTGAAGTTCATTTGCAAGCCTGGTGACCACTCACTATCTCACTGGAGCAGCATGACAGAGTGAGGTCTTCAGTATTGCACAGGTATGAAATGTCCATGAGTCTTAAAAACAAAAATCACAGTTGCTCTTGGGGCCGGGCCGATTCCTCCATCCCAGTTTTAGCAGGATGTGGCCGTTGCCACGGGGCTTCTGCTGAGCTCTGAGACTGTTGAGTGGGTAGGCACCGGTGCCAGCACCGAGGCAGGGAATGTGCAGTAGGCACCCTGCATGTCAGGGCTCAGTGTCTGCAAATGGCCTATCAGTGAAGAGCCTGCTGCCTCCCCTTGGCAGGCGGGAGGCTGGGGGGTGGGCGTGGAGGGCAGGATCTCAGATTCGTACTGCAGGAGCTGGCCCATGAAGCCAAAGTTGGGCGAGACCATACTCCTCCTCTGCTTGATGTAATCGAAGGCCTCCTTCAGGCGGAACTGCTTGGTCTTCATGAGGTAAGCCATGCAGATGGTGGGTGAACGGGAGATCCCAGCCTCACAGTGCACCAGGACCTTGCCTCCCTTTTCCCTGACACAGTCTGGAAGGAAGAAAAGATGGTGGGAGTCAGTTGGGATTAGAATCTAAGGGCAATGGCAAAACATAAGAATCAAACACTGGAGTAACCTAGATATGAAACTGTTGTGCCTGCGTAAGAGCCGTGGCCCTACACTACACTTCTGCCAGTCTTTAACCCCCACTGGTGAGGACAGAGCTTTTGGGATCCCAGCAAAGACTATCCCCAAGTAGGATCTTTATATTCCTTACAGCAGCTTTATAGTTCCCCAGGATACTTGCAGATTCTGCCTCTGGAGGCGATGGCCCTGGAGAAGTCCCTTCCTGGGGATGCCATCTTAACCTAGGTTCCACTGACGGTTCCAAGAGGGCATTAGAACATCCTTGAAATTGTGCACATTTTTATTGGGCACGCACATTTTTCTAAGGAAAGCATCCCAGGCTCAAAGACTGACTTGGAGAAGCAACTCTTACCTCTCCAGGTCTGATTCTAAGGGTAATAACCTAACTCCGATCTTGGTAGAGGTCTTCCGGCCTCTCCGGGCACCCTGTCCTGCTGTGCCAGGGCAGGATGCTTGGCTCTGCTCCCAGGGTTCTCACCACCAAACACACAATAAATAGCACATGGCCACTAATTATAGCCCTGGCTAAGTGACGCCTACTAGACGGAGGATATAAATGGCTTTCACAAATTCCATCTTGCTCAACAATGGGAGTTGCTGCTATAAAGCTACCACCACCAGTTAGCATTCTTTAGCTCAATATGACAAAAAGGGGAGGAAGCCTCCCTTCCTGCTCTACCCCCCAGCCCCCGCCCCCAGAAAACCAGCTACAACTATTAAAAATGGGAAGGGATGAAAGGTTAAAGATACATACACTTCAAATCCACAAAAAATACAGTCTTTCCAATTCCCTCTCTTGCTAGCGAGGAAACAATTACATCACAGGAAGTTAGATGTAGCTGGCACTACGCAGGCTACAGTACGCAAAAACATTGAAGATTTTGAAGGGCCAAAAGAAAAAATAAGTCCCTTCCCCTCCCTCCCCCCCCTTCCCTGCCCCAAGGTCAAAGGATGCAAATCAACCTGCAAAATCTAAAAGATAAAATTTCTGAGGCATCAGGGAGGAATCCTAGAGTTTCCCCATCTGAACAAAAACCCCACAGGATACCCCAAAGCAGTTCAATAGGGGTGTCCTCCAATTCAGTCTGACTCAAAAGAAACAAAACAGTCTCTTCAAATTAGTTCAAAGGGGAGACGACCCCCAAGTCCCTGGAATTACAGGGTCGGACTCCTATTTCCCTTCGCTCCTCTGTTGGCCTCCTTCGACATTTAGCTTTTAACTGGCCTACTGCCACATCCAAGAATGCAAAGGGTCCAGAGTGCATTGCCTCTGGAGCCCGCTCGACACCTCGGGGCCTGCCTTCCACATGGCCCTCTTCCCTTGGAAGGGGTCGGTGTATATTCAGCACATGGCTCACTGGGGAGGCCCAGTCTCTCCTTCCATTAGCAGGGCAATGGAAGAGCCAAAAGAAAAAGCATTCTGTGCTTTCAAAATGCTGTGGGTTTGTGGATTGTGTGTACACAGACACAATACACACACAGGATGGGGAGGGAGGGTTCTGAGAACTGGATGGGGGCGTGTTTCATGACCTCATGAAGTAGCTACCCAGGTAATTAAACAACAGGCTGAGAAGGGCAAGGCATTCCCAGGGACAGGGAGAACAAGTCAAGGGTTTCCCACCCTGAACACATCATTTTGGCTGCCTTTCAGACTCCAAAGGAATGATCTTAGCCCAGAGGCTCAGGGGACAAGCAGGACAGGCTCGGCCTTTTGCCTCTGATGAGTTTCTCGTCAGGGTTTCCTGGGGAGCAGAAATTGTGTGGTGAACAGAGAGCCACCATGTGGCTCGAGGGGGGCCTTTAATTGCTACCTGCACTAAGTAATTATTGCTGTGCTAACACCTGCCTTTCCTCCTCCAACATCCCTTGGAACAAGATACAGAAAAATCATGCGTCAGTTTCAACAACTACATATGTTAAAGAGGAAGATGGGCGCTGGAAAGCGGGGCATGACCACAAGGTTAGAGAGTGGTACTTGCAAATCTGAAACAGAAAAAAGTCAGGGCAGCCTCCTAGCAAGATGGATGGGGGAGAAGATGCCAAATGGGAGAACAACCCAGGAAACACAGAGTACCTGGAAACCCTAAGGCCATAGCCCCTTCCTGCCACAAGGACCAGAGGCCAAGGCCTCGGTTTTTAGGTCTATGCAATGGAATAAATAAATGCCTAACAAGAATGCAGAAAGAAGGCAAAAGATGCCAACTTTTCTGTGCATACGGCATGGAGCTTGAGTCAAGTGCTATCTTTAATCCAAAATTAGCTGAAAATGCAAAACAAATTGCCCCAAGCCATTCGCCAAAAGTATGGAAAGCTGCTGGGGGCCCTTGGGGCTCAGTGCGTAAGTAGGTGCTCTCTGAATCCTTCTGTTTGCTTTTAAAAATAAACCCAATCTACGTAGAAGCACTGTTACGGAGGTTCTTTCCCCTGCTTTCCTCGTGTGGAGCATTACGCAGGGATGCACTCAGCTTCTGCCCAGCTAGAAACAATAACAAAATCGGCAGTGAGTACTGCCATAAAATTATATTAATTCATTTATCTTGCAAATTAAAGCTCCTATTAATAGCAACTTAAATCCTCCCTTCCACCTTTTTGGTAGCTGCATCCCTTGTTGGCTCCAACTCTTAGCAGCAGCATATACAAGACTTTTCTTTCAGTGAAGGTAGCTTCCATCAAGGCATCAAAAGTCAAGAACACATACCCCAAAGGGGCTCCCGAAATAACTGAGGGGGAATGGCTAAACCTACCAATGAAGTCTATTGCTTCTTGAAAGTGAGAGCTAATGTCAGCCGTGTGGCTGTCTTCCACAGGGATCCATTTGTAGTGTAGGTGGGTTGTGCAGGCCTCGGAGGTCCGTCGGGAGACATTCAGCAGGGCTGTGATGTGCAGGTTGGCGAGGAACTCGCACTTGGACGCATGGTAGGCACTTCCAAGGTAGAGGAAGGGAAGGATTTCAACTGGGCCACCCTGGAAGCAGGGACAAAGGACAATCAGGAAATATTGGATTAGCTTGTTCATTTGAGAGAGGAAAAAACAACTCTGACCTATTTGCTTCTTAAGATGGGTGGTTCCCTTTCTGGTTTCCCAGTAGAGTTCAGAGCCAGGGCAGTTCAACTGAGTGGGGGTGGTATCTCCATCCTGGCCAACTCTACCTTACGTGGCTGCCTTGTGACTCAATGACAGCAAAATCCACACAGCAAAGAGTTCACATTTTTGCACGTATCAAGGAGGTAGGATATGATGGCAGTCTTCCCGTGCTGACAAGGATGAGAAGCCATGTGGTATCATGGGAAATATTGACGGGGCTGTGTTGAAGTTACAGCTGCCCTGAGAGTACCAGGGCAAGCCTCTTTGCCTTGGGACAGTCTCACTTTCTTTACAGCTAAAATGGACCAGGACTCAACATGGTGTGTATCCTCCTTTACAGCCTTGGCATTTTATATAGCGTATTTTCTTTTTTTTTTTTTTTTTTTCCTTTTTGGAAAGAGGGAGTCTTGCTCTATCACCCAGGCTGGAGTGCAGTGGCACAATCATAGCTCACTGTAATCTTGAATTCCTAGGCTCAAGAGATCCTACTGTCTCAGCCTCCCGAGTAGCTGGGCCTACAGGCATACACCACCATGTATGGCTAATTTTATAATTTTTTTTGTAGAGCTGAGTTCTTGCTACGTTGCCCAGAATGGTCTTAAACTCCTGGCTTCAAGCGATCTTCCTACCTCAGCCTCCCAAAATGCTGGGATTATAGGCGTGAGCTACCAAGCCTAGCCTATATAGTGTATTTCATCAAACCTAAGACACTGTTGATCCTCAGATGCATCCAGGTTTTAGAGACGTTAAAATGCACCTCCACCCCCAACAAAAAAGCACGCTTTTTAGAAATGAAAATAACCACTACCTACTCAGAATCTTTAGATAAAAGATGCTGTCAGGCCACAAGCAGAGGAGCTTCCTCGCCTCTGACCTTCTTCACACGGAGGTTTGTTGGGGGTGCTGGTGAGACCTGCTTACAGAGCCATCCTTTTGGGAGGCTACCCACACCCCAGGTTTCTAGTCAAGGGGGAACCAGAGACCATCCACCTTGAAGCAAAACTAAAATGAACCACCGGTTAAGACTATGGCAGTCTCAGCATTTACAGGGCTCTAAAGGTTGCAGAAAAGTCAGTGATGGTTGGAAAAATGGGAGCCCTTAGAGACTGAGAGGAAACACAGGGCTGGGTGACAGTGGCTGTGTCTTTGGGAGCCTTTCCCATGCCAACCATCTGCTTCCTGTGTTTCCATTTCCTGTCCTGGAATAAGAGCAGAATGGAAACTCTCAGCCAGATCCATAACAGGGAAGGGTGCGTGGGACAGGGGCCAGCCACAGGCAATTCTCAATTTACCCCGCACCCGGCGTTAGCTTTTTGTTTCCTAAGAACTCATGTGTTTAAGCAAAATCCAGTTCAGTCACTTGGAAGAAAATTACAGAGGATTTTACATAAAGTAATAACAACAACTGGTATTTTTATCAGCATCTACTATGGCTGGCTTCTGGGGGCTTAACCCTTTAGATGTGCCTACATCATACCAATTTCACAAAATCTGTGAGGTAGGTAACATTATTCCCATTTTACTGATGGGCAACTTGAGGCTCAGATGCATTTAATAACTTGTCCAAGTCAGAGCTAGTCAGTGATAGAGCTGGGCTGAAACCCAAAACTGATGGTGTAGCATGAGATGCAAGGCCTTGTCTGACTCCACTTCAATAGTGATCAATATGAGAAAGTAAGTATTTCAGGTAAAGACAGGAAGGAAAAAATTCCCTTCTTTCCTCTCTTCCTCTAGAGATAAAATGTCCATCTGCATCCCCTCTTCAAAACCTCTCCAAACTTCCATGCATACAGAGCAGCCTTCCTGGTGGCAAAATGGTGCAATGGTTAAGAACCTGGGCTTGGGCGTCAGACAGCAGAGCTCTTGGGTTAAGTTCCAGAGCTCCATGCTTACTACCTGATGTGATCTTGGACAGCTTCTTTAACCTATGACCCTTTGTCTCTAAACAGGGGATAATACCTATCCTCTCTGGATAACTGGTAAGGTGTAAATGGGATAATGAATGCATTAAAACCTGGCACGTTACATAGCTGCCACTGTCACCGAGATTGAAGAATGAACAGAACGTGGCTTCTCTCCACGGGGAAGACACAGCGTTTTAGGCAATCCAAGCAGGTCTAGTCCTGACCTGAGCTGGACCCACTCCCTGGGCACAGCATCCCCACCAGCTAGAAATCAGGAAAACAGCAGAGGTGGTACAAAGTTCTTTGGAAAGGAGTCAGAGTTCCAAGTCCAGATTCATGTGGCCACTGATGACTTATGGGTCCCCACCAATGGACACTAACAGGCTCGCCCTTTAAGAAGCAGGCTGGATGGTTGACTCAAGATCTCCTCCTCTCCTGAGCGCCTGGAAATTGCTGATACACCAGACCTGGGATCTATCCAATTTCTTTTGGAGCTCAGCCCAACACACCCCTGAAACTACATTTCTTTCCCTTTTTGAACTTCTGTTTAGACCAAGAGGGAAGAAGCCAAAGGCCTTCAGAAACCCCACAAGTTAACATGACCTCGCCGGGCTGCTCTAAATGCAGAAGCGTTTCTAAGAAGTAGCATTAGGGGGTTCCCCAGATGAATCTTGAAGACACATCAGGGCCTTCTCACCCCTCGCTTGGCCAAAGATGTGCTGTGCTTTCACAACATTCTGCCAATTCTTATTTCTCTTTCACTTTCTGAGAAATGGAGGGAAAACATAACCCAAACAAACAAACAAAAGTAGAAATCTAGTGAGGCCAGATGTCCACAGCTTGAAAGCCACAGGTTCGTCATATACTGTAAGGGTGTTTAATAAAGGAAAACAAAACAAATCCTAACCCTGGCATCTGGACAAGCTAATAGGCTTCCTGACCAAGGAGCCCGTTCAAGAAAAGGTCACCTGGCTTTACTTCGAAGTTTATCCCCAGGGACAGGGTTTTGCTCATGGCAGGGAGCTGGCATTTTAGCATCTAGCAATCTTTCTTCTTATGATTTGGATATGTTCTTGGTTTATGTGAAAAGTTTGAAAGGTTACTCCCACCAGGTCAGGTGTCTAGATTAGAGGCCATGCGGAAAACAGAACAAGGTCCTGAAATAATCAGAACAGGGAGCTGAGAGAAAGGGGTTCTGAGCCTGATGCTGCCTTGAACCAGCTGCAGGACTCTGCAAAATCAATAATCTCACTTGTCACAGAACACTTCTCTTCCCTTCCATAAAATGAGTAGGCAGGTTTTTATCTCTGGTTTCTGCCAGATTTGGATTCTCACCTGCTTTTTCATTTTCCTGAATGGTACTACGTAACCCCCTTCCACTTTATTTTTCCCTTTAATGAGTTATCACAAAGCACTCATTTTTAGAAGAAACATAAAAACTCCCTAGTTTACAGAAACATGAAGCCCTCTAGTATCTTTTGATTTCCTCTGGTTTCAGTATCTGTGCAACTGTAAGCATAAGAACCCCTTAGAGGAGCCTACTTAGCCACCCAAACAGGACTTTCTCTATAGAACCCCCACCAACACCAGTTTCAGTTAAACATACCAACAAGACACAGCTTGACAGGTACCAGGATGGTTTGCAGAAACTGCAGAGCATGGACAATTACAGAGAAAAGCAACACAGGAAGCCTGAAAGTCAACTCTGAAATGTCTTCAGGGAAACCTAGACCAGTATTTCAAAGTTTCTCTGAACCTCCGAAGCCAGATGACAATAATGTATCTTTCACTTCCCCTTTTCCGCAGAAGCTGCCAAGCATCCTGTGGCTGGTTTGCTCTTGTCAGCTTGTTTGCTGGAAGGAGGCCCATTTACTCTTGGATGGAAACTCAAGCTGGCAAGCAACAGAGGCTCCCTAAAGCCAGGGGATTTTGCCAACACCCTGATCCACAAAAGAACTAACCATCGTTGCAGAGTGGGGAGAGAACAGTCAGGTGCTGAGGAAAGAAGGCAGACAGGAGCCCAGAATACCACTCAGGATACCTCTTCCCCATCATGTACCTGGTCATAAGCTGGCCTGTAGCTGACGTTTACCACTGGTTTTCCACACTGGCTGATGAGGGCTCTCTCATTCTCAATCTTCTCTTGTGAAATGGGTTTTACATCCACGCAACACTCGGGATATTCCGAGTAGAAGGTCTCATATCCCCCTACAAAAACAAACAAAAAGGTGAGACAGATGGTTAGCATCAATTTCTCACCCTGTCAGAAAACACCCATAGTTAATCAATACTCTGAGGGTTACACAGTTTAAAAACAAAAATAAGCCAATACAGATTGTGGTCATTAAAAATTGAGCAAAACCAGCAAACAGATTTAGAACAGAAAGGGACTCTACACACACACAAACCTCTAAAAAGAACTCCTTCAGAGGCAATGATTAACTTTTTGTGTCTATCAGAAGCAGCTTAAACTGTGAAAGAAAGTATCTAGCATCTGGCAAATATTAACCAAATCCCTCCAGAAAACAAAAGCTATTTTCTCTCTTGTTTATCTAAAAGGAAGGTGTGATTATGCAAAATTTCATTAATTGGCGAGAAGATAGGCTCCTAAAGTGGCTTCTTCCCCAGCCCATCTGCTCTAAGCAGGATTCTAGCTGGTACCTCCTCCATTCATAAGGAAATGGGGGCTGATACGAGGTTTCAACTCAGGGCAGTAAAACAGCCTGGCTTCTCACTCCCAAGGTGCTAAGAACACTGCTGACAATCCTTTCTAGGTCCAATTTGAAGTCATCAATCCAGTTAATTACCTTCTAAATCAACTGAAAGAATAAGGACTTCTGAATTTAATTCTCATCCCTCCTGAGCAAAAACTGTCTCTGTCCCCTTCGTGACCCACCCTATCTTCTTATCCCCACTTTTCTTACTTCTCCTCTACTCCTCCTGCACGCCCCCCCAACCAATCAATAAGTCAACTTATATAGCATGTATGACTCTCAGAATCCTTAATATTACATTTACACCTCTCCAAATGGATTTAAGGTAAAAACGACCCTCTGAGGCCAGGCGCGGTGGCTCACGCCTGTAATCCCAGCACTTTGGGAGGCCGAGGTGGGTGGATCATGAGGTCAGGAGATGGAGACCATCCTGGCTAACATGGTGAAACCCCGTCTCTACTAAAAATACAAAAAAATTAGCCGGGCGTGGTGGCGGGCACCTGTGGTCCCAGCTACTCAGGAGGCTGAGGCAGGAGAATGGCGTGAACCCAGGAGGCGGAGCTTGCAGTGAGCCGAGATCGCGCCACTGCACTCCAGCCTGGGCAACAGAGCGAGACTCTGTCTCAAAAAAAACAAAACAAACAAACAAACGAACAACCAAAAAAGAACCAACCCTCTGAGCAAGTCACAGAAACTTGCAAATATAAGTAAGCCTTCTTGGGCCCATCTGAGTGGGGAAGAACCCTCAGAATGCTGAGGGCTGCCAGGTGCAACAGGCCACCCTTGCTTGGGAAACTCCTTTGCTGGTAACCCAGAGAGCAACCTGAGGCATTTTCCAGGGCCTCCAGAAAGCCCACTTGTCTTTTTCTGGCCCAGAGAATTCACTTAGATCCATTAAACATGCATTCTGAGACCACGAATTTTTCAAAGAACCCTCTTTTTCTTTTCTGACTTTGGGTGTTGTGATGCTGGCTTTTTTAAAGCCCTGCAGTAGACAAATGGTTAATGGATTACAAGGCAGTCTCCAATTCCCTCCCAGAAGCTGCAGCCAATTCCTAGAATGAGTCATCCTGCCATTACTGCTTCCTCTCAGCTTGCTGGAACTGCCCCGCCCCCACTTAGTACACCCAGATCTCCCCTGTGGTCACCTCACTAGCAGCCCACTGCGCCTGCCCATGAGCTCCTGGTCCTCCCCAATGACCATGCTCCCCACCATAATGGGAGGCCACTGCGGAGGTGCAAGATGGTGCTATAGGCAGTTTAGCTTCCCATGCTCTGTCATAGCCCCTGGGCCCCTTACCTTCCAGCAGTCAAGAGAGAAAGACGCAGGCTCACACTGACCCACAGCTTCCTCGGAAGAGGTATCCCTAGTCAGTAAACCACCTGATCACTTCCTGTGCCTAGACCTCAACATTATGGCTTCCAGGAGACAAACAAGGATTTGGATGGGAATTTGGAGTTAAGAATGACCTGGGCCCTCCCAAACTTCAGAATGAAGGTTGGGGAAGAGGAAATCTTCAGGCTACCCCATCTTCTGGCTTGAAATAGATTACTTCAGAGTTGGCTATCAGGAGGACAGAAAGGAGGTTCGGGTATGGGTTGGATCCTGCCTGCTGTTGACAAAATTTAGTTCAGGGACAGATAAACAGGGTCCTGCCTCTTCAAGCTGGGATTCAGAGGAATCCTACAGATTAAATGGTCTCAGTCTTTCACCCACTCCCATCAGAGGTGTGGAGAGACAGAACATTCCTCTCTGGTGCCTCACTTAAGTTGCAAAAGCCATGGCAATTCTCAGAGTTACTTCAGCCTTCTTTTGGAATGAGTCTGCTTTCAATCACCACCACATTACCAGGGAACAGAGAGCACAGATACTATATATAAATAAGCACTGACCACGCAATTCAGTCATCACCATTTCATTTTAGTGGTTGTTTGGGAGACAGGGGATTATAGAAAGTGTAAAAAGGCATTGCCCCCGCCAAGATCTCAGATGCCACCAGATTAAAACCTGAACTCCTATCTGCATATGACTTAAGTAAAGAAATAAAAATTTTCTCTGGCAACAATTAAAGTTTAGTAGTAGTGTTATAAGGGTAGGCATGAAGCAATTTCTACTGAAATTTAACATGCATATAATTCTTGACCTGGCAATTCTCATGATTTACTGAAAGGCACTGCACACACAAGAGCACATGGAGAAGGAGATCTACCCCACTGCTTGGAACAGTGAGGCCGGACGCAACCTAATGGCCATTACAGGAGACAGGTTCAATGTGAAACAGACATGTGTGGTCAGATATGGACAAGTCTCCCAGATCTAGATGGATACAAGAGGCAAGACAGGAACTATACAAAATCAATCTATTTCTAAGATTCTTATGAAAAATTATCTAAAGGTAAACAAGAAAGTTGACGACTGTCTCTGGGGAGTGGAACTGGGTTCTAAGATATGCAGAAGACCTGCTTCTCATCATACGGCCTTCACGCTGTTCAAATTTGTACCTGTGTATATGTTACCTTCTTTTAAACAACATTTTAACAGTTTTCCTGAGATGTGAGTCTATAGAGTTGCCTACTTTGTGGCGATAACTTCTCAACTGTCAGCAGGGCCCGCTTAGAGAACATGGGGAGCAGAGTGGGGACCAGGAAGGGTCTCCTGGAACGTCTTTCATGCTGAGGAGGCATAAACTTCTCCTAAGAACAGGAGACAAAAACCATATAGGGAAGAGAAAGAAATCAGGAGCCACGCTGAAACCTCTGCAGAGCCAGAAGGCCATCCCTCTATCCCCTGGGGGCTAGGCTGCCAGAAGAAGGACGATTACCATCTACCTCTGTTATCTCTTCAACAGGAAATCAACAGGGGACCAGGCAGCAGGAGGTGCTAGCAGAGAGGGAAACTGTCTCCAGAACCTTCCTGGCCCGGAGTGTGTGAAACTTGCATGGCTTTAAAACAGGCTCCTAACTCTCGGCGCCGGCTCCCTGCACCGAGCTCTGATCCCCATCACTGTTACATTCCAAGGTGCCTGCGCCAGGGCTGGCACGGCCTTGGGGCCCTGCTGGGGCTAAGCCCTCATCTCTTCATGTGGGTCAGGTCTCCGCGGGTGTCATTTGAGGTTACAAAGGACTCAAATACAAAGCAGGAGCAGTCATAGGAAGTGACCCAGAAAAAACCAGTGCTTTGAGAGTCAATCACCCATCCACCACTAGAAGCCAAAGTTACTTCCCGGCAGGTGAAATGGGCAGGCCTGTGGCGGTAGCTCCGGGAGGTGTCAAATCAAAGGCCACAGAATCTCCACACCACCCTGCCCCCGCACACCTCTATTTCCCGGCTGGCCGGCTGAGGCTCGGCTCAGGATGGTCCCAGGGATAATCCTGGGGCGGAGGAAGGAGGAGGTGAAAAGGGTGGGAAGGATGTGAGCTCCAAACTGAGCTAGAGAAAGATCTAGGAGAGAAGAGGCCGGAGGAAAACAATAAAAAGCAATAAAATGAAATGGAAAGGGAAGGGACTCGCCAGGTCAAAAAGGCAAGAGGGGTCGGTGAAAACACAGCTGGCTAGGCGGGAGGAAGGGGGGCACCATGGCGCCACACCATGGGGGAAGGGGTCGCGACCTGCTGATCCCACCAGATCAGTCTATCAGGAAGGCCCCAAGCCCTGACCCCAGCGACAGCGGCGAAGCTTGGGTCTTGAAAGGGGGCTCGTGCCCAGCACGGGCCGACGGCCCCCAAACTGCTAAGCAGCAGCAGCCCCCGCAGCATAACCAACTCCACCCAGCCCAGCGGACAGACCGGCTGCCAGGCGCTTTCGAGGAACTCGGGTGGGGAAGAGGGGGAGCTCTGAGTGTTGACATTCGCAGTGCCCTCCCAAGCGCAGAACAAGCCCCAGAGTGCAGACTCCGGCAGGTGGTGACTCTCCCGGTCCCAGGCTGTAGGAAGGCGCCCCAGCACAGGGAGGGGACCCAGGGGCGCCGGAGGGGCGAGCGTGGCAGGGACCCCGCGCGCTCACCTTTGAGGAAGTAGACCCGCGGGCCGGCCGGCAGACAGGCGAGCAGCGAGGTGAGCACGACACGGGCGGCGCTCTCCTCGCGCAGCTTCTGCCAGTGGCGGCTGCCCTGGTCCAGCACCACCACGGCCGCCACGCCGCCGCCGCCCTCCTGCAGGAGCCGCGCGCGCGCCGCCTCGTCGGGCAGCACGTAGCGCGCCGACACCGCGCCGCCCCGGGCCCGCCGCAGCACCACCGAGTTGAGGTTGACGTTGAGCGAGCCGCGCACGTTCGAGGCGGCGAAAGCCAGGTAGGGCCGGCAGTCGAGCACCACGCAGCGCGCCGCTGCCTCCTTGCGGAGCATCTTGCGCAGCTGGCGCCCGTCGAGCGACGTGACCTTCATGCCGCTGCCGCCGCCGCCGCCGGCCAGCGGCCCCGCGCCGCGCGCCCCGCGGGTGCCCACGGCCAGGATGCCCGCGGGCGAGGCACGGGAGGGCAACCCGCGGGGCTGCGGCCGCGACGGAGCCCGGCGCCCGAGCGGCGGCGCAACTCCGCGTTCTCGCCACGCGCGCTCGATACCGAGCCCGGCCGCTCGCCGCCACAGAAGCCGGGGATTCCGCCGGCCGCGCAGCGTTTTATGTGAATGAGTGCCGCCCGTGACGCGGCTGCCCATATAAGGCCAAATATGGGTGTTTCCCCGCCCCTCGGGCCGTGGCCACGCCTTACCGGGGGCGGGGCAGCGGGGGCGAGGGACTCGCGGGGCGGGTGCCGGCATTAGAGCAAGAGGAAGTGGAAGGCGCCTCCTCGTTTTCTCCTCCGCGCTGCGCTGGGGGACTCACTCGCGCATCACCCGCGGCTGCCGGCCGTGTGTCGGGGCGCTCCGGGGCCACAGTGACCCCCGCGGTGCGGACCGAGGAGGAAGCGCTTGGGAGGCGGGGCGGCACCGCACGATCCGGCCTTCAGCTTCACGGACGTGGGCCGAGAACCCGCCCGCGCCGCGCTGAGCAGAGCCAAGGGAGCCGGCCAGGGCCGCAGAGGAGTCCGGAACGGATTCCTGTCGCTACTGAGGTCTGCGCGTGTAAGGGGAGGACGTGGGATATTTGCCTCAAGGGATGGGGTATGGATGACTGGAGGGGTCGGGCGCGGGTTGGTCATCGCTGAGGCTGGGTGATGGATGGCCGAATTCGTTATATTGTTTTCTCCACTTCTCTGTATGTTTGAAATTTTTCATAATAAAGTTTCTAAAAGTAAAAAAGGGGGTTAGGGGTCGGCGGTGAGAAAAGCCATTTAATCTCCCTAAATGGATTCTGCCCTCAAAGGATTGACGCTCTTTTCTCTGTCGCTCTCCAATAATGATTAGAATAATAAGTTGTATTTTGAGGAGCTGTTTTCTGGTCCCAGGGAAACCCTTGGTGAACTCATCAGTAGCATCAGCATGTATCCCATGATGGAGCTCAGTTCAGCCAACTGTTGTCCAGGTGGCTTCTGGATTTGGGGGATTATCTGTGGATTAAGTTTAATCTCAGGCTGTCTGCCCCCATCAGTCCCCAGGGGCTTCAGGCCTTCCACCCCTATTCCTGGGGAAGCAGACACAACTCACCCATTCAGCAAGCATTTATTGAGGGTCAGCTGTGTGCCAGGGCTCCGCTAGCTGTGGGGACACGTGGATGGAAACAGGTTTCTGCCCCCAAGCTCACTGCCAACCATTTTATTGTTAGCCTGGCTGGGACTGCTTGATGGAAAACAGTCTGCCCGCACTAGACAAGGGCTTGTTGACGACTGACATAAGGGAAGGAGGTTTTCAGAAGGAAGCAGAGATCAAATGCAATTAAATCAGACACCAGAACAGCCGACATTGCCTCTGGGTCACGGCTGCATTCACCAAAAGGCGCTGTCCTCGCCTTGCCAGTGGGGTCTTGGTGAAGACGTGATGCGGGGGCCTTCTTTCTGTTTGTGGTTATCTGTGCCAGCCTTCCCTGCAACCTGCTCTTCCTCCAGCACGTTCCGGCTCTTTCCACCCCCGATATCTCAGCCCAGAGCCACACACGTACGTGGAGCACCCACGTGGGCCAGGCTTTGTTTTGGGGCTGGCGGCACCAACGTAAGACTTGTACTCAGCCCCAGTTGCCCTCAGCACAGAGGGGAGGGGAGGGGAGGGCCTGTAGTCCGTGGGGAAGAGCGCCCAGCAGGGGTGTGGCAGGGTGGGGCGTGGGCTGGAGAAGGCCTCCCAGAGGAGATGAGGGCTGAGGCCAACTCCGAGGAATTAATTGTAAGCCAGACTGCGAAGCAGGAAGGGAGATTCCAGGCAGAGGAAACTGCTTGAGGTAAAGAAAACAAAAAAACGCAAAACCCAGCATGGTGCGTACTGGAGGTACATGGGAGACTAAGACTAAGGCCCTTCTGGTATTTGTTAGCAGATTAAGCAGGGTCAGGCAACAGAGGGCCTTGTGCTGTTTGACTCAATTGGGTCTTAGTCTTTGGCCGGACAGTCCCCAATGAGGGATCTTACTCAGTGACCAGATCCGGATAGCATTTGGGAACATCGCTGAGGCGGCTCTGTGCGGGATGAGTGTTTTATTTGAGAGTGGGGGAGGAGTCCGGAGTCTGGGGGATGGATGGGGGGATTTCATGGGTAATCTGGACCTGAGCTGATATGGGCCTGCCAGAAAAGCAGCTATGGGGAGGCCATAAGAACGGGAGCACATTGAGGAAGTAAGATGCTGGGAGGGGTGAGATGGGGAGAGAAAACTGGAGACTAACACCAAGGATTTTTTTTTTTTTTTTAAAGATATGTTCTCACTATGTCGGCCAGGGTGGTCTCAAACTCCTGGCCTCAAGTAATCCTCCCACCTCAGCCTCCTAAAGTGCTGGGATTATAGACATGCGCCACCACACCCAACACCCAGTTAGCATTTTTCTTTTTTCTTTCTTTCTTTTTTTTTTTTTTTTTTTTTTTGAGACAGAGTTTTGCTCTGTCGCCCAGGTGGGAGTGCAGTGGTGCTATCTCAGCTCCCAGATTCAAGCAATTCTTCTGCCTCAGCCTCCCGAGTAGCTGGGATTGCAGGTGCACGCCACCATGCCAGGCTAATTTTTGTATTTTTAGTAGAGACGGGGTTTCACCATATTGGTCAGGCTGTTCTCAAACTCCTGACCTTGTGATCCGCCTGCACCCAACGTGCTGGGATTATAGGTGTGACCCGTGAGCCACCATGCCGGGCTGACACCGTAGTTTTTAACCTTTAGATAGGGACTCTACAGGAGCAGGTCTGGGGTGAGGGTAGCAGGAAAAGGAGGAGTAGGTGAAGTTTATTCATGTTAAGAAGTTAGAGTTGGTCACACCAAGGAGGGTGCCCAGAAAGCAGAAGGGTGGCCTGGGACCCGGTGTAGGAGGGTTATCTGTCAGCTGGATTGCTTCCTCACGTCCCATGTCCAACAGATTACTAAATTCTGGGGCCCAGCTTCCCAGAGCTCTTGTCTGACTCATCCTGTCTAGTCCCACGGCCAAGGCCAGCTTTGCAGGTATGTGACCTGTGCAGCCAAACGGACCCATACTTAGAAGGGTCCCCCACTTGTTTTAATGCTCTGTAGTTACTAAATTGTTAATTTTGTACAGGAGACCCTGTGTTTTCCTTTTGCACTGGGACCCACAAACTCCGTAGCTGGTCCTGCCCATTGCTGTAGTGAAAGGGCCCCATTATCCACCATCCCCACCGGACCCTATGTTAGCATCATATATCCCAGTCTCAAAGCCCCCTCCTTATTCTCTCATCCTCTAAAATGTGGTCTTAAGCTTACATCTAAGCACAGAGCCCATCTCCTCTGCTAAAAAAATTTCAATGCCACCTATGCATTGTCTTGATAAAATCCAAATTCCTTAGTGGAACACTAAGGTCCTTGGTCTGGCCAATTGGTCACAACCCACCTCTAACGTTTCTCACCTTCGTTCTCATCACCCCTCCCCCCACCACCCCCATCCTTTGTAAAGCAACCTTCTCCACCTTCACACAGCTCTGGAGCACGTTCAGGACGCCACCCCTTAATCCCCCAGCCTGTTAGCTGTCACCCTCTTAGGGGTTCTCACTTCCCTTCCCCCCCAGCCTGGCACGTGAGTGTTATCTGTCCTGCCATTAGCCTGCAGCCTCCCAGGCTAGACTTAGGGGCCTTATCCAATCATCTGTGTCTCCTTCACAACACCCTCACGTGGTGAGGGCTGAATCAGTGTTGGTGGAATAGAATTCAGTGCTTGTTGAGACATGAGAGTGGCCAGCTTTTTAGGAGG
Source organism: Piliocolobus tephrosceles (assembly GCF_002776525.5). Classification (NCBI taxonomy): domain Eukaryota; kingdom Metazoa; phylum Chordata; class Mammalia; order Primates; family Cercopithecidae; genus Piliocolobus; species Piliocolobus tephrosceles. The sequence goes on from NC_045442.1 coordinate 23,093,765, forward strand.
CACCTGGGGAGAAAGTTGGTAACAGCACAAATCAGGGCCCTAGACACTGGGTAAAAGGCAAAATAGAAAACTGGGGGTGCACAGTCCATAGATTAAGGACCTGGAGTCCATCGTCCACAGGTCTAGGAGGAAGAGGAGAGTGTCTGAGAATGGAAGGGCTTAATGGAGCAACTAATCTCTTGCCTGTCTCCCAAATACTTTGGAATGGGGGTGAGAATGGGCTCAGGGAAAAAAGCAAAATCTAAATTAATATTGTGAGTCCATGAGGCAGGACCTTGTCCTATTCATTAATCTTGCCCCCCAATAGTTATTTTCAGAGGGGCAGTAAGTGTTTTAGGGTTCTTGGCCCTCGTTTGACCAGTCATCCTAACCCTCATGTCTTGGGTCATCGTTATAATCCGGGGCTACCTTTTGGAAGGTCATGGGGTGCCCTTTTGCAAAAGTTATGGGCCCTCTCCTTGGAAACTGCACACACACCATACAGCTTACAATTCAGGGAGTTCACGGGTCTGCGGAATCCTTGAAACTCCCACTTCTGGTTCTACTCATTGTAACCTCAGTGGAACCTTCCAGCAGTCCTCTCCAGCTCCTCCCCAGCTCCTCTCCAGCTCCTCCCCAGCTCCTCCCCAGCTCCTCTCCAGCTCCTCCCCAGCTCCTCTCCAGCTCCTCCCCAGCTCCTCCCCAGCTCCTCTCCAGCTCCTCCCCAGCTCCTCTCCAGCTCCTCAGCTCTGCTTCCCTCCACCCATCGAGCCCTCCCCAGCCCGTAAGGTGGACCAGGTGGCCTGTGGGAATGAATCAGAGTGTCCACAAGTGAAGGGGCCCAAAAACATCCCAGAGCAAACCCAAGGATCCCTCTACGCGCCCCAGCCCACTCAGAAGGATGCATTTTGCCCCCCTCTGTTTGTTTTTGATTATGAAAGTAGGGCATGCTCATTGTTGAAAATGTGGGAAATGCAGAGAAGTTAAAATGATGCTTTTTGTTTAGGGTGCTGCTGCTTCTGGCTTAAGATCCTAAATCAAAGCAGCTGCCAGATCTGGACCTAAGACTTGCTTCCCACCACCTTACATAAAGGAAAGAGCACTGGACTAGGAATCAAAGATCTGGATTCCCATCAAATCTCTGCTATTACTAGCTTTTATCTCTGTTTGTTTGTTTGTTTGTTTATTTATTTATCTATCTATCTATCTAGTACCTTTTGTGAATATGAGTGTTTCTCATTGAGACCCTCCCATCTCTCTTGCCCCCAATCCTAGAATTTAACAAATACCTTGTTTACTGAAGGGTACAGATAGCACATGCCATGTGACTGTTGAGAATCACTCACCCTCTTAGAGGCATGGTTTCCTCTTCTATAAAATAAGGATGTTCGTCCCTATTTGCTAATGATGAGTGACAATGACATAAGGTACATAAAGCTGTATTGCATGATGCAAACATAGCATCATATTTGTAGGGTTGTTGCTAATAATACTATCCATCAGCAAAGCAGTCATTCATTTACTCAGTCAAATACTGATGCACTGGTACATTCAGTTTCCTCTTTTGTAAAATGGGGATAAAAATAGGACTTCGCTCATAGGGTACTTAAAATTCAGTGAGTTAATACATATAAAATACTTAGAGCAGTCCTTGGAACATATTAAGAACTCAGTACATATTAGCTAGTTGAGCAGGCTGTAGTATTTGTTCCAGCCAAGAAAAGACTGTTCTCTAACAGCACAGGAAATAAAGATGGGGTTAGGCACGACACGGCAGCAGGACTTACCTTCTGTCTAATTCAGCTGGCAGTCAGAGAAATAATTATTAGAAGCCTATGAGCTTGTTCTCCCAAAGATCTACTGAGTACGGGGGGAATATTTAAAGAATAAAAATCCCTAGACCCACTTACAGTACAGGAGAGACAAGAAGCTGTTCACACAATAATAAGTGCTAAATTCCTTTCTTTTTATACTGACAGCTGAAGTTTTAGAGAAGAGAAGGATCAATAAAGACTGGAATATTAGAGCAGACAGGTCTAAAAGAGGATTTTAGATTTGATAAAGAATTCCTCCAGTTCTCAGAGCAGGGACTTTGGAGGGTAACAACTTGGATTTCAGTCCTTGCCTGCCACTTACTGATTGTGTGACCTTGGAAAAGTTACTTCAGCTCTGTGAGCAATGATTATCTCATCTGGAAAACAAAACAAAACAAAACAAAACAAATCAACGAGGGTAATAATAATACCTACCTTATAGGGCTGATGAGAAGATCAAAAAGTACCTACATAAAGCCCTTCTCTGCGCTCCTGGAGCATGGCAAAGGCTCCATGTGAGCCAATTTTTTTTGTTTTTTGTTTGTTTGTTTTTTTAATGAAAAGTCATGGGCAGCACTAAAGCTCAGAATTTTGGCAGTAAGGAATTATCATTCTACCTTGAAATTTGCCAGAAGGGGAACTGACTGCCTCATGAGACGTTTCTGAATGAGGCCAAAAAAGGAAACAAGTGTATCCTGGCATTTTACGAGATGCTAGATATGTCCTTAGGACTTAATCCTCACGACTACCCTATGATGTAAGTACTATCTTTTGTCCCTATTTTACAGTTGGCCAAGGTCACATAGCTGAAACAGACTTCCGTGTGTCTTCTACCCTTTGCTTTCAGGTCTGGAAAAATGCAGTGTAAATCTAGACCCTCTTTGAAATATTGAAGATGGTGATCTTATCCCTTCTTCACGTTCTGTTTTCTAAAATAACAGTCCTTGTTCCTTACAATGTCTGTTTTCCCGATTCTTAGAAGACTTTTTGCTTATTTTCCATAACTCTTTACTTGTAATCCCTGAATGACACCAGGATATAGCAGAGAATGTCCATTTACTTAAAGTTCAAAGGTCCTATAAAAAAGACTTGTTAGCCTGGCACGATGGTGTGAGCCTGTAGTCCCAGCTAACTGGGAGGCTGAGCCAGGAGGATTGCTTGAGCTCAGGAGTTTGAGGCTGCAGCGAGCCATGATCACGCCACTGCTCTCCAGCCTGGATGACAAAGCAAGACCACATCTCAAAATAAATTAAATTAAATTAAACTAAATTAAATTAAATTAAATTAAATTAAATATAAAATAGTGGGGCTGCTAAGTGTCCTGGCAGCATTAAAGAAAGGAAGAGATGGAAGAGTGCAAACACCTGAAAGGAAAGAGATGCGGGCCTTCCCTCTCCCTTGAGTAGCCACCAGCTACCCCTAGAGCATAGGAGTAGGATTTTATCCCCCAGCTTCGGCCTCCCCAGGCAGCACTTCCTTTCTGTGGTTTGACTCCAATTTGGATGGTGCTCAGGCAACCTTGAAAGCTTACAGGAAGTAGGCTGGGGTGGGAGGAGTTTAGGGGAATATTTGTCTTTTCTCCTGTTTTACCCTAGAGATTCTGGCCAGAAAGACAAATGGCTGGTACAACTTTGGCTTTTTCTTTTCTTCTTTTGAGACAGGGTCTTGTTCTGTTGCCCAGGTTGGAGTGCAGTGGCATGATCGCGGCTCACTGTAGCCTCCCAGGCTCAAGCAGTCCTCTCACCTCAGCCTCCTAAGTAGCTGGGACCACAGCTTCACTAATTTTGTAAGTTTTTTTGTAGACATTAGGTCTCCCTATGTTGCCCAGGCTGGTCTCAAACTCCTGACCTCAAGCAGTCCTCCTGTCTTGGCCTCTGGAAATGCTGGGATTACAGATGTGAGCCACTGTTGTGGCCTCTTTTTTCTTTTTCTTTTTTTCTTTTTTTTAAGGTCTTTATTTGTTAAGTGGGAAGTCTGTACCATCAAGTGAGCATTGTATTTACTCCATAGTAAGAGCCTGGGTGGGCCACTGGGAGAAAACTATACATTAAATGTAAATAGCCTCTGGGTAGAGAGCCCCTGGCTGGTTTCCTTTCATTTCTCTCCTTTTCTCTACTATGGTGTCTGGAGGCATTTCCCAGACTCCAGTTTCTCACCACCCTCACGGATTTTGCTATTGTATTATGGCCTCCTTTATCATTCCCCAAATCGACTTTATAGAGACTCATTAAAAGAAAAAAAAAAAATCATCCGCCAGGCGTGGCTCACACCTGTATTCCCAGTACTTTGGGAGACCGAGGCGGGCGAATCACCTGAGGTCAGGAGTTTGAGACCAGCCTGACCAACATGCAGAAACCCTGTCTCTACTAAAAAATACAAAATTAGCTGGGCGTGGTGGCGCATGCCTGTAATCCCAGCTACTGGGGAGGCTGAGGCAGGAGAATCACTTGAACCCGGGAGGCGGAGGTTGCATTGAGCAGAGATCGCGCCATTGCACTCCAGCCTGGGTAACAAGAACGAAACTCCATCTCAAAAAAAAAAAAAAAAAAAAAAAAAAAAACAGAAAAAAGCCCCAAACCCCTTATTCTGTCTTAGGCACTAATACCTGTGGTTTGATAATCTAGTCCAGTTTTTTTGTTTTTGTCATTGTTTGCTTTGTAGTGGAAAGTAAAATATATGACAATTCAAATGGGAGACTTTTATCTATGCACCACCTGCAGTTGCCTCTCCTGCCTCCATGGCTGCCTGGGAAAATAGTAAGTGGGTTCTGGAGTAAAGGAGAAGGCTCTAGAAATGAACAACAGTGCAGCCAGCCTTGGAGATATGGCTTAAATGCTTCTGAATTACAGTTTCTGCTTAAGTTAGGATAATTATTCAGTTGTAAAGTAGAAACAAAATAATAGATGGGAAAATACCTTGTAAAATGCTCATAAGAGTCTTTTTCTTCAGTAACTTCCTTGCTCCTGGAGGTCTGAAATCCTATTCTTCCTGGTCTAGAACTAGTGGGGGGAAATTTCCAAAATCTCAAGAGTTCAGAGCAAGGGCTTTGCCCAAGGTCCCACTGGAGTTTTACCACTTGATCTGCGGTGGGAGTTATTTCCCCTCTCTATGCATCAGTTTCCTGTCGTCTAAAGTGGGATTGTTATGGCAGTGCTTCTCAAACTTTATTGTGCATAAAATCTCAAGGAGCCTTTGCAATGCAGGTTCCTATTCTGGGACTGAGATTGTGTTTCCAACTAGCTCCCTGGTCATGCTGATTCTACTGGTCCGTAGACCACACAGTGAGTAGCAGGGGGTGGGGGTTCTAGTGCTTAACTTCCTGGAGGTGTTGAAAGGCTTGAATTAGACAATACATCCTAAGCATTTAGCCTGGTGCTTATGTCAGGTACTTATCGTAGATAGTAGCTCATTGTCAATATTATAGTGAGTTATGGGTTCATAGGATGTGAGGTGGGTTGAGAGGTAACCCTACATGGAGCTAGCGATCGATGATACCTGTGGGATTTGGAAAGAGCAATGTGCTAGGAATCAGGAGACCAAGGTTCAAGTCCTAGCTTTATAATTTGTGCCATGAGCTGTGTAAGCTTGGGCAAGTCTCTCAACCTTTCTGAGCCTCAGTTTCCCCTCTACAAAAAGAGGGGAGAGATTTGAATTAGATGGTGACTAAAGGTTCTCTCAGCTTTAATTTGCTGAAATTTGAGGGTTATAGTCCCTGCTCCATCCCCACCACCAAAAGACACTTAGCAAGCCTGACTTTGGCCATAGCCTTGAACTTCATCTGTTGCAGGGATGGGGCTCTCTGAGCCTGCCTTGACCACGGGGAGGATGAATAACTGAACCGCCCAGCCTGGTGCCCTTGGCATTCCTCGAACCTCGGGTGACATCACTCCCAGAAGCCTCTGTTCTCTGGGCCTCGTGCAAAGTTCTCCTTGTTAAGGCAGAGTGATGTACAGCCTGAACAGGAGTAAGTTTGTGGCATGCCCAGAAAAATGATGTTAAAAGGAGGCATTGTGCACATTCTGTCCCACCACTTCAACACACAGAGGCAAAGATGATTCATGAGTAAACTCACTTCCTTGTAAGCACATGCCACCTCCCCCTCACCCCCAATTCCATTCCTTTGGCATGTCTCTCTGGACTCTAGGGACTTGAGACCCAAGCAACCAGATTCTGCAGGAAACCTGCCTCTTGGTGGAAGAAATGAGCAGGCAGCAGCCTAGTGCCCAAACAGGAAGAACAGGCCCCTGAGATAAGTGAGCCCCTGGCCACAAGCACCCTCCCAGTCCAGCCCCAGCCTGTGTATTAACCCACAAGTCTATACTAAATCCTCACCATGAACAAACATTTATTGAGCACCTGCTGCATACTTCTGGCTAAGCAAGTTCACCTGAATAACTTACTTAACCTCTGCTTCCCGGTGAAGAGATGAGTACAGATGGGGCACCCAGGTTCATAGCGGCTAAGTGACTTGCTCAGAGTCACACAGCACCAACAAGTATCACTCATGAGGTTGAGCTGACCCTCCCTTCTCTCTTCTCTGTTATGAGCTTGTCAATGCCCCTTTCTTTCATGTTTACATTTGATTATTTATGTTTCCCTCTCCCCCTGACCAAAGAGTCAGCTCCTAAAGCCCCCGCAGCCACATTCCCTAGCCTGTCCCTAGTAGGATGTTTTGCCCAGTGAATACATGAAATTCCTGGGTGGAGTAGGGAAGGGAGAGAAGCCCAAGATTTCATTCCTGACCTCAGGAAGGGCTGGGGAAAGGTGTGTAATGGTTGAAAACCAGGGAGGATTTACTCAGGCAGAGGGAGAGGGAAAGGCTCTGTAACTGAAGGAGACAGGGGAGGCGGAAGCAAAGGAAGTGGGAGGTAGGAAGCAGCCAGGTGTCATTTCCAGGGAGGATGAGGGGGCAGGGAGGTTGTGGGAATGGTAAAAAGGTGGGGGCAGGGCGGAGGTAAGTGTAGGAAGTAACACCTGCTTTGTGCAATCAGGCATTATGCATATGAAGTCTAAAAATGTTTATTACCCTTTGACCTAGTAATTCCACTTCTGGGAAATGATCTTAAGGAAAATCTCCAAAATGCGGGGGAGGTAAAGCTATATTCACAACAGTGTTCATCACAGAGCTATTTATAAGAAAGTAAAAATGGAAGCAGCCCAAACATTTCTCCTAAGAGAATGGCAAAGAAACTAGAATCTAGCCATTCAAAACTGGCCATTCGAGGTGAGTTTTTAAAGGCTCCGAAGAACATTCAGAATCAATTATGTTAAAACGTTAAGGGAAATGGAGCAATAACTGTCATATATTAATCTTATTTCCTAGGGACCGAGGTGGGTGCTTTCCATACTTGGTTTCATTTAATCCATTCAACAACCCTGGAGCGTGGAATAACTTCCATGTAACAGATTTGGAGACTGAGGCTCGCTCGCCTAGGTAGGGGATGAAAAAACTGCGTGTGATTCAGCCCTGGTCACACTCCAGTGTGTTCTGACCACCACTTTCTGTGACAGGACCACATCCAGCCAGGAAACTGAGAGAAATACATCAAATATTAACAATGGTTCTTTTTCAGAAATGGGTCTTGGAGGGAGGATTGATTCTACTTCCAATTTTTCTGTGTTTTTCAAATTTTTCCTTATGAAGTTGTGATACCTTTTCTGTATTCTTTCCTAATTTTTGGTTATTTATTGTGCTTATTCTGCAACTTGGTTTGATGCAGTTACTAGTAGGTCTTAGTGATCTTATTATCTTTGGATGCGTTTTATTCTTTTCTGGGGGTGGGGGGTGCTCAGACTACACCACAGTTCAGATTTGGCACAATTTATTTACTTGGATCTCCCCTTGAAGGACATTTAGCAAGTTTCTAACTTTTCACGAATACAACCAATCCTGCCAGGAGCATCCTTGATTACACCCCTTTGGGCAGAGGGTTTTGATGGTTTTTTTTTTTTTTTTTTGAGACAGAGTTTTGCTCTTATTGCCCAGGCTGGAGTGCAATGGCGCAGTCTCGGCTCACTGCAACCCCCACCTCCTGGGTTCAAGCAATTCTCCTTCCTCAGCTTCCCGAGTAGCTGGGATTACAGGTGGCCACGACCATGCCCAGCTAATTTTTGTATTTTTAGTAGAGATGGGGGTTTCACCACGTTGGCCAGGCTGGTCTTGAACTCCTGACCTTGTCATCTACCCACCTCGGTTTCCCAAAGTGCTGGGATTACAGGCGTGAGCCACCACACTCAGCCTTGATGTTTGTTTTTAACCGAAAAGACTGGACTAGGGAAAAGGTGTACTTATGGGTGACTATATTTTTGGCTTTGGGAGATTGCGAATGGAGGGATTTAATTAGAGGCTCTAGAATCGAAGACGTCCCTGTTGGTAAGAAACAGAGGGCTGGTGTGAGTGGGAGTATTTGAAGTCTCAGTTCTCTAACAGTATCCCTCATTCCTCCCACTTCCCACCAGGGCCAGCTCTGTCAGCAGGCTAGGGCTTTTCTCTTTGGGGGAAGTTATAGATTATGGTTCCTGCCCTTGATTCATATTGACATTGACATACAGCTTAATTCGGTTGAGCTGTGGGCAAATCCTCTTCAGGAAGATAGTTATTCTAATGCCTGTGGTGCTTCAGAATGCAGAATCTACTCCATTCAATTCCACTCCTTTCCTGGAGGTCTTTTATAGCAAATATAGTTTGAAAAACTAGGGAACCTCAGCCAATTTCTCACACCTGCTGCGTGGCCTGCAGCCAACTTTGTGAGAGCCCTAGGCTGCTGTGCTTCATTTATATGGAATAAGGGGCTAGAGTTAGAAGACTTCAAACAGCTCCAGCCTTCTGCTGTGATTCCATGAGAGCTAAGTAAGAAAGATACTGCTGTACGCCTTATGAACTGTGTGATTCGGGGTGAGTTATTAACATCTCTGAGCATCAGTTTCTCATCTGTAATACCAGGCGGTGAGACCTACCTGGTACGGTTGTATAGATTAAATGAACTGCTACAAGGAGTTTGGCACTTAAGACAGTGGTCATACCTGGAAAATGAGCGACGCATCCTGGATCCAATCCGTCAGGCACCTAAGGAGCCCCTGGACTCCTTCAGCCCCATCTCCAGGATTACCTGGGGCTGCCGGGAAAGCTTTTCTTTGAAGACCTCTGACTTATTAGAGAAATGAACCTATTCATTCCTCAGCCAGTGGGTTGGTACCTTGAAGCTACCTAAGCTAAAGCACAAAAACAATAAACAAACACCCCATCTGAAGGCAGCTCCTGAACAAGTGAGAGTCCTAACCCGTCCAGCCGCTGTTGTAGCCAGCACGTTATGCAAAATGGCAGTTCATCCCAAGGTTTACCTTCATCCTTAGCTCTAGCAGCCAGAACATCCACATAAGGCTTTTAACAAGGGAGGCAACGCGGGGTGCAGTGGCTCACGCCTGTAATCCCAGCAATTTGGGAAGCCGAGGCGGGTGGATCACCTGAGGTCAGGAGTTCGAGATCAGCCTGGGCAACACAGTGAAACCCAGTCTCTACTAAAAATACAAAATTAGCCGGGCATGGTGGCACATGCCTGTATTCCCAGCTACTTGGGAGACTTAGGCAGGAGAATTGCTTGAACCTGGGAGGCAGAGGATGCGGTGAACTGAGATAGCACCATTGCACTCCAGCCTGGGCAACAAAAATAAATCTCCATCTCACAAAAAAAAAAAAAAAAAAAAAAAAGAAGAAGGGAGGCAACAACTTAATGGAGTTTAAAGATCTGGTTCAAAATGTATTATTGGAGAGTGAAAAAACTAAGTGAGACAAAATGTCTGACACTATTATTGTAGGTAAAAGAAAACACTCACTTAAGTTGGGTGCTGTGGCTCGCTCCTGTAATGCCAACACTTTGGGAGGCCGAGGTAAGAGGATTGCTTGAGGCTAGGATTTTGAGACCAACCTGGTCAACACAGTGAGACCCCATCTCAACAAAAATAAAAATAAAAACAATTAGCTAGGCATAGTCCTGGCTACTAGGGAGGCTGAGGTGGGAGGATTGCTTGAGCCTAGGAATTCAAGGCTGCAGTAAGCTGTGATTGCTCCACTGCACTCCAGCCTAAGCAACAGAACGAGACCTTGTCTCTAAAATAAATAAATAAATAAATAAATAAATTTTAAAATTTAAAAAACCCACTTAACTACATAGGTATATGTGTTCATATCTTTTTATATACTTGTATACATTTTACTGGTATACAAATTCTGCTGGTATAATTGTTATCAGCTAACAGCTGTTCCTTTGGGGGAGTGTGGTGAGCTCTACCTGTTTACCTTCTTTAGCGTCTGACTTTCTGATATGAGCTTATCTTTCAAGAGAGGCAGTTATTGTAGTGGTTAAGAATGAGAGGAATTCCAGAGTCAAACCATCTTGTTCCGCTTCTTTTTTGTTGTTTGTTTGTTTGTTTCAGATAAGGCCTTGCTCTGTCACCTAGGCTGGAGTGCAGTGGTGTGATCATAGCTCACATAGTCCCTATCTCCGAGGCCCGAGCCATCTTTCCACCTCACCCTCCAGAGCAGCTGTGACCACAGGCACATACCACCACAGCTGGCTAGTTTTTTTTTTTTTTTTTTTTTTTTTAAAGCAGAGATGAGATTTCACTGCATGGCCAGGCTGGTCTCAAACTCTTGAGCTCAAGCAGTCCTCCTGCCTCAGCCTCCTAAAGTGTTGGGATTACACGCATGAGTCACCATGCCCAGTCTTGTTTGGCTTCAAATTCAGATATGTGTCTATGTGTTTCTGCATCAGATACTGAAGCTGTGGCAGTTTATCTGTAGAAGCAGGTTGCCAATAACAATAAAACTAGACTTATAGTGTTGTTTGGAGGGTTCAATGAAGGGGTCCCTATACTTACCACAATACTTGGCATTCAGGAAGTACTCAGAAAAGATAAACTATTATTATCACTTATATAAGTTATATATATATAAACATAGGCTTCTTACCAAAGGACAGTGGTAACATGAGGTTGCACATGCATGATACATACAGCTATAAAAAGAATGTGAGGGGAAAGAAAGAAAGAAAAGAAGGAATGATTGCTTTTCATAGCCAGCTCCGAAAGCCCCTGTCCCACGTAATTTTCCACCATTCTCTCAAGAAGGGCAATTAAATAAAACTCTTGCCAGGTACAGTGGCTCTCACCTGTAATTCCAGCTACTTGAGAGGCTGAGGTGGGAGGACCACTTGAGGCCAGGAGTTCAAGACTGGCCTGGACAATATAGGAGACCCTGTCTCTAAAAAGATGGGAAAAAAAAAAAATTAGCTGAACGTGGTGGTGTATACCTGTAGTCCCAGCTACTTGGGAGGCTGAGGCTGGAGGATCATTTGAGCCCAGGAGTTTGAGGCTGCAATGAGCCATGATTATGCCACTGTATTCCAGCTTGGGTGACAGAGCAAGACTATGTGAAGGAAAAGAAAAAAGAGGAGAAGAGAGAAGGAAAAGAAAGAGAAGAAAAAGAAAAGAAACAAAGACAGGAAGAAAGAGGAGAAAGAGAGAGAGAGAGAAAACTCTGGTGTAGGAGGAGGTAAAATGCTTAAAGGCCCAATAGAGAGTCCACCCCCACACATGGCTTCAGCGAATCCATGACACCCTGGATTCACTGGAGAAGTGACACAGGCTTATCTTCTCTCTTGACCCACCAGCTTCTGAGGTAGAAAGAAATTTGAGCTGTCCCAGCCATCCACTCATCCATTGAATATGTATTAGGTGTCTTTTGTGTGTGCCAGTCATTGTTCTAAGTCCAGAGATACAGCAGTGGACAGAGAAGACCAAAACAAAACATCAAACAAACAAAATCTTATCCCCTCATAGAGCTACATCCTACTGGATGGAAGTAAATAGACACTACAAATGAGTAAGACTTGTGGAATGCCTAACAGTGATAAATGCTACGGAGAAAAATGAAGGAGGGAAATGTTTTAGGGATGATTAGGATGGGTTGCAATTTTAAATAGGATGGTTGGGTAAGGTCTCACTGAGCAGGTGACATTTGAGTAAAGACCAGAAAGAAGTGCAGGAGAGACCCACGTAGAAGGAAGAGCAAGTGCAAGGACCTGGAAGTAGTAGTGTGAACAGCACAGAGGGCAGCAGGGCTGGCGGGAGTGGTATAGACCAGTGGTCCTCACTGGGCCATTTTGCTCCCCACAGGGTACATCTGGCCATGTCTGGAAACATTTTGCGTTGTCACAGCTGGGATGGGAGTGTGCACTATGAGGGTCAGGGATGCTGTTCAACATCCGACAATGCACGGGACAGCCTCCACATTCTCCAAAGAATGATCCTTCCCAAAACGTCAAGAGTGCCAAGGTTGAGAAGCTCAAATCTAGACTTAGGAAGAGTTGTAGGAAATGATGTCAGAGAGATAACAGGAAGTGCGGGGGATGGAGGAGGGGGTATGGAGAGGGAGATCACCAAGAGCCCTGTAGGCATCCTAAGGATCTTAGCTTTTTACTGTAGGCCTGATGGGAAGCCACTGGTTGTTGACAGTGTTTAGCTGGTGGAAATTCCAAGTCATAGGGAGAGGAATACCAGGTGGTCATTGATCTTGGTCCCAGGCGCTGACTCCCTCTGACTTCCTCTGGGACGGGCCTCACTTCAGGGGCTGGAAAGTATAAGACAGATGATTTTTAGTCATTAAGCAGGACTTCATCAGCAGGTAAAATCACAGCTTTGCTAGGAGATCGTTAATCTTGATTCTGTGAGAATAACCAACCCAGCCTCCCTTAATTACTAGGAACAATGCATAGTCTGGACTTGATCACAACAGAGGAGTCAACATTGCATTTCACCAATGTTTCCTTAAGGCTGGTTGAAGTGCAAGGTTAGTGTTTGGATGTAAACTTTGCCTTCTAGGAATTTTTTTTTTGGACGGAGTCTCACTGTGTCACCCAGGCTGGAGTACAATGGCACAATCTCGGCTCATTGTAACCTCTGCCTCCTGGGTTCAAGCAATTCTCCTGTCTCAGCTTCCCAGGTATATGCAACTACAGGCGGTCGCCACCACGCCCAGCTAATTTTTATATTTTAAGTAGAGATGGAGTTTCATTTCATCATGTTAGCCAGGCTGATCTCAAACTCCTGACCTCAAGTCATCTACCTGCCTCAGCCTCCCAAAGTGCTGGGATTACAGATGAGAGTCGCCTTCTAAGAATTTTTGATGTAATGAAGGACAGGAGAGGAGAGAAAGATTAACCCCCAGATTGATACCGCCAACATTCATGGAGCACCTGCTGAGATTAGAGGGGGAACGAATGTAAGCAGGTAAGGAAGAGAGGACGTGCTGGGAGGAGATGGCATATGCACACATCCCACCATTTGGTGACATAAGTGCAGTTACAGAGGGGGCCACTGGGCAAAAGGACTGGCTCAGCCATGGCAGCCAGTGGCACAGAAGAGGTGGCGTTTAGGCTTTGGAGGATAAAAGAGTGCAGGTAGTGAAATTATGAGGGAAAGGCATCCAAGCAAAGGGCAGACAGCCAGTGTTCTCAGGAGCTCACCTCTGCAGATTTCTGGACCACATCCTCTAGATTCTTTCATATACACACACACACACACACATATTTATGTATGTATATGTTTTCTTTATGTATATGTACATATAATTTTTATATATGTATATATATTCTTTATATACACTATATGTGTGTGCGTGTGTGTATATATATGTGTGTGGTCTGGCTCTGTCGCCTAGGCTGGAGTGTAATAGTACTAACTTGGCTCACTGCACCTCCTGGGCTCAAGTGATCCTCCCACCTCAGCCTCCCGGCTAGCTGGGACTACAGGCACGTGCCACCATGCCTGGCTAATTTTTGCATTTTTTTGGTAGATATGGGGTTTCTCCATGTTGACCAGGCTGATCTCGAACTCCTGGGCTCAAGCAATCCCCTGGCCTCAGCCTCCCAAAGTGCTGGGATTACAGATATGATCCACTGCACCCAGCCTTACATTCTTGTAGATTATCATTCAGAAGACCTGGATCCCATCCAAGAATCTGCATATTACACAGCTCCTGGGACCTGCAAACCAGGTGTTTCTCTGCACCTTGCAAAGCCCTGCTCCAGGAAATGGAAGGCAGGGTTCAGGCATCTATCCTGGTGTGGTGCTTCCAAGAGAAAGGTGTCCAAATGCTGCTGCTTTGAAAGGCAAAAACCAGGGGTGGCTGGCCTGCCAGGCATGGCCACATGAAGTCAGTGGTTCTCTGACTTGAGTGGCCTATCACTGGGGAAGCTTGTTAAACATATATCTGGGTCACACAATAGACTGTCTGCCTCAGTCTCCTGGGGTGATCTGTTTGGGACCCCACCAGGTGACTCACTGGCCCTCTGGCCTATCTATAACTGGCCCTCTGGCCTATCTATAACTGAGACACATTTTGACCACACTGAGCTCCCCTCTAGCCCCTAGAATCTTAAAAACACTAAGAGCCCCACGCAGTGTCCCATCTATTTAATCACAGTAGCTGCTTTTTATTGAGCATTTACTGAGTCCTAAACTCTGTGCTAAACACTTTACATTTATAAGTCTCACAACAGACTGGGTGTAGTAGCTCATGCCTGTAATCCCAACAGTTTGAGGCTGAGGCGGGAGGATCACTTGAAGCCAGGAGTTTGAAACCATCCTGGACAGCAAAGCAAGACCCCCATCTCTACAAAAAAGAACAACAAAAACAAAAGAAAAAGTCTCACAACAACTGGCAAAGGAGGAAGGTGTTGTTGTTGTTGTTGTTGTTTTGAGGTGGGGTCTCTCTCTGTTGCCAGGCTGGAGTGCTGTGGCATGATCTTGGCTCACTGCAACCTCCGACTCCCTGGTTCAAGCGATTCTCCTGCCTCAGCCTCCCAAGTAGCTGAGATTACAGGCACGCGCCACCATGCCCAGCTAATTTTTGTATTTTTGGTAGAGACGGGGTTTCACCATGTTGGCCAGGATGGTCTCGAACTCCTGACCTCGTGATTCACCCCCCTCAGCCTCCCAAAGTGTTAGGAATACAGGCATAAGCCACTGCGCCCCATCAAGGAGGAAGAGTTTTATAAGGAAACTGAGACACAGCAGTCATTGGTAGAGCTGGGACACAGACCTAGGCTTGCCTGACCCCAAACTCAAGCTCTTCAGCAGTTTCCTGCACCACCTCGCTCCGGATGCCCTGCTGTGCTTTCTGCTGCTGGTCCCCACAGCTAGATTACAAACTACTTGGGGCAAAAGTTGGATCTTAGGCTGCTTGTGTTCCTCAGACAGAATTTTATTGAAATAACTGGGGTTGCTTCTCAGTCATGAGAGCTCTTTATGGACCCTTCTCCCTGGTCTGCGGATTCTCAACTCCCTTAAACAATATCTTTCTCTTCCAGAGGGGAGCTCAATGAGCTCCCAGGGTTTTTTTGTTTTGTTTTGTTTTTGTTGTTGTTTGTTTGTTTGTTTGTTTGAGACAGAGTTTCTGTCTGTCGCCCAGGCTGGAGTGCAGTGGTGCGATCTTGGCTCATTGCAACCTCCGCCTCCCAGGTTCAAGCAGTTCTCATGCCTTGGCCTCTCGAATAGCTGGGATTAGAGGTGCCTGCCACCAGCATGCCCAGCTAATTTTCTTTTTTCTTTTTCAGTAGAGATGGTGTTTCACCATGTTGCCTAGGCTGGTCTCAAAGTCCTGGGCTCAAGTAATCCACCCAAAGTGCTGAGGTTACAGGTGTGAGCCACTGTGCCTGGCATTCTTCTTTTATTTATTTATTTATTTCCTAACCCAATAGGCAATCAAGGACTTTCTTTAAAGAGATGGGGTCTTGCATTCACCCAGGCTGAAGTGCAGTGGCATGATCATAGCTCACCACAGCCTCGAATTCCCAGACTTAGGCCATCTCCCCAAGTAACTGGGACCACAGGTGTGCACCACCATGCCCAGCTAAGTTATTTTTTTATTATTATTTTTAGAGACAAGGTCTCACTATGGACCAGACATTACCCAGTCTGGTCTTGAACTCCCGGCCTCAAGCAGTCCTCCTGTCTTAGCCTTGCAAAGTGCTGAGATTACAGGCATGAACCACTGCACCCTGCTAGCACCCAGGGTTCTAAGCCCCCTGCCCTGTGGAGCTTATTAGAAAGGCCTTGTATTTGAGTTGTCAACTTTACCTTCTTTTTGACATGTTCTTTCTTCCCAGACTGTGAGGTCCTGGAAGTAGTAAGGCTGGCTTCTTACCATCTGTCTTCCCTAAAGCAGCACATAGTAGGCTCAATAAATTCAAGGAGGGCTGATTTATATGCATTCAGATCTCAGACTTCTGTGAATATAAACCAAGGACCATAATTTTTTTCTCTAAATTACATTCATTGGTGTTTAATTTATTGAGCATCTACTGTGTGCCAGGCACTGGTGCAGGTACTAGGAATTCTGTGGTAAACAAGGTAAATGAGTTCCCTGCTCTCTAGGGCTTCCTTCTAGTGGGGAAGACATAGAAACTCTTAACAAAGCCAGCTTCTGTGGTGGCTGGGGAAGATGGAGAACAATTAGAACTGGAGGCCAGAGGGGCCTCTCTGAGAAGGTGTCATCTGAACTGACAACGGATTGATCAAAATGAACCAGCTGTGTCTGAATCAGGGAAAGGGCATTCCAATCCTGAGACCAGGACCACTATGGCCTGTTTGAGGATTCACAGACGCTACTATGGCTGGAACTTAGCGGGCAAGAGAGAGAGGTCAGAGATGAGCTAGGAGATGTTGGCAAGGCCAGATTATGCAGGGCCTTCCTCACAGACCATGGTGAAGAGATTAGAGTTGGTTCTAACTAAGATGGGAAATCAGTGGAGGGTTTTATGCAGGGTGATGATGAAAGATCCCCAGCTGCTTGGAGAATGGACTGTAGGGAGGACAGAGTGGAAGGAGAGACCAGTTAGGAAATTACTGCCATGGTCGTGGTGACAGGTGATGGGGTCTTGGACAAATATCATAGAAAAGGAAGCTGAGAGATGTAGACAGACAAGACCTTCAGATGTAGTGGATGTGGCAGGGGTGGGGCATGAGGGAAAGCGGAATCACGAAGGACACCCTGGTTTGGATTAGGTAGATGGGGGTGTCATTTTTTGAGATGGGGAAGATAGAGGAAGAACAGGTTTGGGTGGCAAAATCAAGCATTCTGGTGTACTCCTGGGTCAAATAATGTCCTCGAAAGACGGCACGTGTGAATATATGACCTCACACGGCAAATCTGATTAAGTCAAGAATTTTGAGATGGGAAATTATCCTGGAGGGCTCAATGTGAACACAAGGGGCCTTATAAATGAAAAAGGGAGGCAGGAGAGTCAGTGTGCTTCTATGTGAGAAGGAATCAACCCACCATCACTTTGAACTGGCTTTGAAGGTGAAGGAAGGGAACCCCGAGGTGAGGAATTAAGACATCCTCTAGGAACTGGGAAAGGTAAAAAAAAATGGTTTCTCCCATCGAGACTCTGAAAGGGACACAATCTTGCTGATACCTTGCTTTTAGCCCAGATAAAACCCAATTAGGACTTCTTACCGCCAGAACTGTGAAATCATGCATTTGTGTGGTTTTAAGCCACTAAGTTTGTGGTCATTTGTTACAGAAGCAATAGGAAATGGACACATTGGCCTTAAGGACATCGAGGTGGAAAGACAGGTGGGCAGCAGGCAGGCTGTACTGGCCAGATCCCAGGGTAGAGGCTGGCACTGAAACCCTTGGAGCATTCAGCCTACAGTTGGAACTTAAATCTGAGAGGTTTCGAATCACCTCAGGGCCCAGAGTGAGCTGCAGGGCCGGTGATTAATTCCTGTCCTGTCTGCCTGATACAGGCAAACTTTGGCAGCCGGCCTTTCTCTCCTAAGTAGAGAATCTTTAGCTTGGCCCAAGGCACTTGGGTGGGGCCTGAGCTGGACGGGCCTGCTCCTGAGTGAAAGTCCAAAGACCCTGTCACCCTGAAGGACACTCCCATCAGGCTATCTCAGATGCCTCCAGGCTAGGTGGGGAGGAAAATGGGAGAGGGACTGGAAATGTTTATTATGTTTGTTGAGCTCCTACTAAGTCCCAAGCACCAAAAAGGAGACTTTTTATCTGTGGTTTTAAACCTTGCAATAACCCTGGCAGGGAGCTGTAAGCCCCATTTATGAATAGGTAAACTGAGGGTCAGAGGGATCCGATTACTTCTTTACAATAACACCAGCAGGATGGCTGGCACAGTGGCTCATGGCTGTAATCCCAGCACTTCGGGAGGTTAAGTCAGGCAGATTGCCTGAGCTCACGAGTTCAAGACCAGCCTGGGCAACATGGCAAAATCCCGTCTTTACAAAAAATACAAAAATTAGCTGGGCATGGTGGTGTGCGCTTGTAGTTCCAGCTACTCAAAGAGGCTGAGGTAGGAGGATGGCTTGAGCCCAGGAGGTGGAGGTTGCAGTGAGCCGAGACTACACTACTGCACTAGAGCCTGGGCGATAGAGCCAGACCTTGTCTCAAATAAAAAACAAAAAGTAAAAAATAAAAATAACGAAATAACGCCTGCAGAGAACTGAAGATCCAGGAGTCCACCAAGTTTGAATGAGCTTTAGATGTCCTCAGCGTGCTGCTCTTTCTGCCATGCCCCTCATCTTGGCTGAGGACTATTTGAGTGTTTGTTTGTTTGTTTGTGTGTTTTTTAACCAAAATAGCAACAATGCCTTCCAATCATTGACCTTTCCCTCTTTACCTGAGCTGCACATTTAATCTTCACACCAACCTCATTGTTAGTTTTTTGGGTTTTTTTTTTTCATTTTACAGATGTAGATGCTGTGGCTCAAAGGATTAATTAATTTGCTTAAGATAATGCAACATGAGAAAAGCAGATCAGGACCGAATACCAGAACAACAATTTTGCTTGAAATAACACCACTACTAATAATTGTCTCTCTGCACCTCCTGGCTTATTTCTCTGCACCTCCTGTCTTGTTTCTCTGCACCTCCTGACTTGTTTCTCTACTCCCACACCTTCCCTGCTGACTCTGGTCAAGGTGCTGTGAACATACAAATAGTGCCTGATACACTAGGGCCTTGGCATTGGCCATGGGAGTGAGAGGGAGAAAATAATTTAAGAGGCTTTGTAGTTGATTTCAACAAGGTAAGGCAATGCCAATGAAGCATCTTGCAGGAATCCCTCCCTGATTGCTTCAGTCCACAGCACTCTTACCTTTCTCTATACACTTAGAATCTGTTTCACTTACTTCCTAGCAGACCTCGCAGAAACCATTATTTCATATGATATGTTTCCCCCATAGAATATAAGCTCCTTAAGGGAAGAGATTTTTGTTTGGTTTTACAATGCTGAATTCCAAGTGCCTAGGAAGGACCTGGCAGGTCGTAAGCACAAGAAGTATTGGTTGGATGAATATATACTTCTTGTAACCCACAGGGACTGACATTGGTCTGGGCCAGGCCCTGCCCTCACTTCCAGGGATGCAGAAGTGAACCGAATAACTTCCTGACCTCTGAGCTTATGGGGGAGACATGCATACCTGCGTATTCACAACAGATTTCGTAACACATAACCAAAGTAAAAAGGTGGCCACCAGAAGGGGATTGGACCTGCTTGTTGGAAGGGTGCAAATGGAAACTAGAGAGGTGATTCAGACATTCCCAGTGGGACAGGTGGCTGTGAGCCTGTGATGAACTGAGAGGCACCACTGAGTAAAAGTTAAGAGGACAGGTTCTGGAGCCCAACTGTCTGGGCTGAATCTTTCTCTACCAATTACTGGTTGTGTGATGTCGTACCGGTGATATATTATTGAGATAAACGCATATTTCAAGACTCACTGCAGAGATTCCAAACCAGCAAGTCTGGGCTGGCTACAAATCTGCTTTGTTGTTTTACAAACATGTCATGGTTTATTGCAGAGGGTCTACAGACCATGCCTTGAAAAACCCTGGCCATCAGGGAGAAAGGGTCGTGCTAACCAGCAAACTGGAATGTCACACTGTGTGTCATTGACATTTTTCAGTGTGAAATCACAAACTGTCATTCAGGGTTAGACTTTATACTACCCAGTAAGTGTCATGGAGGAGGCTTCAGGACAGCTGGGGAATTCAACAGGCCTGGTCTCTACCAGGTCCTCCCAGGACACTCACCAGCAGCAGATTTCAAGGCATTCTGCCTTCACTTTAGGCCTGGGGTGAACCTGCAGGAGGCTCTCTGCAAATATTCATTGCTCAACTGATAGCTTTTCTAGCCAAGCACCAGCTGCCTAGCCTCAGTCCCACGCAGAGGTTCTGGAAGGACTGCAGGAACCCCAGAGAGGGCTAGGGTACAATGAGGGCGCAAGAGGTGGTACCCAGCTCTGATGTCTTCATGTCTTGACTTGAGCTAGGACTTCACACCCAGGACCCCAGAGAAACTAGATGGAAAGAAGGTCATGGGAGATGTGAGGGCTCAGAGCCTGCAATCTCTGGACAAACTCCATCTCTTTGAGCCTCAGAGGAAATGCAAGGCCTGAGTGTTACAGATCGTTCTTCATTTGTTCATTCCATTAACATTTCAGCCTCTGTCATGTGCCAGGCTAGGCTAGGGAGACCATGGTGACACAGGTCTCTGTACTCAGTGAGCTTATACTCCAGAGAGGGATCAGACAATAAGGTAATATACATTAATTAATATCAGAGAGTAATGAGAGGAAGACCATAGTCCAAGAGCAGCTATGGCTCATGGCTGTAATCCCAACACTTTGGGAGGCCAAAGCAGGTAGATCGCTGAGTCTAAGGGTTTGAGACCAGCCTGGGCAATATGGTGAAACCCTATCTCTCTCTCACACACACATACACACACAAAATTAGCCAGGCATGGTGACACACTCCTTTAGTCCCAGCTACTCAGGAGGCTGAGGTAGGAGGACTGATTGAGCCCAGAGGGTCAAGGCTACAGTGAGCCAAGATCACATCCCTGCATTCCAGCTTGGGTGACAGAGTGAGACTCTATCTCGAGGGGAAAAAAAAAAGAGAGAGAGAGAAGAAGAACATAAAAGGGTAATGGAGCTGGTCGTGGTGGCTCATGCTTACAGTCCCAGCTACTTATCCAACCCATGGCCCATGGGCTGCATGAAGCCCAGGACAGCTTTGAACATGGCCCAACACAAATTCATAAACTTTCTTAAAAATTATGAGATTTTTGCCAGGCACAGTGGCTAACGCCTATAATCCCAGCACTTTGGGAGGCTGAGGCAGGCGGATCACTTGAGGTCAGGAGTTCAAGACCAGCCTGACCAGCATGGTGAAATCCCATCTCTACTAAACATATAAAATTAGGTGGCATGGTGGTGCATGCCTGTAATCCCAGCTACTAGGGAAACTGAGGCAGGAGAATCACTTGAACCTGGGAGGCAGAGGTTGCAGTGAGCCAAGATCATGCCATTGCACTCCAGCCTAGGCAACAAGAGCGAAACTCCATCTCAAAAAAAAAAAAGAGTTTTTTGTGATTTTCTTTCTTTCTTTCTTTCTTTTTTTTTTTTTTTAAGTTCATCAGCTATCATTAGTGTTAGTGTATTTTATGTGTGGTCCAAGGCAATTCTTCTTCCAGTGTGGTCCAGGGAAGCCAAAAGATTAGACACCCCTGCTCTACAGTGTTCTTAACAAGAGATCATCTAGCCTCTGGGTGGCCGTCTGCACTGTCTGAGGGCTCATGACTGTGACCTCAGAGACTCTTTAAATGATGAAATCATGGCCATAACTATGGCAAACCTCAATGGAGAATGTCATGCTAACCATAACCTGGTCTCACCTGAGCTGCACAATCACTTCTCAGGTAGGTGCTCCTACTGTATTAGGGGCATTTTACTAATTGGGATGCTGAGACTTAGAGAGTTGAGGCAAGTTGCTCAACTCACTTATTTGTTAGGCGGCAGAACAGGGATTCTAATCCAGGGCGAACTCTAGAGTGCTGGACTCTTAAATGACACGTGGCGTTGTTGATCTAATGGAGTTTGGTACCCCGTATCCCCCATCCTACTTTTCTCTAATGCAGGAACTCTTGGATCTGGAGGTCACAGCCTCCCCTTAGACTGTAAAAGAGTGCCTGCTGGGCACTGGTCCCATGCTGAGGGCGCCCCTCTGGCATATCCTCTGAGCATGGGATTGCTGAGAGCTACAGTCTGGGGGTGGTGAGCCAGATCAGCACAGATCACAGATGGAAACCATCCTTCTAGGTAACTCCTTCTAGAAGGAAGAGTTCCTGGTCCAGAACTGTGTTCTGTTCCCAACTCTCTCCCAAGCAGAGAGAATAAGGAAGGAAGCCTCCAGTCTGCCTGCTCCATGACCCCAGACGTCTGCTTGAGTCAGCCCTGGGCCTGTGTGGGGGCGGCCCCTGGGCTTCCGCAACATCCTGTGTTCTGCCTTCTGCATACCTATTTTCCATTTCCAGGGAATCCCTCCCATCAGGGTTGGTTTTTACACTCTGGACCCGCCCACAGAACAATTGCAATGGCTCCCTCAGAGGCTCCTGGAGTCATTCCTGCATTACACAATCTCCAGTCTCCAGGGTCTGGCAGGAGCTGCCTTTCTTTCTCTCTCCTGAAAGACTCCAAGTTCTGCTCCTCCTTCAGTTCACACTGGCAAGATCTTCTCTTCCAAAGAGCCTCACTGCTGTCCCCACTTCCCTGAGCTCCTGTTCTCTCGTGCTGACTGAGCCACTGGAGGGGTCATCCGCCATGTTTGTCTTCCAGCATCCCTTCCCCTCCTTCCTCTGTGAACCGCACTCCTTTTCTTCTGGGAATAACCCCTCCTCCACTTTCTGAGACTAGTTGGGTCTGCCACTCACACAGTACCTTTTCTCTTGGCCAGGGTGGTTGGTCCAGGGTTAGACATGTGACCCAAAGCAGGCCAATCACAATCCTTCCCTGGGATTTTTTTTTTATATGGAGCATATGGAGAAAAAAAGAAAAACTCTTTGGTTTGGGTTTGCTAAGCTGGCTTGATGGAAGCCAGGCTGGAGCTACCTGCATTCCTGCTTCTCTTCCCCTTTCTAGATAGAGGCTACCTATCTGAAGTGGGAGAAAGTGAAGCCAATACACAGAGAGAAGCAGAGAGAATAAGGAAGTGATCTGCTCATTATTTCAGTTTTTAGAGACCTTGACACCAGCCCCACCTCAACTAATGAGTCAGTTTATTTATTTACTTACTTATTATTTACTTACTGGCTACTTTTACTCGAACTAGCTTGAATTTGGTTTCGATCACTTGCAATTAAGAGTCCAAACATTGTCTTCCTGGGCTTGGACCTAGTTCACAGCAACCTGGCTAAACGCACCAAGAAAGTTGGAATCATCAGTAAATATGGGACCCACTATGGGGCCTCCCTCCAGAAAATGGTGAAGAAAATTGAAATCATCCAGCACACCAAGTACACTTGCTCTTTCTCTGGCAAAAACAAGATGAAGAATTGAGTTGTGAAGATCTGACACTGTGGTTCCTGCATGAAGACAGTACCTAGCAGTGCCTGGACCTACAATACCACTTCAAAGCCAGGGTAAAGTCTGCCATCAGAAGACTGAAGGAATTACAAGACCAGTAGAGGCTCCTCTACTCTTTGAGACATCACTGGCCTATAATAAATGGGTTAATTTATTGAATGAAATTGATTTGGCTTGTTACTTTATTAGACATTCTGATGTTTGCATTATGTCACTACTGATGTATTGGAGAAGCACGCTGAGATGGATTCTTGTAATTCAGTCCCTTTTTTAAGTAGTCAGATGATAAAATATGGCATAAGAATATAAGCCTTCCAAGTTAGGTATGTGTATTAGGTTTGTATAAGTCTGTTATTGCCAGTTTGACTTTGAGGTACACTGGAGCAAACTGCAAACTTTAGTCTTTAAATTACAGTTAATATTTTTAAAAAAATCTTTCTAGTCTGGGCGCGGTGGCTCATGCCTGTAATCCCAGCATTTTGGGCGGCCGAGGCAGGTGGATTACTTGGGGCCAGGAGTTCAAGACCAGCCTGACCAACATAAAAAAACCCCATATCTACTAAAAATATAAAAATTAGTCAGGCATGGTGGTGCACTGTAATCCCAGCTACTTGGGAGACACAGGCACGAGAATTGTTTGAACCTGGGAGGCGGAGGTTGCAGTGAGCTGAGATTGTGCCACTGCACTCCAGCCTGGGTGACAGAGTGAGACTCTGTCTCTAAAAAAAAAAAGTGAGGTGCTCCAAGATGGCCGAATAGGAACAGCTCCAGTCTGCAGCTCCCAGCATGATCAACGCAGAAGATGGGTGACTTCTGCATTTCCAACTGAGGTACCTGGTTAATCTCATTGGGACTGGTTAATATTGTGTGTGAATTTGATCCTGTCATTATGATGTTTGCTGGTTATTTTGCCCATTAATTGATGCAGTTTCTTCATAGCATCGATTGTCTTTACCATTTGGCATGTTTTTGCAGTGGTTGGTACTAGTTGTTTCTTTCCATATTTAGTGTTTCCTTCAGGAGCTCTTGTAAGGCAGGCCTGGTGGTGACAAAATCTCTCAGCATTTGCTTGTCTGTAAAGGATTTCATTTCTCCTTCACGTATGAAGCCTCGTTTAGCTGGCTATGAAATTCTGGGTTGAATATTATTTTCTTTAAGAATGTTGACTATTGGCCCCCACTCTCTTCTGGCTTGTAGAGTTTCTGCCGAGAGATCTGCTCTTAGTCTGATGGGTTTCCCTTTGTGGGTAACTTGACCTTTCTCTCTGGCTGCCCTTAACACTTTTTCCTTCATTTCAACCTTGGTGAATCTGACAATTATGTGTCTTTGGGTTGCTCTTCTCGAGGAGTATCTTTATGGTGTTCTCTGTATTTCCAGGTTGCAATCCTGGTCTCTGATAAAACAGACTTCAAACCAACAAAGATCAAAAGAGACAAAGAAGGCCATTACATAATGGTAAAGGGATCAATTCAACAAGAAGAGCTAACTATCCTAAATATATATGCACCCAATACAGGAGCACCCAGATTCATAAAGCAAGTCCTTAGAGACCTACAAAGAGACTTAGACTCCCACACAGTAATAATGGGAGACTTTAACATCCCACTATCAATATTAGACAGATCAATGAGACAGAAGGTTAACAAGGATATCCAGGACCTAAACTCAGCTCTGCAACAAGCAGACCTAATAGACATCTACAGAACTCTCCACCCCAAGTCAACAGAATATACATTCTTCTCAGCACCACATCACACTTATTCTAAAATTGACCACATAATTGGAAGTAAAACACTCCTCAGCAAATGTAAAAGAACAGAAATCACAACAAACTGTCTCTCAGACCACAGTACAATCAAATTAGAACTCAGGATTTAAAAACTCACTCAAAACCACACAACTATATGGAAACTGAACAACTTGCTCCTGAATGACTACTGGATAAATAACGAAATGAAGGCAGAAATAAAGATATTCTTTGAAACCAGTGAGAACAAAGACACAAAGTACAGAATCTCTGGGACACGTTAAAAGCAGTGTGTAGAGGGAAATTTATAGCACTAAATGCCCACAGGAGAAAGCAGGAAAGATCTAAAATCCACACCCTAACATCACAATTAAAAGAACTAGAGAAGCAAAAGCAAACACATTCAAAAGCTAACAGAAGGCAAGAAATAACTAAGATCAGAGCAGAACTGAAAGAGATAGAGACACAAACACCCTTCAAAAAAAATCGGTGAATCCAGGAGCTGGTTTTTTGAAAAGATCAATAAAATAGACCGCTAGCAAGACTAATAAAGAAGAAAAGAGAGAAGAATCAAATAGACGCAATAAAAAATGATAAAGGGGATATCACCAACAATTCCACAGAAATACAAATTAACATCAGAGAACACTATAAACACCTCTAAGCAAATAAACTAGAAAATCTAGAAGAAATGGATACATTCCTGGACACATACACCCTCCCAAGACTAAACCAGGAAGAAGTTGAATCTCTGAATAGACCAATAACAGGCTCTGAAATTGAGGTAATAATTAACAGCCTGCCAACCAAAAAAAGTCCAGGGCCAGATGGATTCACAGTCGAGTTCTACCAGAAGTACAAAGAGGAGCTGATACTATTCCTTCTGAAGCAATTCCAATCAATAGAAAAAAAGGAATCCTCCCTAACTCGTTTTATGAGGCCAGCATCATCCTGATACCAAAGCCTGGCAGAGATGCAACATAAAAAGAGAATTTTAGACCAATATCCCTGAAGAACATTGATGCAAAAATCCTCAATAAAATACTGGCAAACCGAATCCAGCAGCACATCAAAAAGCTTATCCACCATGATCAAGTTGGTTCATCCCTGGGATGCAAGGCTGGTTCAACATACGCAAATCAATAAACATAAGCCATCACATAAACAGAACCAACGACGAAAACCGCATGATTATCTCAATAGATGCAGAAAAGGCCTTTGACAAAATTCAACAGCCCTTCATGCTAAAAACTCTCAATAAACTAGGTACTGATGGAATGTATCTCAAAATAATAAGAGCTATTTATGACAAACCCACAGCCAATATCATACTGAATGGGCAAAACCTGGAAGCATTCCCTTTGAAAACCAGCACAAGACAAGGATGCCCTCTCCCACCACTCCTATTTAACATAGTGCTGGAAGTTCTGGTCAGGGCAATCAGGCAAGATAAAGAAATAAAGCATATCAATTAGGAAATGAAGAAGTCAAATTGTCCCTGTTTGCAGATGACATGATTGTATATTTAGAAAACCCCATCGTCTCAGCCCAAAATCTCCCTAAGCTGATAAGCAACTTCAGCAAAGTCTCAGCATACAAAATCAATGTGCAAAAATCACAAGCATTCCTATACATCATTAACAGACAAACAGCCAAATCATGAGTGAAATCCCATTCACAATTGCTACAAAGAGAATAAAATACCTAGGACTCCAACTTACAAGGGATGTGAAGGACCTCTTCAAGGAGAACTACAAACCGCTGCTCAACAAAATAAAAGAAGACACAAACAAATGGAAGAATATTTCATGCTCATGGATAGGAAGAAAAATGGAAGAATATTTCATGCTCATGGACAGGAAGAATCAATATTGTGAAAATGGCCATACTGCCCAGAGTAATTTATAGATTCAATGCCATCCCCATCAAGCTACCAATGACTTTCTTCACAGAATTGGAAAAAACTACTTTAAAGTTCATATGGAACCAGAAAAGAGCCCGCATTGCCAAGACAATCCTAAGCAAAAAGAACAAAGCTGGAGGCATCACATTACCTGACTTCAAAGTATACTACAAGGCTACAGTAACCAAAACAGCATGGTACTGGTACCAAAACAGAGATATAGACCAATGGAACAGAACAGAGGCCTCAGAAATAACACCACACATCTACAACCATCTGATCTTTGACAAACCTGACAAAAACAAGAAATGGGGAAAGGATTCCTTTTTAATAAATGGTGCTGGGAAAACTGGCTAGCCATATGTAGAAAGCTGAAACTGGATCGCTTCCTTACACCTTATACAAAAATTAATTCAAGATGGATTAAAGACTTAAATGTTAGACCTAGCCAGGCACCATGGCTCACGGCTGTAATCCCAGCACTTTGGTAGGCTGCAGGTGGATCACGAGTGCAGGAGATGGAGACCTTCCTGGCTAACACAGTGAAACCCCGTCTCTACTAAAAATACAAAAAATTAGCCAGACATGGTGGCAGGTGCCTGTAGTCCCAGCCACTCGGGAGGCTGAGGCAGGAGAATGGCATGAACCTGGGAGGTGGAGCTTGCAGTGAGCCGAGATCATGCCACTGCACTCCAGCCTGGGCGATAGAACGAGACTCCATTAAAAAAAAAAAAAAAAAAATTAGCCTGGCATGGTGGCAGGTGCCTGTAATCCCAGCTACTTGGGAGGCTGAGGCAGGGGAATTGCTTGAACCTGGGAGGTGGAGGTTGCGGTAAGCTGAGATTACGCCACTGTGCCACTGCACTCCAGCCTGAGTGACAGGGTGAGACTCCATCTCAAAAAAAATAAAATAAAATAAAAATAAATAAATAAATGTTAGACCTAAAACCATAAAAACCCTAAAAAAAAAAAAACCTAAGCAATGCCATTCAGGCCATAGGCATGGGCAAGGACTTCATGACTAAAACACCAAAAGCAATGGCAACAAAAGCCAACATAGACAAATGGGATCTAATGAAACTAAAGAGCTTCTGCACAGCAAAAGAAACTACCATCAGAGTGAACAGGCAACCTACAGAATGGGAGAAAATTTTTGCAATCTACCCATCTGACAAGGGGCTAATATCCAGAATCCACAAAGAACTCAAACAAATTTACAAGAAAAAAACAACCCCAACAGAAAGTAGGCAAAGGATATGAACAGACACTTCTCAAAAGAAGACATATATGCAACCAACAGACACATAAAAAAATGCTCATCGTCACTGGTCATCAGAGAAATGTAAATCAAAACCACCAATGAGATACCATCTCACACCAGTTAGAATGGCAATCATTAAAAAGTCAGGAAACAACAGATGCTGGAGAGGATGTGGAGAAATAGGAATGCTTTTACACTGTTTGTGGGAGTGTAAATTAGTTCAACCATTGTGGAAGACAGTGTGGCGATTCCTCAAGGATCTGGAACTAGAATTACCATTTGACCCAGCAATCCCATTACTGGGTATATACCCAAAGGATTATAAGTCCGTCAATGATAGACTAGATTAAGAAAATGTGGCACATATACACCATGGAATACTATGCAGCCATAAAAAAGGATGAATTCATTTCCTTTGCAGGGACATGGATGAAGCTGGAAACCATCATTCTGAGCAAACTATCACAAGGACAGAAAACCAAACACTGCATGTTCTCACTCATAGGTGGGAATAGAACGATGAGATCACTTGGACACAGGGCAGGGAAGATCACACACCAGGGCCTGTCAGGGGGTGGGAGTCTGGGGGAAGGATAGCATTAGGAGAAATACCAAATGTAAATGATGAGTTAATGGGTGCAGCAAACCAACATGGCACATGTATACCTACGTATCAAAGCTGCACGCTGTGCACATGTACCCTAGAACTTCAAGTATATTAAAAAGAAGGAAAGAAAGGAAGGAAGGAGGGAAGGAGGGAAGGAGGGAGGGAGGGAGGGAAAGAGAGAGAGAAAGGGAAAGAAAGAAAGAGAGAGAGAAAGAGAGAGAAAGAAAAAGAGAAAGAAAGAAAGAAAGAAAAAGAAAGAAAGAAAGAAAGAAAGAAAGAAAGAAAGAAAGAAAGAAAGAAAGAAAGAAAGAGAAAGAAAGAAGAAAGGGGAGGGGAGAGGAGAGAAGAAAAGAAAAGAAAAAGAAAAGGCTGGGTGCGGTGGCTCATGCCTGTAGTCCCAGCACTTTGGGAGGCCGAGGTGGGCAGATCACAAGGTCAGGAGATCGAGACCATCCTGGCTAACATGGTGAAACCCTGTCTCTACTAAAAATACAAAAAATTAGCAGGGCATGGTGGCGGGCGCCTGTAGTCCCAGCTACTCGGGAGGCTGAGGCAGAATGGCGTGAACCCAGGAGGCAGAGCTTGCAGTGAGCTGAGATCACACCACCACACTCCAGCCTGGGTGACAGAGACTCCGTCTCAAAAAAATTAAAAAATGCTTCTAAAGGTATAGGCTATACTAAAGGATATACATATACTGCCTCTTCTATTCTACTTTTGGTGTTTCATTTGACCTATACTGTATCAGTATCTTCAGGAAACAATATGAAACAATTATAATTTCACATTAAATGTTGCAAATGTCTAAAAAAAACCAGAGTCCAAACATGTATGGACATTTATAGAGATCTTGTCTTGTATTTTGACATACAAAATGCTTTTTGTTGGTTTGTGCATCTGGCTTCTCAAATAGATAGCATTCTCCTTCATAGCAGGAGTAATGCAGTATTTCTTTCTTTTATAATGTTGTTTTTTGGTCAGGTGCGGTGGCTTACGCCTGTAATCCCAGCACTTTGGGAGGTCGAGGCAGGCGGATCATGAGGTCAGGAGATTGAGACCATCCTGGCTAATATGGTGAAACCCTGTCTCTACTAAAAATACAAAAAATTAGCCAGACGTGGTGGCGGGCGCCTGTAGTCCCAGCTACTAGGGAGACTGAAGCAAGAGAATGGCATGAACCCGGGAGGCAGAGCTTGCAGTGAGCCGAGACCGCGCCACTGTACTCCAGCCTGGGTGAAGGAGCGAGACTCCGTCTCAAAAAGAAAAAAAGATTTTTTTTTTAATAAAAGAATACTTGTAATTAATAAAACATAATGAAACAAAGACTTGTAACCCACTATGTGGCACAACAACTAGAATGTGACTGAAACCATTGACCCTACCTATGGGTACCTCCTCATGCCATATCTGTTTGCCCCTCTGGGGTAACAACTGTCCTAAATTTGATGCTCAAAATCTCTTGCTGTAAAAAAGTTTTAAAACATTTATATGATTTATTTAGAAAAGGTTTATCTTTGCTTATTTTTAAGCTTTAGAAAAATAAAGTGTATTTTTATTTTATAGTGTATTGTAGTCTTCTGAAACTTGTTTTTTTATACATCATTTGTTTCAAGATTCATTCATCTTTAAAAAGATTTTTTTTAATTATAAAAAAACCCAGAGATTCAGCACTTCTAAGTTTCTGGGGGTTTTTTGTGTTATTTGTTTGTTGTTGTTGTTGCTGCTGCTGTTGTTTGTTTGCTTGCTTTTTTGAAAGAGTCTTGCCCTGTCACCCAGGCTGGAGTGCAGTGGCGCGATCTCGGCTCACTGCAACCTCCACCTCCTGGATTCAAGTGATTCTCTTGCCTCAGCCTCCTGAGTAGCTAGCATTACAGGTGCCCACCACCATGCCTGGCTAATTTTTGTATTTTTATAGAGACGAGGTTTCACCATGTTGGTCAGGCTGGTCTTGAATTCCTAACCTCAAGTGATCTGCCCGCCTTGGCCTCCCAAAGTGCTGGATTACAGGCATGAGCCACCGCGCCTGGCCTAATTTTCATAGTCTTTGTAGAGACAGCGTTTCACCATGTTGGCCAGGCTGGTCTCAAATTCCTGGGCTCAAGTGATCCTCCTGCCTCGGCCTCCCAAAGTGTTGGGATTACAGGCGTGAGCCACCGCGCCCGGCCGTCATCCATCTGATTCATTGTAACTCTAGTGCATTCATTTCTCACTACTGCATAATAGTACATTGTGGGAAGAGATCTCAATTCATTCCTTCTCTAGTCAGAGGACATCCGGAATTTTTATAATTTTACTATTATGAACAATGCTTCTTTGAAGATCCTTGTGAAGGCTTTTCATACATGTGCAAGAGTTTCCAGGGCATCATTTTAGGAGTGGAAGTAATTGCTGGGTCATTGGCGTGTGCAACTTCAGTGTTACAAGATGATGCCCGGTTGTTTTCCAAAGCCACTTATACTCCCCACCATCCCTGTAAAAGTCCCCATCACCAATCTCATACCACCACTAGTGCCCCTGATTTGTAATGGGCTGAAAGATAATTTATTTATTGACTGCCTGAGACAGTGGAATGGATGGAGTGTGTAGGTGGCATGTAAGACAATCAGAAAGTTGGAGAGCACAGACCATCTTCACTCAGAAAGATGAATGACTGAAACTCCAGCATCTCAGACTGGCAGTGATGGCCATAGGCTCTGGGTTTCTTTGATCCAATCATCTGGGACCCCTGGGGGCCTTCATGGCCCCTTGGTTGTGACCCACAGTGCTCAGCAAGCCCTGTCTGGACTCAAGCTTCTAGTATGTGCCTGTTTTAGGGGCCTCATGCCTAGCTCTGCTGGAGCACTCTGTAGGAGACTCTTGATTACCAAAGTCAGGAAATCAGGATATTGAGACCATCCCTGGCAATATGGCGAAACCCCATCTCTACCAAAAACACAAAATAATAATAATAATAATAACCAGGCATGGGGACTTGTGCCTGTAGTTCCAGCTACTCGGGAGGCTGAGGTAGGAGGATCACTTGAACCCAGGAAGGGAGGTTGCATGAGCCTTGGAAGTCAGCCTTGAAAACCCACGGAAATCCTATCTATGAATAATAAGTCCTACACCCATATGGGCCCTGATGTTGGTTTCAAACAGCCCTGTTTCCCTGCCCTCTTTACACTAACATTTTTCTTTAAGTTTTTTTTGTTTTGTTTTGTTTTTTTCAAACAAGCAAGTCCTAGTAACATGATAGAGCTTTTTTTTTAACTGTTTTCATCCATGCCTGAAATTTAGTCTACACACACACACACACACACACACACACACAAATGCACCCTCACAAAGAGCACATTCTTTACTTCTTTTCAAGTCCAAAGCCTGTGAGAAGAGTTTTCTGTCGAAGGTCAGCAGCTCTGATTGTATTGCTTTATTTAGAACATAGTTTTTGCTGAAACTCATTCCATTACCTTTGAGTTCACGGAAGTGGAGCCCATTAGAAGAATCAGCAGTCAAGAGGCTCTCATACAGGGTTAGAGAGTGATGCTAAACTTAGGTTCATTTGGCTACTGTGGTTTATTGACAGGGGCCTCTCTTTTTCTCTCTCTCCTTTTAATGGAGCCTGCATTTTCCTGTTTTGCAGCCGCCAACCTGTTCATGGTGGGAAGAAAGGAAACTTCTTATCTCTACTCCTAAACTCCCTACTCCTCCAGCAAGTGGCCTACTTCCCATTGCCCTAGTATGGCTAATCGACACCCACATCCAGGCCTCAGGCTGGCACAGGCAGGGGCACAGAATAGACAGTTCTGTGTCCCTGATCCTGGTGGAGGACCTGGCCATTGCCCTGTCTCTTGGCTTCTGACCTGTGTACTGTGTCTTGACTGCCAGAGTCCTAGTATCTGTGGAGGCAGCCACTCCCCCGCCTGGCCCCTGCTTTCCACCCCACTGGCTTTGTGCCCTGGGGTGGGTGTCATGTGCTTCCTGGTCTACAAAAGGGGGGTGATAACACCCACAACACCTATATAGGTGTGCTTCCCCTTAAAAAGTACAGTTACAGGCCAGGTGTAGTGGCTAATGCCTGCAATCCCTTGGGAGGCTAAGGTGGGAGGATTGCTTGAGCTCAGGAGTTTGAGACCAACCTGGGCAACATGGTGAAATCCCGTCTCTACCAAAAATACAAAAAAAAAAAAAAAATTAACAAGGCATGGGGACGTGTGCCTATAGTTCCAGCTACTCGGGAGGCTAAGGCAGGAGGATCACTTGAACCCAGGAGTGGGAGCTTGCAGTGACCTAAGATCAAGCCACTGTACTTCAGCCTGGGTGACAGAGCAAGACTCTGTCTCAAAAAAAAAATTATATTGTAAGGTGTCATGAAACATCTGGACCTTGCCTGCGTTGACATTGTGAAGGGCATGCCCTCAGAGTCAGCTGGCAGTGGGGGTCAGGGTGAATTAATCCAACTGTTCCCAAGGGCAATTTGTCAGTATTTGTGAAAACAAAAACTGTAATTTATCTT
This sequence comes from Piliocolobus tephrosceles, assembly GCF_002776525.5. Classification (NCBI taxonomy): domain Eukaryota; kingdom Metazoa; phylum Chordata; class Mammalia; order Primates; family Cercopithecidae; genus Piliocolobus; species Piliocolobus tephrosceles. The sequence goes on from NC_045442.1 coordinate 23,127,009, forward strand.
TTGAACCATGGTTCAAATGGAATTTGTGCAATGAAAATACTAAAGACTACATACGGGGAGTTTTTTTGTGACATTCCTTATAGTAGTTAAATCCCGAAACAATCTAAATGTCCACTTTCCTCTCTAACACAGCTATTCTATGGTATACTATGTACCCACTAAAAAGATTGAGATTGTGATCCATGGACTGATAAGAAATGATCTTCAAGAAATATTTTTTTGTGTGTGTGAAAAAGGGTACAAAACAGTATGTATGCGATCTTATCTTTATGTTTAAAAATAGGATATAATTTTGTGTGTGTGTGTGCTGAGAATTTTTCTGGAAAAAGAATGAGTAGAAAACAGAGAATTTTTTTTCCAAGGAGGGAGGACAGAGGTGGAGGGAAAATTATTTTTCACTATATGCTCTTGCACTTGAAATTTTTATGCATTTGTATAATATAAACACAATTTTGGAATATAAAAAATATGTAAGCTACTTCCATTCTAATCACTGGCAGGTTTTTATTTCTAGAATGCTTCCATGTCACAGATAGTAGCTCTGAGAATGGCCTTTGAAGAATGGGAAGATGACACAGCCTTCAGAGAACCAAAGTAGGATGTGGGCTCCACAGAGTCGGCTGCCACTTGCTACCTCTGGAGACTGCCCGTAGTCTTAAGCCCAGGAAAGGCAGTCTCCCCAGCCCCTGTCACTGCTACCTGTGGCCACATCTAGCCCCTAGCACCTCCTCCTCAGGCCCCCATCTCTGGAGGGGCCATCACTCATAATTCAGTGGATGCCAGGCTCAGTGCTAAGCACTTCAGGTGTGTTAGGATGAAGGTCTTTGCCTTTCACCTCCCTGCACCTCACAGCTGGCACTGTGGTCCAGGCCACCACAGCTTCCTTGGAACTTCTTGCCCTTTTTTGAGCCATTCACAGCCACCAGAGTGATCTTTCTAGACCATAAGGCATAATGGTCATTGCCCTACTTAAAACCCTCCCAGCCTGTCACTGTTAGGATCCAATCCAAGCCCATTACAGTGGCTATGAGTCTGTCTTCCTTGCCTCTCCTACCTCTCCTCATGTGCTCTGCTCCAACTGTACTGATTGTCCTGTTCCTGAAAGAGAGCGAACACATTCCTGCACCAGGACCCTGGCATTCGCTATTCCCCTAGTATGACGCCTGCTCCCCAAGACCTTCCTGAGCTGTGTCTCATCGTTCAGTTCTCGGCTCAGTGTCACCTTTCAGAGAGGCCTCTCTGACTACTCTAGGTAAAGAGAAGTCTCCCTCCCCTGAATCCACCTATCCCTCCGTCCCACACCACCAGAATGCATTTTCTTCACGGCATTTGTTAGTCTTGGCAATTGCCTTGTTGATTTGTTTGGGCTCTGAGCCCTCTTCGTCGAATGTCAATGCACTGAGCACATGGGCCTTTGTGGCACTGATCACCATGGAGCACGACATCAGCACCATAGGTGTTTACTAAGTGAATGGATGCAGTACATGCATTGCAAGTGCCACATGTTGCTGGAATTTTTGCTGCTTACTCCCTGTGTGGCCTCAGGAAAATCACATTTTCTGCAGCTGTGCAGTGGGGCACGCTGGGAGTACCAGGGCAAAATAGAGAGCAGCTCCTGAATGGAGCTTTTTGTTTGTTCTAGAAGTCTATCATTCTGAAGAAGTTGTATGGAAACATGTACTCTGATTTTCCAGCTGGGCTGTTTTCTGCCCACCTTCCTGTTCTGGGAAGCAGGGCAAATTCCTGGGAGACTCTCCCTGGAGTGGGGGACGGGGGTTGGCCTGGAAAATAGCCCAATGCCTAGGGGGAAAGGGGTGGTGTAAATGCGGGAAAGGGGTGACTCTGGGAGAGTTGAACTGTCTCCTGAAAGAGTGTGGGAAGAAAGACTGGAACAAAGCACACAGATCTTAGGAAGGTTAGTGCAGCTGAAACCCTCCACACAATGCTTGACGCTCATGTCCACACAGAACATGTAAAGGAACAGTCGCTGTGATTATTATTAATTATTGCTATTACTGAACTGTGTCCATTCCTACCAAGGAACCAGACTGTCTCAAATTGTGCCTTTTCACAATTCTCTGCCTCATTTCAGCATCATAACAGTCCTTTGGGGCAGGTACCCTTGTTATCCCCTTCATAGAATTGAGGAAACCCAGCCACGGAGAGGGTGTCTTGCTCAGGTTCACACATAGCTGCAGAACTGGGATTCAAATGCGGTTGGGCTCTTCCTGCTACAATTTTGAAGTTTCTTGAAATTTCCCAGGATTCTTTATTTTTGTTAAGCAATGCCTGTTTCCTTGAGGTTCCCAGCAGTTAAAACAACCATTAAGAAATGAAAGGAGACCGCAAACTTGGTTAGGAGGGAACAGGGCTGGGAAGAAGTAGGGGCACCCTTGCCTGGCTCTCCAGGAGAATCTGACCCCACAGGGAGCTACCTGGGAAGGGACAGAACCAGGGCCAAATCCTGAGGACCTGTCTTCAGCTATGAGGCCAAGTGGCTACATCTCCCTTCTGGCCTGAGAGGCTATAGAGGGGCAGTGACCCTGTGGATGGGACTCAGCAACAGCAGAGGAAACACAGCTCCCGCTCGGGCCCTATCCTCACCCTCAGGGTTGGGGCTTGGCCTCAAATCCTGATCTTCCAGGGGCCAAGCCACCTTGAGCAAAAGTAACAGGTATAAAGAATGCCTGACTCAGAACGGAACCTGGAGCCACCTGCCCAAGATTCCTGGGGCAGGGACCTGTCTCTTGTCCTGCCACTGTGGGGTTGACATCCTCCACCCTCACTCTCTCCCTTCCCCAGAATGGCACCTACGGTGTCACCATTACTATGAGTGTTTTGGGGTGGGCACTTGGGGTCAAGCCCCTTGCTCAAAGGATGACATGAAGTCTCTAATACATTTGTGGGCCTTTATCTACTTCTAATACATTTGTGGGCCTTTATCTACTCAAGGGTGTGTGGGGGTGAATTAGCTGTTCCAGGGATGTGTTCCAGGGGCTGCAAGAAGGTGGGGAAGGCAAAAAAAGAAGCAAGGATGGAACTGGAGAAAGGATCCCAGCATGGCCTGGGATCAGGACCTCGAGAACGAGTGGGGAAGCCTGGAGGGGAAAGCGGAACTGATCAGGTGCATTACAATTAGGCCATGATATTTTAGGCAACACCTCTGCTGGAGAGGTGGTTGCCTGCAAAACTGGATGAAGGCAGTGCTGTCAGGGTTTGGTGCTCTGTGAATAGCCACCTGGGGTCTGCACGTGTATTCTGCCTCCACCCACCCCCGCTCAAACCCCCTTCCTAGCACCTCCCTCTCTGCAAGGTTCCGGAGTGGCCACCCACGGAGCAGCTCTGGGCTGGGTGCTGAGTCATGAGGCTGTGGTGCCTGCCAGGGGGCGAGGGTGGCAGATGGCTTTATGTGGGCGTGAGTGAGGAGGGGGGCAGATGGAAGGGGCAGTGACCCTGGGCCCAGCAGATATCCAGGGAAGTGGCCTGGGAGGTAGGTCCCCAACTCTTCCTTTCCTGTGTCTTCACTGCCATTTTCCAGGGATGCCTGTTCCTGCTGGGATAGCCAGCTGTGATCAGGTCAGGGTGGAAAGTGACCCCTGGGAGACCTGAGGCCTGAGGCCCTGGGCTTCCGCTTGATCTGGCTGGGTCGGTCGTGGGAGGCAGAGCCTGGCTCTGTTTATCCAGGCCGGACACTTCCGGAGCAGATGGGCGCCTGTCAGAGCCGCCAGCCAGGAACTGGGCTGACGTCCTCTCATTGCCAAGTGGCAGGTGACTCGAGGGCCTGGAGGGAACATGGGTTTGGTTTGCCTGTTTATTAGGGAACTCTCTCTCAGGGCTGGGAGCTGCCTGCACAACTGAGTGAGCACAGGGCAGACTCTTTGACCCGAAGGGGCCTGGCCCTTTCAGGAGCTGAATGCTGGGGACTCTGTGGGGGCTTCAGGGTCTCCCCAGAAGTCATGACTGAGCTCTGCTTTTTTGCTCCCCCTACCTTGGTATATGCATTTCCTGGAGCTCCTGTGACAAAGTATCACTAACCAAGTGAGTGGCTTAAAACAGAGGTGTCTTCTCTCACAGTTCTGGGGCCAGCATTGAACTCAAGGTGTCAGCAGGGCTCCCGCTGGAGGTCCTGATGGAGGGTCTGCTCCAGGCCGCACTCCTGGCTTCTGGTGGTTGCCGGCAACCCTGTACGTTCCCTGCTTGTAGAAGTATCACTCCTGTGTCTGCCTCCATCTTCACATGGCGTTCTCCCCTCGGTGTCTTCTGCATCCATTCTCCTCTCTCTCTCTCTCTTTTTTTTTTTTTTTTAAGATGGAGTTTCGCTTCGTTGCCCAGGCTGGAGTACAGTGGCGAAATCTCAGCTCACTGCAACCTCTGCCTCCCAGGTTCAAATGATTCTCCTGACGCGGCCTCCCAAGTAGTTGGGACTACAGGCACACGCCACCATGCCCAGCTAATTTTTTTTTGAGATGGAGTCTTGCTCTGTTGCCCAGACTGGAGTGCAGTGGTGTGAACTCAGCTCACTGCAAGCTCCACTTCCTGGGTTCACACCATTCTCCTGCCTCAGCCTCCCTGGTAGCTGGGACTACAGGTGCCCACCACCATGCCTGGCTAATTTTGTGTGTGTGTATTTTTTGTAGAGATGGGGTTTCACCACATTAGCCAGGATGGTCTCGATCTGCTGACCTCGTGATCTGCCTGCCTCGGCCTCCCAAAGTGCTGGGATTACAGGTGTGAGCCACTGCACCCGGCCTAATTTTTTATAGTTTTAGTAGAAACCAGATGTCACCATGTTAGCCAGGATGGTCTCGATCTCCTGACCTCGTGATCCACCCGCCTCAGCCCCGCAAAGTGCTGGGATTACAGGCGTGAGCCTCCGCGCCCAGTCTCTCCTCTCATCTTGTAAGGACTCCAGTCATACTGGATTAAAGGCCCACCCCACTCAGTATAACCTCAAATTAATCACATCTGCATTGCCCTATTTCCATATAAGGTCACATTCTGAGGTTTGGGGAAGGACATGAATGTTGGGGGGATACTGTTCCACCCAGGACACTTGGGTTGCCCATCTGCCTCACTCTTTCTCTCATCTTCAGCTTTTCCTCCCTCTTACTCTGCCATTTAGAGAGAGGACACCCTGTACCCAGGCCTGAGCTTTCAGGGAGGGTGAGGCTGCCATTTTCCCAAGAGCTGGCTGACTCCCAAGCATTGGACTGTAAATTAGAAAACCCATTAAGAGGCAATCAACATACAGCTTGGTTTTCATCCTGTATAGAGTACCAGAGGCCTTTGGGAATCAAAAGGAAAGCTCTGAACTCCCACCCAGGGTAAATGTACATGCAAACACACACAACTCTCAGTGGTGACACAGCCCTTCCAATGCCCGTTTGTCCTGGGACTCCAGAGAGGGCTTTCTCCGGGCCAAGGAATTTCTGTCTGGAGCAAAAGGAGGCCCCGGTGCCTCAGTGCTGTGCTGCCTGTGAGGTCAGGGGTTGCCATGCTGGGCGAGGACTGGGAAGGGTTTCCTTAAACCAGACCAGCATCAGTGTGTGTGTGCAGTCATAGGGTAGGCATGGACAGTGGATGGGGGAGGTATTCAGGAAAAGGGTGGGGTGCTCTGCTGTGGTGTTAAAATGTTTTTTTTCTTGCCCCTGTAGCCACCGCCCTCCAGATATTGTTGAAAAGAGGCCCAGAGAGAGCCTGATGCTGCATCTCCAGGCATTTAAAGCAGAGGTTCTAAGACGTGTTATTAAAGGGAGGGAGGAGGGAGTTGCCCAACATAACCTCTTCCCATTATCCTCTTTATGTAAAAGCACCCAGACTCTGTCCTTCTGTGTGTACAAATAAATGTCCCTAAAGGTCCTGAAGGGTAAACATCAGGTATCAGTGCCTGCTTCTAGACAGGATCTAGCATTGAGGGCATCAAGGAAGGACTTTTCTTTGTTGCTACCTCTGTTTTGGTGTGGCTTGAATGTTTCCAGTGAAAGTGGATTCAAATGATAATTGTGTGTTAAATTAAAATCTTTTCAAAGAAAGGCTCTTGATGTTCTGGGAGTTTCAGATCCCTTCAAGAAGTTCCTGAAAACCACGGTCTATCTCTCCCCAGTGCACCTGCTCACCACAATAATCCCCAGCCTGAGGGAGGGGCAGACCTCTGGCCCGGAAGCAGACCAGCTCCTTCTTCCGGAGAAGCCCACCTGCTGCCACCAGCCAGGCTACTGGGATGCTCCTTTTCCCCTCTCCCCACTCCACATCCAGGCACCCAGAAAATTCTAGCTGAATTGTTCTCCCGACCAGTGGTTCCCAGACGGATGGCATCAGAATCATCTGGGAGCTGGTTGGAATGGCATGTTGGACCACCCCTTTACTTTTCTAAGATTTGCTTTTCTAATGAGGGTCCAGGTATCTGATATGATGGATCCTCCCACCTTACTTTGAGAACCGCCTATCTAGGTAAAGGGCATTAACTGTGCCTTCCGAGGTTCACCTGGACTCTGGAGAGGGGTTCCAGCTGGGAACACGGTTCATTCCTCTCGTGTGTGGAGGTGAGCAGAGGAGCATCCATGGGAACCACCTGGGGATAGGGAAGAGGGAAAATCCTTCTCTTAGGAGTGAGGCTGATGAGATGCTTTGCACTGGAAGACTGCGATTGTCTCAATGAGAAGGTATCCGGGGGTCCCCTCATCACCTCCCACTCCTCAGGGACTGGAGGGTTAAGAGGTGTGAGCAGGTCGTTCCAAGTCCCTCCCACCAGTTGTTGACTTTCCTGGGACTCTGAGCTCTGATCGGCTGTTCCCCCTCAGCCTCTCCTCACCCCTTACCATTGTTTTTTTTCTTAGAGATAGGGTCTCACTCTGTTGCCTATGCTGGAGTGCAGTGGTGTGATCACAGCTCACTGCAGCCTCAACCTCCTGGGCTCAGGTGATTCTCCCACCTCAGTCTCCTGCGTAGCTGGAACTATAGGTGTGTGCAACCATGTCTGGCTAATTTTTTGTAATTTTGGTAGAGACAATTTCTTTTTTCTTTTTTAGAGATAGGGTTTTTACCATGTGGCCCAGACTCGTCTTGAACTCCTGGACTCAAGAAATCTGCCTGCCTCAGCATCCCAAAGTGCTGGGATTACAGGTGTGAGCCATCACGCCCGGCCCTTCTCCTCACCATTGAGATGGAGGCTGGGCTAGCAAGGCTGGGGCTGGAGGTTAGGAAGGCCGGGGGAGGACCCTCCAGTCCCTCAGCTTCCCCGTGACTCCTTTCCAACCTCTGTAGTTCTCAGGCATGAATACACAGTCTTACATCACTCTCACCTCAAGGGACTGGATTGAACAGACTAGGTGCCCCTGGCACCTGGCTCAGCAACTGGTGTGGAATTGGCACCCAGTAAATGTTTACCGAAGAAAAGAAAGGTGGAACTCCAAAGTGTGAAGGAAGGAAGGGTTTCTGCAGTACTTTTCCACTCCCTTCCCTTTCTGCATCTCGCCCTCCAGCAAATCCCAGTTCTGTGGGTTCAAAGGGACTTAGCTCTTTTTTTCCCTACAGTAACTGTTCCACCCAGAGGGAATTTTCATCTCAACTGAGGACTCCCAGTGCAGGTGACTTAAACCCCAAGGATGCAATGTCGGGCCTCACGTCAAGTGAAGTTGTGCAAGGCCAGGATCCAGGAGAGGCAGAGTTCTAGTCCGGCCCTCCACCCCCAACTCATGTCAGATCCACCCTGCAGCATGTGCCTTAGGCCTGTGCAGGTGTCATAAAGATGCAGGTCCCTGGGGGAGGGGGACTCACTTTGGAGGAGCCGTGTGTGTGTGTGTGTGTGGTGCTTCTGTGAATGAGCTCAGCTGCTGTGTGCACCATCTTTGTCTGCCAGACTGCCCTAGGAGTGATGAAAGAGGGTCAAAATGCCAAATTCTTCCAGCAGCTTCTGAGATAAGAGCCCCTACCAAATTCAGGGGGTGGCAGAGTTGGCGAGTCTGGGCCTGAGAGAGAGAAAGAGGGGGAGCCTGTCCATTAGAAAACTCATTGAGGAATCAGCCCGATCCTCCCTGTCCCCCAATTTCTTTCACTTGCTGGGGGACAGGTGGTGATGGGGAGTGACTTGTGGAGGGGACAGGGACACCTGGAGCTGCTCTGAATCCCTGTTAACCCCTCAATGCCCAACTGCCAACAGTCACCAGGGACTTCTGATGAACAAATCCAACAACCCTTTCTCAGGCCTCTCTTCCTCCACCTCTGCAGATGTCTGCACTGGGGGAGTCCTTTCCTTCCTCTAATGATCGACAAGCACTTATGCAGTGCATGCTCTGTGCCAGGCACTGTGCCAGGCTCTTGGATGCAAAGGGAATGAGTCCCAGCTCCTATTCAAGGAGCTGCCAGGGTGTGGAGAGAGCAAGGTGGCAACCAGCAGTTTCAGCACAGCACACCATGAGTGCAGTGGCTGGAGCATTTTAGGAAGGAAGCAACTCCAAGAACTCCTCTCTTCCACATCCACCCTGGGCATTCTCTCTTTCTTCTCCCATTAGCTAATACCAGTTTATGTTTGTTGAGCTCTGGGAACTCAGATAAGAGCTTGATACGTGTTCTCCATCTTCACCACAACACAGCACAGGTATACACTGTGAACCCATTTCACAGAGAAGGAAACTGAGGGAGAGTGGCTCAGGAGCTTTCCCCAGGCCACACACATCTTCCGCCCCTTCAATGCCCTTCACTCCTAACTCTCCCATTGTGGCAAGATTCCTGCTCACCAAGATTCTGACCTCCATTCTCTGTCCTCTTTCTGGTCACCCCTTCATGATATCATGTCCTCCCACACACTCAGCTGCCACCTCCTGTGTCTGGGTCAGAGGCTCCTGCAGCCTCCAGACTTGCACACACACTTCCTGCCAGCCTGCTGAGCAGCTCCACGTGGGCACCCTGCCAGCACCTCAGCCCTGCTGTGTCCAAGCCCACCATCTCTTCCATACTTCTCTGTGACTATGCATGGTGCCCCGTGCTCCTGGTTACCCAGGTGCCAAGCTGTCTCTCTTCTGCCTCCATCTGGAACACAGCAGACAGAAGGTACAGCGGGAGACCACTCTGAATTCTTTTGGTTGCAAGTGACAGAAAAGTCCTATTCAGACTGCCTTGATCAATAACAGATTTTTCTGAGTAGAGCTAGGTTCAGACACAGCTAAATCCAGTGGTTCAAATGGTTCTATCTACTCTTGGTCTTTTAGCTCACCTTATATTGGTTTCATGTTTAGTTCCCACAGGGTGGCAGAATGGCCATCAGTTCAAACCCTCTTAAGGATAAGCAGAAGAGACCGCCCTTCTTTTCCTGGTAAATCCTACACAAGTCCCGGGATTTGCCCTGTCTGCACCAACTACAGTCTTGGGACCGGTTGCTGAGGTTAGAAGGATTCAGTTCTCTGATTGGCCAGGCTGGGTCATGGGCTTCACCAGAACCAAATGGACAGAGAGTAGGAATGCTAATAAAGGCTTAAAGATACCCAAGGGCTCCATGAGATATATCCCTTCCATGCTTGAGGGTACTGGGGAAGGAGAGAAGAGGCCCGATTTGTCCTGATGATATTTGTGACCATTACTAGGTGAGATACATATCCAGAAGCTCTAAAGGTTGAACCTTAGAATCCACAGTTAAGACAGAGCGGGGTTTGAGCCTTAATTCCACTAATGTGTTAGTCAGGATAAGCTAGTAGACTTGTGGTGATAGAAAACCCTAAAAATTGTGATTAACATAGTAACCATTTATTTCTTCTCCATGCCACATGCCCCATGCAGGTCAGTGGGGGCTCTGCTCCACACGGTCACTTAGGGATCTAGGTGGTTGGAGGCACCATTATCTTGCAACTGCACTGCCTGCACATCTCCACAGGTTCCATGCCAGGGGAAAGAAAAGACTGGAGAATTGTGCCTGGAGACTTTTCACTGCCTCAATTTGGAAGTGACAGACATTACTTCTGTTCATATTTCATTGGCTAGAACTAGTCATAGCCCACCCTCCCAGGAAGAGGGTAGGTATGAAGGAAAGCATGTGGAATAGTCAAAGAAAATTATCACTGCTGCCACACTTATTCACTAGCTGTGTGTCTGTGGCAAGATACTTAACCTCTCTGTGTCTTCATTTCCCCATCTATTTTTGTTTGTTTTTATGGACGGAGTCTTGCTCTGTCATTCAGGCTGGAGTGCACTGGCATGATCATAGCTTACTGCAGCCTCAACCTCCTGGGCTCAAGTGATCCTCCTACACTAGCCTTCTGAGTAGCTAGGGCTACTAGCCTTGTTAATTTTTTTTGTTTTTTGAAGGACTGTCTCGCTATGTTGCCCAGGGTGGCCTCAAATTCCTGGCTTCAAGTGATCCTCCTGCCTAGGCTTCCCAAAGTGCTGGGATTACAGGCATGAGCCACTTTGCCTGGACTCAGTTTCCCCTTTTTTGTTTGTTTGTTTTTGTTTTGAGATGAAGTTTAGCTTTTGTTTCTCAGGCTAGAGTGCAGTGATGCAATCTCGGCTCACTGTAACCTCCACATCCTGGGTTCAAGCAATTCTCCTGCCTCAGCCTCCCGAGTAGCCAGGATTACAGACATCTGCCACCACGCCTGGCTAGTTTTATATATTTTTAGTAGAGATGGGGTTTGACCATGTTGGCCAGGCTGGTCTCGAACTTTTGACTTCAGGTGATCCACCCGCCTCGGCCTCCCAAAGTGCTGGGATTACAGGCCTGAGCCACCGCATTCGACCCCCATCTGTTAACTGAGGATTACAATAGTTCTTTTTAAAATGTTTTCATTTTAAAAAAATGTAAATCTTTTTTGTGGGTACACAATAGCTGTATACATTTATGGGGTACATGAGATCTTTTGATACAGGCATGTAATATGAAATAAACACACCATGGGGCATGGGGGTGTCTATCCCCTCAAGCATTTACCCTTTGAGTTACAAACAATCCAGCTACATTCTTTAAGTTATTTTAAAATGTACAATTAACTTATTATTGACTATACTCACCCTCTTGTGCTATCAGGTTGTAGGTCTTATTCACTTTTTTTGTAGCATTAACCATCTCCAACTTCCCTCAGTCTCCCACTATCCTTCCCCAACCTCCAGTAACTACCTTTCTACTCTCTGGGTCCATGAGTTCAATCATTTTGATTTAAATTTAAATTTTTTTGCTGGCCCCACCTAATGCCATCACGGTTTGATTTTTAGATCCCACAAGTAACTGAGAACATGTGATGTTTGTCTTCTATGCCTAGCTTATTTCACTTAACATAATGATCTCCAGTTCCATTCATGTTGTTGCATATGACTGGATCTTATTCTTATTTAATAGCTGAATAGTACTCCATCATGTATATGTACCACATTTTCTTTATCCATGTTCCAGATCTTAGAGGAAAGACTTTCAGTTTTTCCCCATTCAGTATGAGACTAGCTGTGGGTCTGTCATATACGGCTGTTATTATGTTGAGGTATATTCCTTCTATCCCCAGTTTTCTGAGGGCTTTTATCCTGAAGAGATGTTGAATTTTATCAAATGCTTTTTCAGCATCAATTGAGATGATCATATGGTTTTGTTTGTTTGTTTGTTTGTTTTGAGACAGACTCTTGCTCTGTTGCCCAGGCTGGAGTACAGTGGCGCAATCTCAGCTCACTGCAACCTCCACTTCTCGGGTTCATGCCATTCTCCTGACTCAGCCTCCGGAGTAGCTGGGACTACAGGTGCCCACCACCATGCCCAGCTAATTTTTTTGTATTTTTAGTAGAGACGGGGTTTCACCATATTAGCTAGGATGGTCTCGATCTCCTGACCTCGTGATCTGCCTGCCTCAGCCTCCTAAAGTGCAGGGATTACAGGCATGAGCCACTACACCAGGCTGATCGTATGGTTTTTATCCTTCATTTTGTTGATATGATGTATCACATTGATTGATTTGCATATGTTGAACCATCCTTGCATCCCAGAGATAATCTCCCTTGGTCATGAGGAATGACTTTTTTCTAATGTATTGTTGAATTAGGTTTACTAGTATTTTGCTGAGGGTTTTGCATCAATATTCACCAGAGATATTGGCCCATACTTTTCTTTTTTTCATGTGTCTGTGTCTGGTTTTGGTATCAGGGTAATACTGGCCTTGTAGAATGAGTTTGGAAGTATTCCCTCCTCCTCTATTTTTATGAATACTTTGAGTAGGATTAGTATTAGTTCTTTAAATGTTTGGTAGAATTGAGTAGTGAAACCATCAAGTCCCAGGCTTTTCTTCAACAACCAATTTATGCCTCGTGTTCCATTATTGGAACACTATGTTTGTGGCAGTTATTTATATCCTACTGCTCAAGGTCATCGTCAAGGTCTGATTTTTCACACACACAAAATTTGCAACCTCCGGCATAAATGGTTTAATGGGAGACTTTTTATTATGGCTTTGATTTTGTTACTTGTTATTGGTCTGTTTAGGTTTTGAATTTCTTCCCAATTTAATCTTGGTAGATTGTGTGTATCTAGGAGTTTGTCCATTTATTCTAGATTTTCCAATTTATTGGCATATACTTGCTCATTGTAGCCACTAATGATCCTTTGAATTTCTGAAGTATCAGTTGTAATGTCTCCTTTTTCATTTCTGATTTTATTTATTTGTATCTTCTCTCTTTTTCTTAGTCTGGTTAAAGATTTGTCAGTTTTGTTTAACTTTTCTCTCTTTCTTTTTTAAAATGTAACACTGTTTATTTAACTACAAAAACACTTTAGCATTCTAAACATACAAAAAAAGTTTCAAATCGTGTTTAAGTACAGAAAGCTCTTGAACTTTCATTGATACAGTGGCTCTTCACTGACAATGAAGAGTTCTACAGTTTATTTAAAAAGCAGTCCCAGCTACTCTGGAAGCTGAGGCAGGAGAAGCACTTGAACCTGGGAGGCGGAGGTTGCAGTGAGCCGATAGATAGCGCCACTGTATTCCAGGCTGGGTGACAGAGCAAGACTCTGTCTCGGGAAAAACAAACAAACAAACAGCTTCTCATGCCAGCTGAACCCCACTTTTTCCACAGCTAAGATGGCAGCAAAATGCTATGTCACAATATATAGAAACCATACAACCTGAAACTAAATGGATGCCTGCTGCAGAGTCAATAGGTCCAGCCTCAGTGCACGCCCTGAGCTATGGCCCCTCCAAAAGGCATCTTCCCCACAGCCTCAACGCCAAGCAAAGAGCATCAAGAGTTTGTCCTGGTTGTTTTGTTCTTTTTACCAACTATAGATATATACGGTTGATAACTTAGGTTTTCCAGCCAATTACCATATAGTTAAGACCCCCTTACAAATTAAAAAAAAAATGCCAGAAACATCTTTAAATGCCTTGTCACACCAACTGCAAAGTGCACAGAGTGAGGAGAACACAAGCGTGCCTTTTCATTTTAAAAATGTTTGGAAATATGTACAACTTTGATACAGTTTCAGGGTGATCTGGACACCCATGGCCATTTCATGTAAACCACTGACAATTTCTAGAGCACTTTGAGAGACTACAATATGATCGTGATCAAATTTTGTAATTAAACCTAATGAGGGCAACAGACACTTCTCAAATAAGAAATGTGTCAATCACAGCCCTCCCCTACTCTAAGGTATTCACAAGGAGACAGATAAACAGGTATTTTTTGTTTGTTGGTTTGTTTTTAATTCATCCTCCTCCTTCTCTTCCTCTTCCCCCTCCTTGTCTTCTTAACCTTCCTCTTCCACATTTTTCCGGGCAACTTTAGCAGGACACTTTGCCATCAAACTTTCCTTTCGACTTAGAGTCAGCAACATCCTTCTCATGCTTCTCCTTCAGCTTTGCCTCCTGAGTGATGTAAGGCTGCTTTTCACTGTCATTTAAGCTACTCTACATCTCACTCAGCCTTTTTTTTTGCCACGTCTCCAATAGAGATGCCAGGGTTTGTGGATATGATCTTGGAGCGGAATTCTGAACAGAACAGGAAGAATCCAGATGGTGGCATTTTGGGGGCATCAGGATCCTTTTTCTTCTTGCCTCCCTTAGCTGGTCCATAATACTTCTTTTTCCGATCATAGTGAACTTTATCCACCTTTGCCATTTCATCAAATTTAGACTTCTCTTTCCCATACATTGTCTTCAACCCTTCAGAGTACTTCTTGGAAAATTCTGCAAAATTGACAGGGACCTCTAGGTTTTTCTTTTTATGTTCTCTGCACATCTACACAAAAAGGCATAAGCAGACATCTGCTCTTCGGTTTCTTGGGGTCACCTTTATCCATCTTGACTGTGTTGTTCACTAGTCTCAATTTTGTTTAACTTTTTGAAAAACCAACTTTTTGTTTCATTGATCTTTTGTATCTTTTTTATTTCAATTTTATTCATTTGCATTCTGATCTTTGTTATTTCTTTTCTTCTACAAATGTTGGGTGTGCTTTGCTCTTGCTTTTCTAGTTTTTTAAGCTGTATTGTTAGATTGTTCATTTGAAGTTTTTTTCTCTTTTTTGATGTAGGCACTTTTAGTTATAAACTTCCTTCTTGGTACTGCTTTTGCTGTATCCCAGAGGTTTTGGCATGTTGTTTTTCCATTATCATTAGCTTCAAGAAGTTTTTTCATTTCCTTCTTTTTTCCTTCCTTCCTTCCTTCCTTCTTTCTTTCTTCTTCTTCTTTCTTTTTTTTTTTTTTTTTTTTTTTTGAGATAAGGTCTGGCTCTACCACCCAGGCTGGAATGTGGTGGTGTGATCTCAACTCACTGCAACCTTGACATCCCACCTCAGCCTCCCGGGAATACAGGAGGACATACAGGCACGTGCCATCACACCCAGCTAAGTTTTGTATTTTTTGTAGTGACAGGGTTTTGTCATGTTGCCCAGGCTGGTCTTGAACTCCTGAGCTCAAGGGATTGGCCCACGTAGGCCTCCCAGAGTGCTAGAATTACAGGTGTGAGCCACTATACCCGGCCCAATTTCCTTCTTAATTTCTTCATTGACCCGCTGGTCATTCAGCAGCAGATTGTTTGCTTTCCATGTATTTGTATAGTTTCCAAAGTTCCTTTTGTTATTAATTTCTGGTTTTATTCCACTGTGGTCAGAGTAGATGCTTGATATTATTTTAACTTTTTTGAATGTTTTAAGACTTATTTTGTGACCTAACATATGGTCTATCCTTGAGAATGATCCATGTGCTGAGGAAAAGAATGTATATTCTGCAGCTCTTGGATAAAATGTTCTGTAAATATCTCTTAGATTCATTTGGTCTACAGTGCAGATTAAGTCTGATTTTTCTTTGTTGATTTTCTGTCTGGAAGATCTGTTCAATGCTGAAAGTGGTGTTGAAGTCTCCAGCTCTTATCGTAATGGGGTCTATCTCTGTTTTTAGCTCTAATAATATTTCCTTTATATGTTTAGGTGCTCCAGTGTTGAGTGCATATATATTTTAAATTGTTGTATCCTCTTGCTGAATTGACCCCTTTATCATTACATAGTGGTATTCTTTGTCCTTTATAGTTTTTATCTGATATAAGTATAGTGACTCCTGCTCTTTTTGGTTTCCGTTGTCATGGAATATCTTTTTCCATCCCTTTATTTTCAGTCTATGTGTGTCTTTATAGGTGAAGTGTGTTTCTTGCAGGCAATAGATCAATGGGTCTTGTTTTCTCATCCATTCTGGCAGTCTATG